>NC_080790.1:59933299-60247584 GCF_028018385.1 Neofelis nebulosa
GATGGTTAAGTCCAAACTCCAAGCAAACTATTTGGTTTCATTAAGGGCTTCCAGAAAAGGTGACCAAGACAATCCTTTCAGAAGCCAACAGGCAAGTGACTCTTTAAATTCTAATGTGCACAATGTATCGCTGAGGGTTAATACACATATAAGCAATCAGTCAAGTATGGGAATACTTTTATCTACTTTGTGACAAAAAGGAAAGCTGCACTTCACTTTCACTCTCATTAAGGCATTGCAAGGTTCTTTTATAATACCGAAACAGTGCATCAACAATCTCAGAGGCAGGAAAGATGAATAGTTAAAAATTTTTTAAATCAAAATAGTTGCAAATATTTTAAATGGCCAGAGAAAATAAACTTGCGAAGGAATTCACAAAATAGAGTAAGATATTAAGAAATTAATTAGAGATCTTTCTTTTCTATAGTTAATTTTTTAAATGCAGTTTAACCCCCTTTTGGGAAGGGAACTATTTCAAAGGGCTCATTTTTGCACCCACCCCTGTCAAAGAAGGTCAGAAACACTCAAGTATAAAGTCACTGCAGTGCTGTGGCACAAATAGTTTCTGCGGCTAAAATCAAACAAAGACCAATTAAACTAATCATAACGTTCCAGTGAACACAAGGAAGCTCACCTGGTATTCCTGGACTTCTTTCGTGAATTTTCAAATCTACTCAGTTCTTGGTATTATAATTACCTTGACCAAAATACTGTGAAATTACTGCTCTGATCTACTAATGGCTGCAAAAATCAAGTCGTTGTGGTTTCATGCCAAGGGGCCATAGCAAGGTGGCGCAATGATTTCTGACACAGAAGACAACTTCTAAAAACTCAAAAGGGAAAATTAACGGGATGTGGTTTACATTGCCAAAGACTCTTCATTAATTACCAATTTAATCACTGCTGGAGGCATGACATTACAAAAATCTGGCTGAAAGTTCTAATAGATTATGAAGACCACCTAAGAAGAGTGACCAAAAAATGTACAAAACAATTAATACTGTTTCACTGCTATCAAAGACACTCAGATTATTTTACATCAAGTGAAGCAAAGGAATTAGTAGCTTCACAGTGGCACCACTAGGAACTGTAAATACAATAGCATACAATTAGTAATGCACATGTGACTTTTCATTCAAGGCATATATCCTTGGGAAAGCCAGAACATGATAAGGAGAACAAAAGAAACATTAAAAAATGAAATGAATAAAGATTTAAACTCTACCCTCTTGCATGCTGAGCAATAACAGAATAGGCAATATAAAATACAGCTCCTAGTAATGGTGATATCATCCTGGGATGTTCAACACCGAACTGAACAGCCATATGGAAAATGTCTATGGCCATTAATAGTCGCATAAAAGGAGTGTTCCTGATGCTAAGACACCTAGCCCTAGCTTCATGAATTCACAGCAATCTCAAATAAATAAGACTTTTGAGGCTAGGGGTTTGTGGCCACATAATAGAAAAGATGCTTGAGGTTTTTTTTTTTTCTCCTCCTAACAATGATGGTGTTTTGTGTGACTTTGAAGATATGCTAGCAAGCTAACAATATGTTTTCTAAGAAGTCTAGTAGCCATTGTTAGGATAGCAGACTTCGAATCAACTTAAATTTAGACATAATAGATAAACTATTATTTAAATCATAATGAATAAAAACCACTACCATGTACAGAGGCATTTATGCCGAACATAGAAGTACACTGGCATTCTTCTCCTATAAAATGCAACTGTAAAAAAGATTAGCTATACATTTAAAGTGTCTTACTAGTCTGAGGCGGATTATGTACATTAAATCTTCTGTCAATTGTGTTGGAGTAAGAAATAAGGAATATATTTTCATCTTAGTGCCCTGGGTCTAGACATTCCAGCTCATATAGAGAATAAAAATCTCTAAATAAGACAAAATTCTCACTCCATATGTTATTAAAGATTTTATATTTCTTTTTATAATATTTGATGTTCTTTTAAAATCACAAATGTGAAGTTAACCTACTTCTTCCTAGTGAATTGATAATATGTGTAATTTGGAAAGATTAAAATTTTAGCTTGACCTTAATGTTAAATCTTAATTCCTAGAGGCTAGCCATTTAATTGTAACATAGCTAATATTTATAAACATATAATATAATCTTATATACATTTTTATGATGGTACATACTTAGGATACATACATAAAAACTATAGAAGAAGTTTCTATCTGCCAGAGATTACCAAAATGATGTTTAGGTTTTTTTTTTTTTTTTTTTTTTTTTACCAACTGGATGGTAACTGCTTCTTTTATTATCTGGAAAAGATCTAGTGATCTTATCTAAATCTGCTACAATTATCAGCACGACAGACTAGTCCCATTTAAATCAATATTTTCCAATTAACATCAAAAGTGCAAGGTTGATGTCCTACCTCTTCATAGCAACAAAATACCTGTTTAAAGGCTTAATTTGCAAAAGAGCAGCTTGCATTCTTTTGGTTCTCACCAAATAAGCCTTTTGGATTCATTACCAACCAGTAAAAAAAAAAGTCACTGTATCTTTTTTGATTACTGGTCCCTGCAGTTGACTCAAGACTGACCAAACTGAAATTCCTTTCCCATACACAGTTTTCTTCAGAGATTCAAATATTCCTGCAAACCTTTAGAGATGGATACTGCAAACCTTCTAGAACTTGCTGACATCTTGCAGTCTGATCCTGTTAAGTGAGGATGGGCTCCTATGCCAATTGATTGTAATGGGTCACTCACTATCCTTGCAGATTAAAATTGAGAAAAAAAAAAAAAACCTTTAAGTCTGTTTTATAATAATGTTGTAATTCTTGTCTGGTCTTTCTATTAAAAAAAAACTTCCAGGGGCACCTGGGTGGCGCAGTCGGTTAAGCGTCTGACTTCAGCCAGGTCACGATCTCGCGGTCTGTGAGTTCGAGCCCCGCGTCAAGCTCTGGGCTGATGGCTTGGAGCCTGGAGCCTGTTTCTGATTCTGTGTCTCCCTCTCTCTCTGCCCCTCCCCGTTCATGCTCTGTCTCTCTCTGTCCCAAAAATAAATAAAAAACGTTGAAAAAAAAAATTAAAAAAAAAAAAAAAAAACTTCCAGGGGTGCCTAGGTGGCTCAGTCAGTTAAGCGTCTGACTTTGGTTCAAGTCATGATCTCACGGTTTGTGGGGTTGAGCCCTGTGTTGGGCTCTGCGCTGACAGCTCAAAGCCTGGAGCCTGCTTCGGATTCTGTGTCTCCCTCACTCTCTCTGCCCCTCCTCAGCTTGCACTCTGTCTGTCTCTTTCTCTCAAAACTAAATAAAAACATTCAAAAAAGAAAAACAAAACTTCTAGGTATCAACAAGTATCTGCAAACCATTTTCTTATGCTATGTAATTTACAGCTGAAAAAACTAAAAACAAACATATTTATAAAGAATTACCCTAATTCTTTTTAGACTTTCTACTTATAAAATAGATTTTTTTCTTTCTTAAAAACATAAAAGTAATAATTAAACTTATATGGCATCCTTCTTCTGATCGGTTCAAAGTGCTTCACAAATACCCTAACAATTTCAAGGACTGTGGGCAGCAGGATTCTCATTCCTTATCCTTAGAGTGTATGGATCCTAAACTTTAGCACATAAATGCAAACATCCCCTTCAGCTATCTACATAATTAATAAACAGATTTATTAAATGTATTTTTAAAAAGCAATTATATTCTAATACAAAGTAGTAAGCAAAAGAGTCTGAAATAGACTAGCTTGTTAAATTCTACTTGTGCATTTTTTGGGAAAAGAGTATTTGGGGGAATTGAGTAATGAAGAAAAATAATAAAAAATGAATTTTTTTCTTAAAAAAAAACTATTATACTTTTCTCACAATGTGTGTTCATACCAAACTCCTGAGTCTGAAACAAAAAAAAATTTGTTTTAATTTGAGAGAGAAAGAGAGAGAGAGAGAGAGAGAGCGAGCAGGGGAGAGGGGCAGAGGGAGAGAGAGAGGTAGAGAGAGAATCTTAAGGCTCTATGCTTAGCACAGAGCCCATCATGGGGCTTGATCCCAGGACCTTGGGATAATGACTTGAGCTAAAATCAAGAGTCAGACTCTCAGCTGACTGAGCCACCCAGGAGCCCCTGCAAAAATTACTTTAAGTGCATGTGGAAACCATGAACAAAAGAACTATCATCTAAAATTTTCATTAGCAAAATATAACATATGAAAATCTTCACAGAATAGGAAAAGGAAGTGAAAAACTAAATCACAGAGATTCAGAGCAATGAAATCTGTTTCCTATAGAAAAACAATTTCAGGAAATACCTGAAACAGGTTAAATGAACATCTAAAGGCACAGAGACACAAATGAATCATGTAAACTATTTTCTCTAAAAAAGATCTAAATGCAACATGTGCTTGCTCAGCAAGTTCTCATTAAAACGTGCAATACTGGTTTTGACAAAAATTAAGAAAAATTAAAAGGCTTATAATACTTGTGTTTGTGAGTTGCCATTTAAGATAAATTAAAGCTCAAATCTTTTCCTGAGGATGACTTAAGTAGAGTCTGTACATAAGGACCCAGCAGATAAGATTACAAAGAGTTGTTTTCAGTGTCTTAGAAATTGCTTCCTAGCCTTCCAGCCTAAAGCTATACTAATTTATTTAAGACGCAATGTTTGGTAGAGAGGGTGGTATGCTTCAAGACAGAGTTGGGGGTTGCACTCCAATCAAAGGTCTCAGTGTCCAGGAAGGACAGGTGTGTGTAAGGATTTGCTGTGTACACATCATAACCATAAAGAAAGGATTTAAGAAAGGAAGAAAAGAATGATCCAGGGAACCTTAAGTTCCAACGTGGCTAATGTCATCTCTGTAACTGACTCAAGAAAGGGGACAGACACTTTAACTTTCTCTGCTCAATGATAATCAATTCCACTTTAAAGACTTTCAGAGAGATATTTTGCCTGTTCACAAACCTTTACCACCAAAAAACTCCCTATAGCAACCCAAATTTTTCATGTTTAAACTCATGTTTTTATTAGTTGACACTCAGAAAGTATGAAAAAGAGCCTGTTACTATCCCCTTCATTTATTTATTGAATAAACATTTACTTAATACTTGGTGATGGGAATACAAGGTTCTTGTACTTTGAATAGCTCATAGCTGAGTGGGAGAAAGATGTGTAATTAGATAATTATATGGGATAAATGCGATGGGAGAGATATGTACAGCATATTAGAAAAAGATACACAAAGGTGAATTAGCTTTACCACTAGGAACCGTGACAGAGGTACTCATAGAAGAAGAGATATTTCAGTGGAAACTAACAAGAAGGGAATTTCAGGGAGAGAACAGCCAGTGCTCGATGCAGGAATTGAAGAGTATGCCATATTCTCTCTGCAAGCAACTTAGTAGAGATGGACTGTGGAGTGATAATGGGAGAGAGGTGAGAGATAAGGCTAGAAAGGGAGGAAAGAGGATTTGTAAGGACCTTGTATAAGGCCATGCTGTATAGTTGGGAAGTTTATTCTCTTGGTAACCGGGAGTTACCAGAAAGATTCTGAACCTTCACATACTCAAATTGGTACTTATACTATTTACCAGTTTCTCTTCTTTATATTTTAAAAGCTTGTCTTTCCTAATATGTAAATCTTTGCTTTCATTCTCTCTCAGCCCAGAACTAGATATAAAAATCCTTAAAAGGAGGTAACCTGTACTCAGTACATGGACACTGTCCCATGTATTATATGCCTCAAGTATTCCAAAATCATTTATTAACATTATTATTAAAATAGTTCTTCTTTTTCTTGGTGTTCATCAGAAGATCCTTGGTTAGTTTTACAGAAACAGAGTTCAGAAATATAAAAGATGATTGCTGAGTAAGTCCTAAATCAACGAGCAATCTTAAGAATATGCAACAGTAAGCTCTTCAATAAACTCTAGAAGATTTGGGGTCAGTGTCTCATTCACTCAAGACTTGAGGTCATTCCTGGGTACCAACTTTTTTTTTAAACTCATGGAAATTCTCAGGTAAACTAAGAACACAAAAAGCAATGGGTAGCAACAGGTCTAACTCCCCCCACCAGCAACTTGACTTTCAGCACAGTAGCATACATTATGAAGGACAAGATAGCTTACAATGAATTTTAAAATAAGAACACTGTAAATTAAGGCACAAATAAAAGAGCATAAAAAAGGGAAAATAGTAGCAATCAGTTCACTAAATTAGATGCCAGCTTTTTTTTTTTCCAGTTAGACCTTCTTTTTATTTACCAGCAGTCTTTTGATCTCTCCAGAGTGAAAGAGATGCTGACACTGAAGTGGGAATGGCATTAGTCATGGTTCCCTTACCCCCTTCACCGTAGACACCTATTAATTTGAATGTCACACAAGGAAAAAAAAAAAAGAATTTTGCTTCCATTTAATAAATGGAAAAATAGATTTAGAGAAATTAAGTATTTTCCAGTTTTAGTATCACTTAACACACATTCAATTGCTCCAGAGATGAAATTGGGCACTTTCCCTTTTCCTTTTATCAACCAAGTCTGCCAAACTACTTTTCCAAAATATGGACAGTACTGGTAAATAATTCCAGTCTGTATGTACAAGAGCTACCGGAAATGATAAAGAAATCAAATTAAGAAAACTAGTATGTCCTTCTTTACGAGACAAAACAGACGAACATAAGGGAAGGGAAACAAAAATAACAGAAAAACGGAGGGGGACAAAACAGAAGAGACTCATAAATATGGAGAACAAACTAAGGGTTACGGGAGGGGTTGTGGGAGGAGGGATGGGCTAAATGGGTAAGGGGCACTAAGGAATCTACTCCTGAAATCATTGTTGTATTATATGCTAACTAATTTGGATGTAAATTAAAAAAAAAAAATAATAATAATAAAAAACTAGTATGTCCTTGGAAAATACATCAACCTGATATCAAATTGCACACTAAACTGAAAATCTAAAAAGGAACAGCAAGGTCTAACTTCTCTATTTGTGCAATTGGACTGATCTGTCATTTTATATTCTTCTTACATCATTTCATTCATTAATATAATTAACATAAGCTATAAGCCCCATAGAGCATCAAGTGTCAAAACTAGAACAGTAATCGAAGAGAATGTACTATTTAATTCATGAAATTGATGCTTTTCATAACACATCTATACAGAGCTTGACTTTTCTGAAAAACGAGCAATAGTAAGTAGAATGCACAAGAAAGTTTTAAAATTGAGCTTAAACTATAACAGAAGAGGCTGCAACGATATCTCCTATGTCACACTCCTCTCAATTAGTGGTGTGGAGTCTATGTCTCTCTTCCTTAAACCTGGGTGGAGCTTTGTGTCTGGTTAGGCCATCAGTATAGCAAAAGTGATGCAACATGACTTTTAAAGCTAGATCATAAGAATGCCATGCATGTCTGCCTGACTATCTTGGCATAGCTGCTCATAGTCCCAGCCACCGTGCTGTGAGGAAGCCCAAACTAGCCCAAGTGGAAAGACCACAGGGAGAGGCTACATGTAGGTGTTTCAACTGACAGTTTAGCAGAGGTCGTCGCCAAAACTCTGCACCAGACGTCATGGAACAAAGCCACTCCCAGAGTCTCCTATCCTAATGCCTAAATCATAGAATCTGTGAGCATAATCAGATGGTTGTTTCATGCCAGTAAGGTGGTTTTTTATTTAGCAAAAGATAACCTGAAAGAGGAAGGGTAAAAAAAGTATCTTGGGGACTGTTTAAAGCATGGTTTCATTTGCAATAGGATACAACTCTGGGTAAATGGAAAACAAAGTAACAAAGTGATTAGCCTGGCATGCAGTGGGCTAGCTATGCAGCATGGAGCTGCTCTTTCTGGGAAAAACAACTAGAACAATAAATGAGTACAGGACAAGTAACCCAGATCCCATCAGTGGTAGTCAAAGAAACAATGAGATATTTTATGAGATACCATGATTACTTAACTCATCAATCATAAACAATAGTCATTGAGAATTTCATGCCTTTTCAGTGTGAACAGGACTGCTATTATTGAATCTGCTATTTATCCACACCTAGGCACAAGCTAGTTATCATCAACTGTAGAAGTGAAGAGTTCTTTCTATGTCTCTCTCCTTAAAACACACACATACACACGTTATCTTAGAAGTTCTGAAGTCAAGTTCGTTTGGGTACACTAAGAAAACAATGTGATAAAAATACATTTTTTAGATACCCCAAATTTCCCTAGTTTAAAATATTTATCTTAACATGTGATATTTTTAAAACAGAAAGAATAAAGGGAAAAAAAACCCTTTATAAGCCACTTGTTATACTATCCCTTAGAGATAAATATTGTTAATATTTTGATGATTTTCCTTCCTGTCCTTTTTAATGCATGATTAAAAACACACACACACACACACACACACACACACACACACACACACACACAGTCTCTATCATTTCAAAATGGAGTTCAGAGGCACCTAGGTGGCCCAGCTGGTTAAGTATCCAACTCTTGATTTCGGCTCAGGTCATAATCTCACAGTTCATGAGATTGAGCCCCATGTCAGGCTTTGCGTTGACAGCATGGAGCCTGCTTGGGATTCTCTCTCTGTCTGTCTCTTTCTCTCACTCTCTCTCCTCTCTCTCTCTGACCCGCCCTCTGTTTATGCATGAAAGCCCTCTCTCTCTCTCAAAATAAATAAATAAACATTAAAAAAATGGAGTTCATATGCCATGTATATTTTATTTTTTTTTTTTTTTTTTTTTTTTTTCCGTTTTTTTTTTTTTTTTTTTATTTATTTTTGGGACAGAGAGAGACAGAGCATGAACGGGGGAGGGGCAGAGAGAGAGGGAGACACAGAATCAGAAACAGGCTCCAGGCTCCGAGCCATCAGCCCAGAGCCTGACGCGGGGCTCGAACTCACGGACCGTGAGATCGTGACCTGGCTGAAGTCGGACGCTTAACCGACTGCGCCACCCAGGCGCCCCTGCCATGTATATTTTATATCCTTTTTATACAAAATGACATTGTGAGCACTCTATGTCCTTTCAATATTCTTTCAAGACATTATTGAATAGATAAGTTTTAATGGCTATATAACAAGTATATTTATTTGTTATAATTTATTTGATCATTTCTGTTTTGCACAATTACCATTTTATAATTTTTTGCAATTACAAATAACACTGTGATGAAAACCTGGATACGATTCTTTGTTAGAATTATTAGGTAAAAGAGAATGAACATTTCTTGATGAAGTCTAATGGTTTTCCAGAAAGGTGTGGCAAGTTACATACTATGAGGAGTACAAAGAGGATCTAACTCAATGAACTGTCACCATCATCATGTTTCCTAAAATCCAAGTTATATATTTTACAGATACAGTAAGATGTCATGACACAGAGTAAGAGATGTTTTAGTAAGTAACTTCTGTTCTGAATTCACACTAATATACTTCAGATAAAAATTTATTTTGTTTGAGAAATGAAAAGTGTAAATTACTGGTGCCTTAAATAGAAGGGGGTGACCAATAAAATATTTACTGAAAATTTGAAGTAATAAATGAATAAACCAAATGAAAGACTAAACATCATCTTTTTAAAAGTCAGGATACTTGAATTCGAAGCCTCATATGTCATAGTCTGCAACCTAGGTAAATTTAAACATTCTTTCCTAACTTACTTTCTTAATCTCTATGAAAAATAAAACAACAGTCTCTGTTTCTATTTCACAAGGATGTCAGAAATATAAAGAAGAAGGAAATATAACACAATGCCTTAAAAACATAACCTCTGAAATCAAATCATCTAGGTTCAAGTCTTGACTCTGTTACTTATTAGCTGTGTGACAACAGGCAATTCATTAATTTGTCAGTTTTCTCGACTGTAAAATAGAAATGATAATATTTAACTCATACAATTATTGTGGAGATTAAATGTGAAAAATCATGTTAAATTACTTAGAATCCTACCTGTCAAATAGTAAGTGCTCAATAAACACTTGATGATAATTATTAATATAGGTAAAATTCACACATAGGTGAAATAATTAGTTTTAAAAATCTACTTGGTAGATAGACCATTTAAATCTCAGGTACTCTCAATTTAAAATCAACACACTGGGGGCACCTGGGTGGCTCAGTTGGTTAAGCTTCTGACTTCGGCTCAGGTCATGATCTCATTGCTCGTGAGTTTGAGCCCTGAGTCAGGCTCTGTGCTGACAGCTCAGAGCCTGGAGCTTGCTTCAGATTCTGTGTCTCCCTCTCTCTGTCCCTCTCCTGCTCACACTCTGTCTCTCTCTCTCCCAAAAATAAATAAACATTAAAAATTTTTTTTTTTAATCAACACACTGGAATAATATAGACTTACACATTCCCCATAGATTTTAGAGTCTGAAAAATTATGAAATAAAGTTACCCACAAATAAAATACAGTATTAACAAAATAACTTTCTTTTTCAAGAGATATTGTTTTTGTGGCTCTTCACTTGACTAGATCCTTTTCACCCATCAAATCTTAGTTCAATGCCCCATCTTCAAATCACTCAAGCCCTCACCTACTTAAATTATCCTCTACTATATCATGCAGTTTTCACACGAGTTATTTATCATTATCTGTGTATTCCCACCATAATGTAAACTCCATGAGGGAAGAAGCTTAGCCTTTTGTGTCACTATGAATACACTCAGTTCAGACATTTAATAAATATCTGACAAATCACCAACAAATTGATGAAATAACAGATGGCTAGGCACTGAAGAAGTTGGCATAAAAGCTACAAAATTTCTTCAAAGATGGCCCTCTAGATTAGGGTTTCTCAAACATTTTTATCATGACCCACAGCTTAAAATACATTTTATATCAAGATCCAGTATGCATATATATCCATATGACTGAAGCAAGTTTCAGACAAAAATACCATGGTTACTACGTGTGATGAGTTCTGATATTTTTATTCCATTCTATTCTATTCCTTTTCATTAAAAATAAAATAATTACTGCAGTGTGCTAAATCAATTTTATATCACATTATCGTGGAAAGACTTGAAGTGTGAAAAAAACTGCTCAAGGTCAGAGGTTATTAAGTTCATATCTGAAAGGTATGTTTAAACATATGCATTGAAAGGAAGAAATAAAAGTGTCTGATCACAGATGACATGATCACCTATGTAGAAAATCAAAGAATTGAAAAAAAAAAAACTCTCTTGGAACTAATAAGCAATTATAGCAAGCCTGTAAGATACAAGGCTAATATACAAGAGACAATTGCTTTCCTATATACCAGCAGTGAACAAGTGGAATTTGAAATTAAAAACACAATACTATTCACATTAGTGAAAAGTTGATAGGTATAAATGTAACAAAATATGTACATGATCTATATGAGGAATATCATGAAATCAAAGAATAAATAAATGAAGAGTAGGAAGACTCAATTTACAACAGACACATATGATAAAAGACTATATCCAAAATATACAAATAACCATTGAAACTCAACAATAAAAAACAAACAACCTAATTAAAAAATGGCCAATGACCCCAAGAGACACCTCTCCAAAGATTTATAGATTGTGAGTATGCATATAAAAAGATGCTCCACATCATACGTCATCAGGGAAATGCAAATTAAAAGTGAGATACCCCTAAACACCTATCAGAATGGTCAAAATCTGGAACACCAACACACTCACTGTTGATGAAGATGTGGAACACAAGAACTCTCACACATTGCTGGTGAGAATACAAGATGGTATAGCTACTTTGGAAGATAGTTTGGCAATTTCTTATGAAAGTAAACATATTCTTACCCATAAGATCTAGCAATCACACTCCTTGGTATTTCCTCAAATGCGTTAAAAACCTATGTCCACACAAAAACTTGTACATGGACGATTACAGCAGCTTTATTCATAATTGTCAAACTTTGGAAGCAATCAAGATGTCCTTCAGTAGGTGAAGGGATAAATAAACTGTGGTACATCCAGACAATGAGATATTACTCAGCACTAAAAAAGAAATGGTCTTTCTAACCATGAAAAACACGGAAAAACCTTAAATGCATTATACTAGGTAAATGAAGCCAATCAGAAAACGCTATACACTGCATGATTCCAACTATGACATTCTGCAAAAGGCAAAATTTTGGGGGACAGTAAAATTATCAGGTTTCCAGGGGTTGGGAGTGTTGGAAGGGATAAGTAGGTGTAACAGAATATTCTTATGGCAATGAAAATACTCTATGATACCATAATGATGGATACATGTCATTACACATTTGTCCAAATTCATAGAATGTAGAATACAAGAGGGAATCATAATGTAAAGTATGGACTTTGGGTGATTATGATGTAGGTTTGGTTCATCAGTTCAGTGTAGGTTTATCAGTTCTAACAAATGTATCACTCTGGTGTGGGATGTTGTTAAGAGGAGAGGATATGCATGTGTAGATGCAGGGTGTATATGGGAAATCTCTGTACCTTCCCCAAAATTCTGCTGTGAACCTAAAACTGCTCTAAAAAAATAAAATCTTAATTAAAAAAAAAAAAGAACATGTAATTTTGTGTATGTGAGTTTGATGGTAAGGGAGGCTATCATAGTTTTCAGATTCATGAAGACATTCCTGTCCCCTTAAATTTAAGGGCTTCTATTACCATATATTCATTATCACTTGTGAAGCACTACACAAAAACACGTATAAAAATGTGGTTTAACATAGGCATGGCACTATATGATAGAAATGAGCACTGATTCTGTAGTCTGAAAATGCTCAAGTTCAAATCCTGGATTCATCATTTACTAACTCTGTTAACTTGTACAAATTACCTTACCTATGACCCCAGTTTTCTTATGCGGAAAGTAGTTTGAACATCTACTTCATGGGGTTAAGTAAAATACAAATTATGTAAAACATCCATTATAATAATGATGCCTGCTCTTCAATAAATGGAAGGCATCATTAGTATATTCTAATATTTCCAAAAAAAGTAACTTCCATAGATAAAATCCAATCTTAAACAAAGTACAATTAATGGCTTTTTAACCAATGTTCCTCACATCACTTAGCTGCCTGTTGCAGAGTGGTGTGGCTGCGTTGGTATTCTGCTTATTCCCTGCCTTTAAAGCTGCATCTCTTCTTGCTTGCTCAAGCAGAACTCTTGCTCTTTCTTTAAGTTCTTCTTGTCTGGATAACATTCGATGCTTAAAAGCAAAAATACAGAATTAGAAGCTCAAAAAAAAAAAAAAAAAAAAGAAAACCCACCACATAATCTATATTTGTAAACTAATCAATGGTTATATTATCTGTCAAAATAATAGAGATAAGAAATAAGATTGTAATTTTACAAGATTGCTTACAGAAAATATTAATTTTAGCTAGAAACTGTAGAAAGCCTTGACATTTAGGAAATATATCTTCTTTTTTGTTTAAAGTTTATTTGTTGAGAGAGAGAGAGAGAGCAGGGGAGGAGCACAGAGAGGTAGAGAAAGAGAATCTCAAGCACTGACAGTGCGGAGCCCGAGGGAGGAACGAACTACTGAACTCAGAGATCATGACCTGAGCCAAAGTCGGACACTTAACCAACTGAGCCACCCAGGTGCCCCTGGAAATATAACTTTACTGCCTAAAACTGGATTATGTTTAATTACGTTTTTATTAGAACATATTCCCATAAAGCATAAGGTCCATATGTATATTATATACATTCTTCATATTTGTTAATCATAGTATAATCTGGCAGACATTTTTAAAAAATTATATTTCTTACACTCTTATAGGACTGATAACAAGGTGTCTTCCAAATTTGTATGTTTAAAGATATTAAGTATCTGTGACAATAATCCTTTAAATTCTTGACAATTAACATTTACAGAAAATTCAAAACTATCATATTATGTTTTTTAAAAAAAAAGTAAAACTGGTTTTCTCCAGTGCTCACTTTCCTTACAATAAGACAATTAACCATATCAGAATTGGAAGAATGTTTTCCTGGATTAATTTGTAATCTTACAATATACTTATGGGTAACAACAGGTAACGACCACCAAGGGAAATCGGTCCTTAAATGAGGACATTAATTCAAAGCACAAATATCCATGTTTATAGTTCAAATTCCTTTTTCTCCCCAAAAGTAGTCAACATCTGGCTTTAAATTTTTTTTTGTAATGTTTATTTATGTTTGAGAGAGACAGACAGAGTGTGAGTGTGGGAGGGGCAGAGAAAGAGGGAGACACAGAATCCGAAGCAGGCTCCAGGCTCTGAGTTGTCAGCAAAGAGCCTGATGCAGAGCTCAAACTCATGAACTGCAAGATCATGACCTGAGATGAAGTCAAACGCTTAACTGACTAAGCCACCCAGGGGCCCCAAGCAACTTCTGACTTTAGATTACTATTGGTCTGATATTTAATTTTTTTTACTTCCCTTTCATTGCATAGTTTTTGTTCAATCATAAGTAGCATTTATGGTCAAGGAAAAGGTAATAAACAGTAAACATATTTATTTGTTATAGTGTGAAACTTTAAAAAAAATTACTAAATCATTTTTTGGTCTCTGAGATATTTATGTTTTAATATAACATTTTTAAGCACTTTTCTGTAAACTTAAGGAAAGATTTTTTTTTAAGTATCCAGTTCAGTGGTTTTTACTATATTCACAATGTTGTGAACCATCAACACTATCTAATTCCAGAACATTTTCATCACCCAAGGTTTTAAGAGGATTAAACAAAAATTCTTCACCTAATAGATATAATTGAAATGTATAAGTGATAATGATAGATTTTTTGTCATGTTGATAGGACATAATAGAATAGAACTGGTCATTGCAGTTGAACTGGTTACAAATCAACACTTTCTAAAAACAGAGAAGATTAATTAAATAAACACTGAATCTGCAATCAAGACATCAGTTTGTTAATCCTTCTTCCACTAATAATAAGCAATGTAACATTGAACAGGTCACTTAAAAGCTATGCTGTATTCCATTACATAATATTTAAGAACCCTCAAGTCAGGAAGACCTTGGTTCAAACACTAGATATGTCACTTAATTGTGGATATAAAAGTTACTCAATCTCTCTAAGCCTCAGTTTCCTCACTTATAAAATGGGGATGAAAACAGACAACCTCTCACAAGGATATTATAAAGATTAAGTGAAACAGAGTAATGTACAGAGCACTAGATAAATGTTAACTATTATTATATATTTAAAAAGCTCTCAACTGCCTCCTAGTTTTTTTTTTTAAATTTTTTAAATGTTTTTATTTATTTTTTAGACAGAGACAGAGCATGAGCAGGGGCGGGGCAGAGAGAAAGGGAGACACAGAATCTGAAGCAGGCTCCAGGCTCTAAGCTGTCAGCACTGAGCCTGATGTGGGGCTCGAACTCACAGACTATGAGATCATGATGTGAGCTGAAGTCAGACGCTTAAGCGACTGAGCCACCCAGGTCTCCCTTGCCTCTTAGTTTTTTAATGTTTATTTTTGAGAAGTGGGGGAGGGACAGAGAGGAGAGAGAGAATTCAAAACAGGCTCTGCACTGTCAGCACAGAGCCAGATGCAGGACTTGAACTCACAAACCATGAGATCATGACCTAAGCCAAAGTCGGTGAAACGTCAAACTTCAGGTCAGGTCATGATCTTGCAGTTCATCATTTCGAGCCCTTTGTCAGGCTCTGTGCTGACAGCTCAGAGCCCAGAGCCTGCTTCAGATTTAAGAAGAGATCATCTTTAAAATCCCAACAGCCCTAAAACTGGTGATTAGAATACATCATCTTTAAGATCCTATATTGGCTCTAAATTCTGTGAGTATACAGACCTTTAGGGATTCCAGTTAGCTACACAGAAAGCGAAAGACTGCTTTGGTCTCAAGACCATACAGAAACAAACTTTTTCTGATTATAAATGTAATTCATATTTCTTAGAAAAATTTTAGAAAGTACATAAAAGTAAAAATAAAAATAATCAGAGGCATCATATTCCCTGATTTCAAACTATATCACAAAGTTATAGTAATCACAACAGTATGGTATTGGCCAAAAAAAAAAAAAAAAAGACACACAGATCAATAAAAAAAAATAGAGACCACAGAAATAAACCCAAGTATATAGGGTCAATTAATTTACGACAAAGGAGCCAAGAATATACTGGGAAAAGACAGTCCAATAAATCGTGTGGAGAGAACTGGACAGCCACATGCAACAGAATGAAACTGGATGCCTATCTTACACTACTCACAAAAATTAATTCAAAATGGATTAAAGACTTCAACATAAGATCCAAAACCATAAAACTAGAAGAAAACACAGGTGGTAAACTCCTTGACAATGGTCTTAGTGATGATTTTTTTTGCATTTGGTAACAAAAGCAAAGGTAAAAAAGGCAAAAATAAACAAATGGGACTACATCAAACTAAAAGTTTCTGCACAGTTAAGGAAACCATCCACAAAATGAAAAGGCAATGTACTAAATGGGAGAAAATATTTGCAAATCATGTATCTGAGAGGGGGTTAATAATCCAAAATATATAAAGAACTCATATAACTCAATAGCAATGCAATTAAAAAATGGACAGGGGCGCCTGGGTGGCGCAGTCGGTTAAGTGGCCGACTTCAGCCAGGTCACGATCTCGCGTCTGTGAGTTCGAGCCCCGCGTCGGGCTCTGTGCTGACAGCTCGGAGCCTGGAGCCTGTTTCCAATTCTGTGTCTCCCTCTCTCTCTGCCCCTCCCCCGTTCATGCTCTGTGTCTCTCTGTCCCAAAAATAAATAAAAACATTGAAAAAAAAAATTAAAAAAAAAAAAATGGACAGAAGACTTGAATAGACATATTTTTGGGAAGCCAAAAAAGACATACAAATGGTCACAGATACATGAAAAGATGCATGCACATCACTAATTATCAAAGAAATGCAAATTAAAACCACAATGAGATATTACCTCACAACTGTTAGAATGGCTATTATCAAAAGATAAGGAATAATAAGTGTTGGTGAGGATGTGGAGAAGACAGAACCCTTATGCACGGTTGGTAGGGATATAAATTGGTGTAGCCACTGTGGAAAACGGGATGGAGATTCTTCAAAAAATTAGAAATAGAACTACCTTATGATTTGGAAATTCCACTTCTGGGTGTTTATCCAAAGAAAATAAAAACACTAATTCGAAAACACATATGCATCCCTATGTTCAACGCAGCATTGTTTATATTAGCCAAGATACAGAAACAACCTAAGTGCTCACTGATGGATGAGTAGATAAGGAAATTGTACACATACACACACACACACACGCACAGACACACACACACTCAGTGGCATATTATGCAGCCATAAAAAAGAACAAAATCTTACTACTTGTGACAATATGCATGGATCCTGAGGACATTATGCTAAGTGAAGTAAGTCAGCAGACAAAGACAAATACAATATTATCTTACTTGTATGTGGAATCTGAAAACAAAACAAAGCCCCCCAAAACCCAAAACACCAAGCTCACAGATACAGAGACCAATTGGTAGTTGCCTGAGGCTGGGGATAGAATGTGGACAAAATAGGTGAAGGGGGTCAAAAGGTACAAAATTCCAGTTATAAAATAAATAGGTCATGGGGATATAACGTATGGCATGGTGACTATAGTTAGTAATACTGTATCGCATATATGAAAGTTTTTAAGGGAGTAGATCTTAAATGTTCTTGTCACAAGAAAAAAAATTTTTTTGTAACTACATATGGTAATGGATGTTAACTAGGCTTATTGTGGTGATCATTTCACAATGTATACAAACATAAACAATTGTACACCTGAAACTAATGTAATATTATATGACAGCTATATATCAATAAAAAAATAATTTAAAAAATCAGGGCAACTGGGTGGCTCAGTTGGTTAAGTGTCTGACTTTGGCTCAGGTCATGATCTCACAGTTCTTGAGTTCGAGCCCTGCATTAGGCTCTCTGCTATCAGCGCAGAGCCCACTTCAGGTCCTCTGTCTCTCTCTCTGTCCCTCCCCTGCTCGTGCACATGCTCTCGCTCTCCCTCTCTCTCAAAAATAAATTTTAAAAAATAATAAAATAAAAAATAAAGTAGGTGCCTGGGTGACTCAGTTGGTTAACTGTCAACTCTTGATTTTGGCTCGTATCATGATCTCATAGTCATGAGATTGAGCCCTGTGCCTAGCATGGAGCCCACTTAAGATTCTCTCTCTCCTTCTCCCTCTGCCCCTCCCTCACTCGCATTCTCTCTCTCTCAAGAATAAAATAAAATAAAACAAAATGAAATAAAATAAAATAAAATAAAATAAAATAAAATAAAGATAATTAGCAATCCTGGCACCCAAAGATAATCACTACAGAATCATGCTTTATTTATTTATTTATTTATTTATTTATTTTTTCAACGTTTTTTAATTTATTTTTGGGACAGAGAGAGACATAGCATGAACGGGGGAGGGGCAGAGAGAGAGGGAGACACAGAATCGGAAACAGGCTCCAGGCTCCGAGCCATCAGCCCAGAGCCTGATGCGGGGCTCGAACTCACGGACCGCGAGATCGTCACCTGGCTGAAGTCGGACGCTTAACCGACTGCGCCACCCAGGCGCCCCGAGAATCATGCTTTTTTAACTTAACATTCCATTGTGAGCATATTCTCATGTAAATATTTTAAAAAATATTTTTAAACACAATTTAAAACTGTTTACCTAGCATTCTTTTTTTTTTTAATTTTTTTTAACGTTTATTTATTTTTGAGACAGAGAGACAGAGCATGAATGGGGGAGGGTCACAGAGAGGGAGACACAGAATCCAAAACAGGCTCCAGGCTCTGAGCTGTCAGCACAGAGCCCGACGCGGGGCTTGAACTCACGGACCGCGAGATCATGACCTGAGCCGAAGTCGGCCGCCCAACCGACTGAGCCACCCAGGTGCCCCCCTAGCATTCTAATAATACAGATGCATCATACTTTATTTAACTTGTCTTAAGGTATTTAGGTTGTTTGTAATTTTTCACTATCAAGAACAATGTCTTTATACACATCTTTATAAATTCTTATACACAGTTCTGATTAACCTATGGAAAATAAGTGCTGCAGGTAGAATCTAATGAGATAAACATTTTTAAGGAACTTGATGTACATTGCTAAACTGTCCTTCAGTAAGGTTGACTGCTTTACATCTGGCTGATTATCTTTACTGCTATTGTGGTCAAATATGAAGAGATATTATGAGTATCTAGTTTAGCATAGACTTTAGAGTCAGAAAAGGTTGGTTTTGAATTCAAATTTTAACACTTATTAAATGATCTTAGGCAACTCTGTAAACTCCATTTTCCCCACATATTAAGTAGAATTTAACCACTTACCTCATGGGTTATAAAGTTTGAGAGATATGTATAAGGTATATAAAGGTCAAGCACTCAAATGAGCAACATTATGACTTTAATTCTGTATAGCCAAATTGATCAGATTTTCCCTAATCTAATGCCATTAGGTACTAGATGTACTATTATTTTATGAACTACTAAGAAAGAACAAACATTGTCAAACTCTAACATACTATCTATTGTAAGTAACATATTGATTTCAGAGAAAATGTAAAAAGATGCTTATCTTAGAATTGACGAAGTATAGTATGTAAAAAACCCCAGATTTTTAAGAAATTTGCCCAATTTCAAAACCCTGTTAAAATAGCACAATTTTAAAAACCTATGAAATATTAGCAATCATATTATAATTTTTTGTGTCAGGCAGTACTTCTGATAAAAAAACAAAAACAAAAAACACCTTTAACTTTACCCTAAACAAAATTCTGACCATTTAACCAATGGTCAGTTGATAAACAAATATATATGGGGTCATAAATAGATGTTGCCTCCATCATCCTGTGGATTTATTGTACATCATTTAAACCTTCTGAACAGCATAACAGTATGATAGAGTTTAAGAGCTAAAAGGGCTCTTAGAGATTATTTCATTTAATATATGTGGAAAATACGAGTAAAAGAATTTAAATGGCTAGTTAACATGTCACACTGGTAATTATTAGCAGAGCCAAGATGAGAACCTAGGTGTACAGATTCCAAGTCCAGAGTGTTTTTAATTTTAAACATTAATTAATTTCTAGGTTTAATTAATATATTTACCTTAAAAATCTGGGTTATAAGAAAATTCTGTATTGGGTAATACTTAGGTTACTAAATTCTGCAGTTATTAACCACTAGATGTTTACTGATTATCTGCTATGTAGGGACACTCTGATGTCTTGAAAGCCTTTTTGTCCTAAAAGTTAAAGTACTTAGAATTTATGATTTGTAATTTTTGATTAGGAGAACAGGGGCTTGCTTTGTTAGCTACTATCATTTCTTTGATTCAAAGATGTGCATTTTTCCTTAACATCTCTGATAACTTAAAATTGAGGGCATCTTATAATCTTTGTTAGCCAGATGGTAGTCAGGACAGCCATCAATGCCTACACACACATGTGCTTGATATTTTGGGTGGCATGACTGCAATTCCTTGATGTTTCAGTTAACAAATACTTAAATAGTATCTGAAAAATGGAATATAATTCCAGGTTATTGTCCAAAAATCTTATTTTGGGGACTTCTCATAAGGTCAAGAAAATGCAATTATCAATCAGTATTACTGAGAAGAAAACCCTAGAGAAAACTGTAGAGGACTGCTCTATTCAAAAGTTTCAAACTTTGGGAGGGGGAGGGAAGATGGCGGCGTAGGAGGACGCTGGGCTCACCGCGCGTCCTGCTGATCACTTAGATTCCACCTACACCTGCCTAAATAACCCAGAAAACTGCCAGAGGATTAACAGAACGGAGTCTCCGGAGCCAAGCGCAGACGAGAGGCCCACGAAAGAGGGTAGGAAGGGCGGCGAGGCGGTGCGCGCTCCACGGACTGGCGGGAGGGAGCCGGGGCGGAGGGGCGGCTCGCCGGCCAAGCAGAGCCCCCGAGTCGGGCTGGCAAAAGCGGAGGGGCCGGACGGACTGTGTTCCGACAGCAAGCGCGACTTAGCGTCTGGGAGGTCAGAAGTTAACAGCTCTGCTCAGAAAGCGGGAAGGCTGGAGGACAACGGGAGGGAGAGCTGCTGAGCCCCCGTACGACAGAGCTCAGTTTGGTGGGGAACAAAGGCGCTCGCCAGCGCCATCTCCCCCGCCCATCCCCCAGCCAAAATCCCAAAGAGAACCAGTTCCTGCCAGGGAACTTCTTCACTCCGCGCAAACACCCAACACTGTGCTTCTGCGGAGCCAAACCTCCGGCAACGGATCTGACTCCCTCCCGCTGCCACAGGGCCCCTCCGAAGGGGATCACCTAAAGAGAAGCGAGCTAAGCCTGCCCCTCCTGCCCCCGTGCACCTTGCCTACCCACCCCAGCTAATACGCCAGATCCCCAGCACCACAAGCCTGGCAGTGTGCAAGTAGCCCAGACAGGCCATGCAACCCCACAGTGAATCCCGCCCCTAGGAGAGGGGAAGAGAAGGCACACACCAGTCTGACTGTGGCCCCAGCGGTGGGCTGGGGGCAGACATCAGGTCGGACTGCGGCCCCGCCCACCAACTCCAGTTATACACCACAGCACGGGGGAAGTGCCCTGCAGGTCCCCACCACTCCAGGAACTATCCAAAATGACCAAACGGAAGAATTCCCCTCAGAAGAATCTCCAAGAAATAACAACAGCTAATGAACTGATCAAAAAGGATTTAAATAATATAACAGAAAGTGAATTTAGAATAATAGTCATAAAATTAATCAGTGGGCTTGAAAACAGTATAGAGGACAGCAGAGAATCTCTTGCCACAGAGATCAAGGGACTAAGGAACAGTCACGAGGAGCTGAAAAGCGCTTTAAACGAAATGCGAAACAAAATGGAAATGACGATGGCTCAGATTGAAGAGGCAGAGGAGAGAATAGGTGAACTGGAAGATAAAGTTATGGAAAAAGAGGAAGCTGAGAGAAAGAGAGATAAAAAAATCCAGGAGTATGAGGGAAAAATTAGAGAAATAAGTGAGACACTAAAAAGAAATAATATACGCATAATTGGTATCCCAGAGGAGGAAGAGAGAGGGAAAGGTGCTGAAGGGGTACTTGAAGAAATTATAGCTGAGAACTTCCCTGAACTGGGGAAGGAAAAGGCATTGAAATCCAAGAGGCACAGAGAACTCCCATCAGACGTAACTTGAATCGATCTTCTGCACGACATATCATAGTGAAACTGGCAAAATACAAGGATAAAGAGAAAATTCTGAAAGCAGCAAGGGATAAACGTGCCCTCACATATAAAGGGAGACCTATAAGACTCATGACTGATCTCTCTTTTGAAACTTGGCAGGCCAGAAAGGCTTGGCACGATATCTTCAGTGTGCTAAACAGAAAAAATATGCAGCTGAGAATCCTTTATCCAGCAAGTCTGTCATTTAGAATACAAGGAGAGATAAAGGTCTTCCCAAACAAACAAAAACTGAAGGAATTTGTCACCACTAAACCAGCCCTACAAGAGATCCTAAGGGGGATCCTGTGAGACAAAGTACCAGAGACATCACTACAAGCATAAAATATACAGACATCACAATGACTCTAAACCCGTACCTTTCTATAATAACACTGAATGTAGATGGATTAAATGCGCCAACCAAAAGACATAGGGTATCAGAATGGAAGACCCATCTATTTGCTGTCTACAAGAGACTCATTTTAGATCTGAGGACACCTTTAGATTGAGAGTGAGGGGATGGAGAACTATTTATCATGCTACTGGAAGCCAAAAGAAAGCTGGAGTAGCCATACTTATATCAGACAAACTAGACTTTAAATTAAAGGCTGTAACAAGAGATGAAGAAGGGCATTATATAATAATTACAGGGTCTATCCATCAGGAAGAGCTAACAATTATAAATGTCTATGTGCCGAATACCGGAGCCCCCAAATATATAAAACAATTATTCATAAACATAAGCAACCTTATTGATAAGAATGTAGTAATTGCAGGGGACTTTAACACCCCACTTACAGAAATGGATAGATCATCTAGACACACAGTCAATAAAGAAACAAGGGCCCTGAATGACACACTGGATCAGATGGACCTGACAGATATATTTAGAACTCTGCATCCCAAAGCGACAGAATATACTTTCTTCTCGAGTGCACATGGAACATTCTCCAAGATAGATCATATACTGGGTCACAAAACAGCCCTTCATAAGTTTACAAGAATTGAAATTATACCATGCATACTTTCAGACCACAATGCTATGAAGCTTGAAATCAACCACAGGAAAAAGTCTGGAAAACCTCCAAAAGCATGGAGGTTAAAGAACACCCTACTAACGAATGAATGGGTCAACCAGGCAATTAGAGAAGAAATTAAAAAATATATGGAAACAAACGAAAATGAAAATACAACAATCCAAACGCTTTGGGATGCAGCGAAGGCAGTCCTGAGAGGAAAATACATTGCAATCCAGGCCTATCTCAAGAAACAAGAAAAATCCCAAATACAAAATCTAACAGCACATCTAAAGGAAATAGAAGCAGAACAGCAAAGGCAGCCTAAACCCAGCAGAAGAAGAGAAATAATAAAGATCAGAACAGAAATAAACAATATAGAATCTAAAAAAACTGTAGAGCAGATTAACGAAACCAAGAGTTGGTTTTTTGAAAAAATAAACAAAATTGACAAACCTCTAGCCAGGCTTCTCAAAAAGAAAAGGGAGATGACCCAAATAGATAAAATCATGAATGAAAATGGAATTATTACAACCAATCCCTCAGAGATACAAACAATTATCAGGGAATACTATGAAAAATTATATGCCAACAAATTGGACAACCTGGAAGAAATGGACAAATTCCTAAACACCCACACTCTTCCAAAACTCAATCAGGAGGAAATAGAAAGCTTGAACAGACCCATAACCAGCGAAGAAATTGAATCGGTTATCAAAAATCTCCCAACAAATAAGAGTCCAGGACCAGATGGCTTCCCAGGAGAGTTCTACCAGACGTTTAAAGCAGAGATAATACCTATCCTTCTCAAGCTATTCCAAGAAATAGAAAGGGAAGGAAAACTTCCAGACTCATTCTATGAAGCCAGTATTACTTTGATTCCTAAACCAGACAGAGACCCAGTAAAAAAAGAGAACTACAGGCCAATATCCCTGATGAATATGGATGCAAAAATTCTCAATAAGATACTAGCAAATCGAATTCAACGGCATATAAAAAGAATTATTCACCATGATCAAGTGGGAATCATTCCTGGGATGCAGGGCTGGTTCAACATTCGCAAATCAATCAACATGATACATCACATTAATAAAAGAAAAGAGAAGAACCATATGATCCTGTCAATCGATGCAGAAAAGGCCTTTGACAAAATCCAGCACCCTTTCTTAATAAAAACCCTTGAGAAAGTCGGGATAGAAGGAACATACTTAAACATCATAAAAGCCATTTATGAAAAGCCCACAGCTAACATCATCCTCAACGGGGAAAAACTGAGAGCTTTTTCCCTGAGATCAGGAACACGACAGGGATACCCACTCTCACCGCTGTTGTTTAACATAGTGCTGGAAGTTCTAGCTTCAGCAATCAGACAACAAAAGGAAATCAAAGGCATCAAAATTGGCAAAGATGAAGTCAAGCTTTCGCTTTTTGCAGATGACATGATATTATACATGGAAAATCCGATACACTCCACCAAAAGTTTGCTAGAACTGATACATGAATTCAGCAAAGTTGCAGGATACAAAATCAATGTACAGAAATCAGTTGCATTCTTATACACTAACAATGAAGCAACAGAAAGACAAATAAAGAAACTGATCCCATTCACAATTGCACCAAGAAGCATAAAATACCTAGGAATAAATCTAACCAAAGATGTAAAAGATCTGTATGCTGAAAACTATAGCAAGCTTATGCAGGTAATTGAAGAAGATATAAAGAAATGGAAAGACATTCCCTGCTCATGGATTGGAAGAATAAATATTGTCAAAATGTCAATACTGCCCAAAGCTATCTACACATTCAATGCAATCCCAATCAAAATTGCACCAGCATTCTTCTCGAAACTAGAACAAGCAATCCTAAAATTCATATGGAACCACAAAAGGCCCCGAATAGCCAAAGTAATTTTGAAGAAGAAGACCAAAGCAGGAGGCATCACAATCCCAGACTTTAGTCTGTACTACAAAGCTGTAATCATCAAGACAGCATGGTATTGGCGTAAAAACAGACACATACACCAATGGAATAGAATAGAAACCCCAGAACTAGACCCACAAACGTATGGCCAACTCATCTTTGACAAAGCAGGAAAGAACATCCAATGGAAAAAAGACAGTCTCTTTAACAAATGGTGCTGGGAGAACTGGACAGCAACATGCAGAAGGTTGAAACTAGACCACTTTCTGACACCATTCACAAAAATAAACTCAAAATGGATAAAGGACCTGAATGTGAGACGGGAAACCATCAAAACCTTAGAGGAGAAAGCAGGAAAAGACCTCCCTGACCTCAGCCGTAGCAATCTCTTACTTGACACATCCCCAAAGGCAAGGGAATTAAAAGCAAAAGTGAATTACTGGGACCTTATGAAGATAAAAAGCTTCTGTACAGCAAAGGAAACAACCAACAAAACTAAAAGGCAACCAACGGAATGGGAAAAGATATTTGCAAATGACATATCGGACAAAGGGCTAGTATCCAAAATCTATAAAGAGCTCATCAAACTCCACACCCGAAAAACAAATAATCCAGTGAAGAAATGGGCAGGAAACATGAATAGACACTTCTCTAAAGAAGACATCTGGATGGCCAACAGGCACATGAAAAGATGCTCAACGTCGCTCCTTATCAGGGAAATACAAATCAAAACCACACTCAGATATCACCTCACGCCAGTCAGAGTGGCCAAAATGAACAAATCAGGAGACTATAGATGCTGGAGAGGATGTGGAGAAACGTTGGTGGGAATGCAAATTGGTGCAGCCGCTCTGGAAAGCAGTGTGGAGGTTCCTCAGAAAATTAAAAATAGACCTACCCTATGACCCAGCAATAGCACTGCTAGGAATTTATCCAAGGGATACAGGAGTACTGATGCATAGGGGCACTTGTACCCCAATGTTTATAGCAGCACTCTCAACAATAGCCAAATTATGGAAAGAGCCTAAATGTCCATCAACTGATGAATGGATAAAGAAATTGTGGTTTATATACACAATGGAGTACTACGTGGCAATGAGAAAGAATGAAATATGGCCCTTTGTAGCAACGTGGATGGAACTGGAGAGTGTGATGCTAAGTGAAATAAGCCATACAGAGAAAGACAGATACCATATGGTTTCACTCTTATATGGATCCTGAGAAATGTAACAGAAACCCATGGGGGAGGGGAAGGAAAAAAAAAAAAGAGGTTAGAGTGGGAGGGAGCCAAAGCATAAGAGACTGTTAAAAACTGAGAACAAACTGAGGGTTGATGTGGGGTGGGAGGGAGGGTAGGGTGGGTGATGGATATTGAGGAGGGCACCTTTTGGGATGAGCACTGGGTGTTGTATGGAAACCAATCTGACAGTAAATTTCATATATTAAAATAAATAAATAAATAAATAAATAAATGAAAGGAAAAAAAAGTTTCAAACTTTGGTTTTAGAATACCTTCATGTGCTCAAAAATTATTGAGGATGTCAAAAAGCTTTCATTTATGTGTTATATTTATTTATATGTAGCATTTAAATTAAAACTGAGAATTGTTAAAAATATTTATATATTAATTTAGAAATAACTTTAATGAACCCATTAGATGTTAACATATTGTAATAAAAAAACAATACTAAAAAAAAAAACAAAAAATAAGCGAGAATGGCATTATTTTATAGTTTTTAGAAATCTCTTTAATATCCAGGCAGCTGGATTCTCATATCTACTTTTGTATTCAATCTTTTGAGATACTGCAAATCACGTAGCCTCTGGAAAATGTCACTGTACACTTGTGAGAAAGCGAAAGTGAAAAAGGTAAATGTTCTATTATTATTAGGAAAAGACTTTCAACTTTGGGGGCTCTCTGAAAGAGGGTAGAAGAATTCCAGGGTCCCCAGATTGTACTTAGAGAAGCACCACTATAACATTATGCTTTTGATGGCACAGAAGATAATACTGTGTGGCAAAACAGGAACACCAAAAACTCCAAATCAAAAAGTGATTCACAAGAGTCGGATTCTGAATTCTAATTCTAAGTCAGTTATATCTTAACCAATTTATTTTGCTTAAATTTTTTTTTATGTATACATAAGAGGGTTATATGATGAAAAAAATCCATGCTTGAATAAGTTTAAAAGAATTCATTCAATAGGTATAAAATAAAAATTCTATGTGATAAGAAAACCATTTATCATGGTTTTCTGGCAATGTTTTCCTTTCTTTTTGGTACATAAAATAATGGTATATCTTATAATTGATGGTGCCAGAGATTCAATTAAATACAGTAAATATTGTAAGGTCAAATCTGCATCATATTCCCCTCATGGGGAGAAATTCGGATGTTACTGGAATTTTTAACCACAAGTAACAGCGGGACTGAAGATACCAATTACAATGCAACTAAAATATCTGAAGAAAATACTTTAAATGGGAAATATTTAACTTAGCATTACATATTTTCAGAATGATATTCCTAAAAAATGGAATAGTGAAATATCTTTGACTTATTCTTATAGTGAAATGTTCTGTTTTTATAGATAAATAATATTTTGATTTGGAAAAGTAATATTCTTTATCCTTCAATCTTCAAATTTGGATTTATTTGTAGGCTTAAAATATTATATCATAAACTTTAAATGAAGTTCAGGTATATTTTAGGTTTTTATATAATGGGAAATTACCTCTACCTTTACTCAGTTGTAGTATTTTAAAGTGGTCTGTAAATACAAAAAAATAGGATAATTATTTACTAAATATAGGTAATCACCATTCTAACTCACTTACCTGGACTGTTTTTGTGGAATGATCTGCATGATTGAAAGTGGTTCTATCAGCATCTGGATCAGACTCTGTCTGCCTTAGGGAAGTACGTTTTTTCTTTGTAAGGTCTGCATCTCTGTTGTATGAGTATCCAAGTTTGGAAGTGGGAGATAAACTTGGTTTTTTGATAGGTGATTCAGGATCCGATCTGCATTCTAAGGGTCTGGAATTCTCTAATTTTTCCTTCTCCAAGTTATTACTGATGTCTAGAGTCTGAAGCTTTTGTTCCTCTGTCTCCTCACAAATAAAGGGTGGAGACACATCCTTCTTCTTATCACTAACGTATAAGTCACTTAATTCTAAAGTCTCTGCTTTCAGGAGTCTCTTCTTGCCTAACAAAACTTGTGCGTGGATTGAATCTGTATTGTAACATATTCCAGGGTCATCGGATCCTGAAGTCCTTCCAGAGCTCTGCTGGGACTTTTGGGGTTCTGTGTCACTTTTAGTCCTGCGACAGTAAGGGGAGGATGTGCTTGGACTAAGATGATCGTCAGGAGTCTGATGTTCACTTTCTGACTCTCCAACCCCACTATCATTTACAAATACAGAGTCATCTTGCGACAAGAAGTCTACTGCTCCACTGGTAGGCTGCTGTATTTCAGGCTCCCGTTTCAGATCACTAAGTTCTGCATAGAATTTTTCTTGATCAACAGAACTATTTGTATCTGTTTCATAGTTTCCAACTTTATATGTGCTTTTACTGCTGTTCTCCTCTATCTGGACAACATTCAGTTCTTGGCCACTGAAATGTGCCCTGATTTGATAAAGATAAGTCATAACAGTCAGTTTGTCAGGAATTGCTAATAAAACCATATCAGAAGGTTCCAACAACCGGGAAATTCCTATGCTGGCAAATCCATCATATGCCTTTAAAGAAAGGAAAAACAAAGATATACTGAATAGTTCAAACAATCCACTCATTTTAAAAACAGCAAAAGAACAGATATTAACTAGATATACTGTGGTGATCATTTTACAATATATTGAATCATTATGTTATGCACCTGTAACTAATGTAATGTTATATGTCAATTGTGCCTTAATAATAAAGTTGTAAAAATAAAGCTTAGTTACCATAAGAAAAAGCAAATTTTTAAAGAATTTTGTTGTTGTTGTTGTTGGAGGGTATATTACATTAGTAACATTAGTGCTACATGAAATAACAAAATTTCATGCCCAAAATTTGTAAAGGTGGGATAGATGCAAGAAAAAAGAAGTTTCTTTTTTTTTTTTTTTTTTTTTTTTTAAAAAGAAGTTTCTTAAATTAATACCAATTGAAATGTTCCCCAGTAAACGAGTAAAAATGAGAATTAAAACAAAAAAAAACCCCTTAGAATAATTTTTTATAAGGAACTAAGGTATAAAGAAATAATAATGAATCTGGAGCTTTATCATTCCCATCAATCTCTCGTTACCATGATCATGTAAATGCAGTGATTCGTGAAGAAAAAGTAGAGCTAGATATCCCCAAAGAAGGAAATCCTAGATTACCTGGTATAAAATACAAGTAAGTACTATTTAAGCCTAAGAACATAGTAACATTTTTAAATGCCCAATTAGGACTAATTTTCATAATGAGAAGAGTGATTGCATTTTCACTTCATCCATTTTGGAAAGAATGAAATGTTTTGAGTAGTACAACCTAGTTGAGAATGTTAGGTTGCATTGTATTATTTTTGTTAGCCTTTAAAATGACTGTGGCACATCAGGTTTTTCTAGTTTTGAAGAATCAAAGCTGTTTCTCAATTTACAATTAATTATTACTATCCTGAACTAACCCTTGAAAACAGCACTGTGTTGCTAGGAAGTATTAAAAATATGCCTAAAGTTTCAGATATACTCTTGGAAAAAGTAAGGACCCTCTAGCTGCACTCTCACTTTGGAATATAAAATGTCTAGTCTTTGTAACAACCTAGATGTAGGATCGTAACTCAAAGTTTTTCTTAAAATAAAGGTTAGGAAATTATGTAACAATTTAGAAGGAATTAGTCTTTTGCACTTACATGTTAAAGAGCATTTCTACCTTTGAATTTAATCCTCATCTCAAAGTCTTCCTGGAGTTTAATAAATGTTGTGGAATAAGTAAGAAAGAAAATGAAAAATAAATTGCAATATTAAAACCTCTTCAATTTTCACAGCACTATGTTTCATAATATAGGTACCTCAAAATATTTACTCAAGAGAATGGCTCAGTTGGTGTGCATGTTTAGGCCTGTTTGTTATTTTACATGTTTTAGGAAAATTAAAGTCATTTTCCTCCTCATGTGTCTTGACAACTTGATTGACAGACATCAATTGCAGACCATCACGAAAAGCACCACAGGCAGTATTCTAAACATTTCCCAATTATCTAAAACACTGACATACTGGTTAAGATCATATGTCACAGGTAAATACCTTTTTTATTCAGTACTTTTTACAGACCTGGGAAAATGATTAGCTTCCTTGTGGGGAATCTCCTGCTGGTGTTTTGCTTTATGTAGCAATTCACTTTATGCACACTAACTGCACTAAAAAAACCATTTAAAAACAAACTGAGTTTCTTGTAAGCGAGGTCAAGACTTTATAAAGGAATCTTCCCCTAGGTTAACCTCTTTTGCTGTGGTCAATCACCTGTCTTTTCAGCTGTTTATGTGAGGACGGAAAAAAAGAGGTCTTTCAAAGAAAATGGTCGTATTCATTCCTAGATGTTATTTAATTGGTAAGGAGGAGTCACTGCCAATTATATTATGCATCTGCATGGAACTTAAGACCCACGCATTGTTTCTTAGGCTGCTTTAAGTCCAATCAAGGGCAGATGAGGTTATCAGGAAGAATTGTGTGAAGCCGGAAATAAATCTGCAGGTAGTAGCTGATACTCAATGTAGATACCAGGTAGGAAGTTGCAAAGTGATGAAAAGCAAAGATTGTATGACAATTATTTATTCAATTGTGCAATGAATAGGACCATCTAAATTAAAATCCTTTCAAAAAGCCATGATTATCTACCCTAGAAGATCTAATTGAGAAAAAACGTAATAGGATATTCTTCTCTATGTAGTAATATGTAAACCCAAGGTATGCTCATCATTATTAAGTTCCTGAAAAAATAATGTAAAGAAGTGTGACCTAAACCTTAAGGCAAATCTCCATACTCTTAAAAATAGATAGCCAGGTAAAATCAACAATGTTTCCTTTTCAAAATTTCAAACAGTAATTTAAAAGCTTCACTTTACAAAAATAATAATGCTCTATTTTATGCTTTTATCTGCATTTAAATTAGCTTAGTATTTTATTCCAATGCAAAAAAATGCAGGCATAGAACTATCATACAAGCTCTCCTAAATTATACAAGAAATAATTCACAAGAATGACTTACTCTGTAGCATACCTACCACAGATGTGATTTCTATAAGGAAAAATACACTGATATTTTAAGATTACCTTTTTTGGTGGCATATTTCAATTAAAAAACCTAACAGTTTTAAAATGTATTTCTCTAGGGCCATCATCAGGCATTTGTAAAGGTTTTTTTAATGACAATACAAATTTTTGGGTTTAGAGGGCAATAAAAGTAAAAAATTGTTGAATTAAATTCTCATCTGTTAACTGAATTTCTATCAAGATTCCATTTATGGACTTTTTAGCACTCATTGGTGCTTTTAATTGTTTAATTTAAAGTAGACTGAAAACTTTAGACCAGAGGTTATTAATCACTTTGTCCTATGAATCCTTTTGGCAATACGCCCTTTTCAGAATAATGCTGTATGTTTATAAAATACATAGGATTACAGAAGAAACCAGTTATATGAAAAATAAAACCATAAAAATATTAGTAAGACTGAATTTGAGAAACAGCAATACGTATACTTTTGGTGAATGTATTAACAACTGTAATTGTGAAGAAGTGATGAGCTTAAAAGATATGTGAAGGTATTACAACTGCAACTGCAAGGTGATACCAAAATATCTGAGATTCTTAAGGTGATAAAGTCTTAGGCATGGCTAATGCTAAAGTGGTGTGTTGCCAAAATTCATAATTAAAGGAAATGCTAAATTTCACTTAAAGAATTAAGAAAATAAAATACATTTTCCCCCTAGTCATGTTCAAGAACCCCCTGAATTCTGTCCATAGCTCCCACATTAAGAACTCCTATTCTAAGACAACAATGTATTTCATTAACTTTTCAGCTGAAGAATTCAATTCAGTATAAAAAACAGAGTACCTACTGTGTGTTGAGTTAGTGCTTCCCTCCTTTCTCATGTCACAGTGCACATACATGTTATAATATTGTACTGTGCACTGGGGTAAATAGTTAAGTTAGCCTGCAACCACAGTCAGCTAGCCCAGCAGCCTCTGGGCAACTCAGCCCCACATAGCTACCCTGACAGCCAAAAGAATCAATATCCCCCTGCACAGTAATTAGAAAGCTCTGCCCTCAGTATGCTAATTAATTATGTGGAAAAACTATACAGTTTACCAGAAAGTGAAAAAAAACAAAAATAAAAACCAAAACCCAATGTTCTTATCTTTTTGCTTCTAGGAACATATGCTTGCTTTCTTGCATACCTGCCCTCATTCCCTCCCAACATATTTTTCTAAACTCATAATCATTTATGGTACAAGAGCTTTGGGTGCACTTTTTAAGCTAAATCTCGAATAAAAACAGTATGCTTTAACAAATATTTAACAGTGAATGAAGTCCATACATATATTGAAATCTGATGCCAGTCTGGCACTTGTGATCTTTAAAGGCCATGACAACCCAGGGTAAGACAACCTAGAGTAAACTATGCATCCTAATTTGCACTGCAAGGAGCAGACTATCTTCTTTCTGTGAGCTGCAGTTATGACCTTACAACACAACCTCACTTTCCCTAAATCAATAAAAGCTGCAGAAGAGCCAAACTGGAAACTATGTATTTTTTTCCTTGGCAATTCTTACCTTTTTGTTGTTCTCTTTAATATCTTGAGGATTCAGAGACTTGTAGTCACTGGGGGAGAAAAAGGCACCGTAAGTACATACAGTATTTGATAAAAACAGCTGCTTAAAAAAAAACTTGAATCTAAAAATTTGACATTCAATAATACCAAAGAGTAACTAGCAATTTCACAGCAGTTCAACCAACAAAACTAATAGTGTGGAAGAGTAAGTAAGTAAGTAAGTAAGTAAGTAAATAAATGAATGAATGAATGAATGAATGAATATAGTGATTACATGTTTCATTGCCTGAAGCTTTCCATCTAAAAGAGAAGTTAAGGCAGGCAGGGCACCAGAGACCCGTCTTGACAACCAAATTTACCATGAGGTAATCCCTTGTTGTCAATGTACAAAGAGCTATGGGCTTATATGTCTCATCTCATTTTAACAGTAACACAATTTTCATAATAATTAAAAAAATTTTTTTTAATGTTTATTTATTTTAGAGACAGAGAGACAAAGCACAAGTGGGGAGGGACAGAGACAGCCAGAGACAGAATCTGAAGCAGGCTTCAGGCTCTGAGCTGTCAGCACAGAGCCCGATGTGGGGCTCAAACCCATGAACCATGAGATCATGACCTGAGCCGAAGTCGGACACTCAACCGACTGAGCCACCCAAGGTGCCCCTCATAATAATTTAAAGTCAGTTATTTGTATGAGATTAAGAAGAAAAAACTTTTTTTTTTTTTTTAAGAGAAGATAGGTTTTAGGCATCAAGAAGGGAGAACTTTTCTTTTTGGCACCCATTTGTTTTCTCAAAAAGCAAAAGGTGTGAGTAATAAGGAAAACAAAGTCAACTGTTTCAGGACATGCGTTAATGAAATTATTTATGTTTGGGGTGCCTGGGTGGCTGAGTCGGTTAAGCATCCAACTCTTGATTTCAGCTCAGGTCATGATCTCACGGTTCGTGAGTCTGGGCCCCACATTGGGTTCTGCACTGACATTGCGGAGCCTGCTTGGGATTCTCCCTCTCCCTCTCTGTGCACATGGGCACACAAAAAAATAAATAAATAAACTTAAAAAAAGAGAGAAGTTATTTAGGTTTTTAAAGAAACTATTATTTACAAAACAATTTATAGGGAATGGAAAATGTTCTACTTACATTAAATCTGGTCTAAAGTGGTGTAATATTGCACAAAAAGATAAACCGTTTCTCCATGATGTAGTAAAATTGGTGATTTTCACTCCCCGGTAGTTTTTTGTAACTTCTTTACACCATACAAGCAATGACTGACTAGCATTTGGCTTTCGCCCCAAAACAGGACTTGGTATAGGACTTGGCTAGAAAAAAAGAAAAAGAGAAAAACATTAAAATAATTTAATGAAAGATGAAAATTAACATTAATTGACCTAAGTAGATCATTTAAACCCTTTGATGTCAGTTTAGGTCCTTCAAAAATGTCAATTCAAGACAAATTAAACCTCCAAGAAGGAGACATGAATCTTAAGTTATTATCTTCAGTTTTAGCCTATGGCATTTGCCTGACAAGGATGTAGATATGCAAGATTTTAAACTCATACATAAGAACAAGCCAAGAGCTACACTGATGGAAACATTATATTGAAGTATTTAAATACTTAAGTCTGAATATCTGTGTAACTCTTATACCCTAAAAAATTTTCCTCAAATACAATCATGGATAAATATAGTTCCTTTTTGACTAGATTAAAAATAATGTATTTTGAAATCTAACTGTAGCACAAATTGTTAGCAGTGGAAAGACCAAGATCCTATTAAGTTTTTTTTTAATATAGTAATCATATTTTTGATAGCACAATGGTAATCATACTCAAACATATTTGTTATATAAATTTTATGATGGCAAAACAGATTTAGAGTTATTAGCAACAGTCAGGTATTGGTAGCAACAGCACACAACAGTGTGTAATTTGGATTTGCTCAAAATATCTTCTAATTATCACTGATAGTTACTTTTGTAGGTTAGTTAGGGGTGTGTGTGTGTGTGTGTGTGTGTGTGTGTGTGTGGCTAAATCTTAAGCATATACTTGGTTTTTCCCTTGTTTATATATTTAAAACAATGATGACAAAAAAAAAACTACATAAGATTTTTATCCTAAACTTTTATTATTCTTTAAACCATGTCACTTTCTTTTACTGAATAACAACCACATTTTGTGACAGTAAGGCTGGTACAATTGAAAACCATAAAGAAAACTACAATAGGCTTCTGGACTTTAAATTTTGCTATCAGTTAAGAGTGCTGATGATAAACATAAAATAGGGCCCTCTAAAATAAGGTGAAAGGAGGATTATTATTTACCCCTAATATCACTTAAGTTTAACATGCAAACCATTCTCGCTACAAAGCTTACTTAAGAAAGACCAATGATGCCCCCACTTGACAAAAGCATGTTAGTGCCAAAAAATTAAAATCATCAACTCCAAATTGAGATTATACATTCACTGCTCCTGTGAAAAGACTAAGAAACACCAAGGATGTAATTTCTTATTTTTATTATATTTTTATTAACTGCCTTATTAACAAATTCTTATATAAAGCAACCTTACAAAGGGCTGTTCATTAAGTAATCACCTATACAAAGTAAATGTGGAAAAATACACAAGCCAAAAAATTCAATAAATTTAGGTTCAATTCTACTTATTATGAAGAAGTAGGTAAAAATGGAATTCCTAATGTAATAAAGTATTTACTTTAGAATAAATAATAGTTCTTTTAATAACTTCAATTTGACATGTATAAAAATGAATATTAAATATCTTTTTATCTGATGGTGACTTTGCACTGTGATTTTCAAATAGTTCTAGTCACTTAACCTGAAATAGAGTGGAGAATGGTCCATGGATGAGGTAGGGGGATCAATGAACTGGCTACAAACACATTTTTTTCTTAGATTTCCTATTATTTAAAGGATTGTCTTTATTAAAATGTTTTTCTGTATCAAATTATACTACTAAGACATTGATTCAATTACAGCTTGAGTAATAGGTACATGGGCCAGATAATCTGCAAATGTCATTACAATGATTCATTCCAATCATCATTAGCACGTAGACAGGTAATGTACAAAAGTCATTATCATTGGGGCGCCTGGGTGGCTCAGTCGGTTAAGCGGCCGACTTCGGCTCAGGTCATGATCTCGCGGTCTGTGAGTTCGAGCCCCGCGTCGGGCTCTGTGCTGACAGCTCAGAGCCTGGAGACTGTTTCAGAGTCTGTGTCTCCCTCTCTCTGACCCTCCCCCGTTCATGCTGTCTCTCTCTGTCTCAAAAATAAATAAACATTAAAAAAAAAAAAAAAGTCATTATCATTATGTTACAATCCAGAGTGGCTTTCTGTAAGAATTAGGGAAAACACACAATGCCATTATGATTATAAACATATCCTTGTTTCTAAGAAGGCTCAATATGAAAAGGCTAGAAGAACTAAGCTAAACTTTGGATTTACCCTAACACAACAAAACCCTTGAATTAAACATATCTTACAGATGCTTGCTGCACTGCCAAGAAAAAGAAGTCATATGTAATTGAAGAAACTTTGATGAAATTACAAGCCCTATAACTGGTCATATTGGTTGCAGAGAAATAAAACTGAAGTAGAAGCACTGTACAATAAATCATCCACTTTAGAACGGCTGATCTTTCATCTAATATTTTGCAGAGGGTTACAAATAAATAAGCAGTTAAATAATTTCAAAGCTTTCAGGATATGAATGAATGTCATTTCTTGTTTCTTGCTATAGCTGGCTCCTGATGTGGCAGGTTAATTTATTTCTCTGTCTCTGTTTCCTCATCTACAAAATGGGGATTGTAATGGTACCTAGTGTACATAGTGTCATTATAGTAAGAGGACTGCCTCTCCCTCCTCCCACCCATTATTGCTCATTACCACTCTCTCCCTTGATTATTCTGAACCGTATCAACCTCTTTTCTGTTCCTTGGATATCCAAGACATGGTCCACCTTTACATCTTTGTACAGATTGTTCCATTTGCCTGGATGTTCTCCTGTCAGATATCTGCATGATTAACTCCAATGCAATCATTTTCATTATGCCTGTTATGACAACCCTATTTAATAATGCAACCCATCTCCATCATTCAACCTCAACCCCACACTCCTGACTACCTTACCTTGCTCTGTTTTTTCGATAGTACTTACTATCCTATGGTCCATATACTTTATTTTGGTTATTACCAAAATATGCTTATTGGTCATGCTTACTGCTTATTACTTTGTCCATTCTCACTAAATATAAGGTCTGTGAAGACAGGGGTCTATGTTTGTTTCATTAACTTATCCTAAGAGTCAGCAGGCACTCAATAAATGCTGCTAAATAAACAGATGCAGGCAAAACACTTGGCAAAATGTATGGCACATAGAAACAACTCCATAAATGTTAATTACAACTATTATTACTACTACCAATACATTATCAGCACTTGAATTCCTATTTTTGAGGGTCTTTTGGAAACTTGAAAGGCCATGAATTCTTCAAGATTAGTGAAAAATATTTTTGCAAACAAAGCTTTAGCTGAAAGATAATCTTGATACTTTATGTACAAAACGGAGCACTTGGAATTCTTGGCAATGTATCTACTTTTATGAGTTTGGTGAAAAAAGCAGCTCTGAGTGACTTTAATTTAATGCTTTCCAAAGAAAGGAAAACATCAAAATCTGGTCATTAATGGTAGAACCAAACTATCAGATGCTGGAACAACTTTTTTTAAAAGTTCTTTATTTATGCAGTGACCAGATGTATGAGAAGACATCTTTATTTAACATACTGGGAAAGTAAACCACAGATATTACAGTTATATTTGTTATGTACAAGAGAGGAAATTTCTAAAAGCCATTCTTATAACTTTATGATCAGATTAATCAGAATCTGACTGATTTTGAAGAACTGATCTGCTGCATTAGGTGATCCTTCCATTTCTCTCTAAATCAAGCTACTATATGGATGCAATGGTACCAATCTCAGCTTAACTAAGAACTACAAATAGATGCCAATCATCATGATTATAGAGCCAATTTGAAGACATTACCGTGGAGAGGAAATAGGACTTGAAACCGTTGTTTCACTTAACAGTTCTGTGTTCTAGTATAGATAATTTTAATGCATTGTTTCTGTTAACATAGCATTTTACATATTAAAGATAATAAGGCCACCTAGTTACTCTTGCTATCAATGGCAAGAGGATTGCTTTCAGAAAACCTAGTCAAATAACTTGTTACAAAATTTCCTAAATTTTAATAGCTGTAAGAAATTTCAATTCCATTTTTTCTGCTCTACCCCTCTCACTATAGTTGCTTTCTCTTTGCTCTTTCCTCTTCTTCCACTGATACAAGCACATATATATTCCTCTAGGTATTGCTCTAAATAGTTTTTTCTCTTTCCACACTTTGAGCTGATTCACTCCCAGGATTTCAACTATCACTTCCATGCAGATGATTCCCAAATATACATTTATAGTTCAAACTATCTCAAGTTGACATTTCCAGCTGGCCGTCCTTCCTGCCATATAAAATTCAAACTCAATATGTTCAAAACCATAATTATAATCTTTCCTTACAACCTGCTTCGTTTTCATTATGTTTACAAATGATACTGCTATTGTCCCAATTATCTAGACTTTTAATCTCAGAATCAGCTTTGACCTCTTCCTTCTCCAATCATCCCTTATTAATATAAGTTAATTCATGGGAAATTTTGATCCTATTGCTATAACCTATCTTCTTTTGTCTAGCTATTGCAAAATCTTGCTAATAGGTCTTCTGTTTTTCAAAATTCCCCTTTATCTGATTCATTGCCATAGCAACAAACTTCTTAAAGCACAGGTCAAAGTATCTAATGACTGTTAAACACACAAAATGACATCAAAATACTTTTGAGAAGTGAATCCCAAATCTCTTTCAATGTATCTACTCTCCAGGATGATTAACTATTCTCTAGAATCACTATGCTCTCCTCCCTAGTCCCAGCTCCCCTACTTCCTGTCTTTGATCATACAGATTGTCACCTCACTTTGGAGTATCTTCTGTCCCAAGTACAACTGCTACAATTCCACTTTAACTTCAAGATAATTGCACAAGAGGGGCACCAGGGTGGCTCAGTCAGTTAAGTGTCTGACTCTTAATTTTGGCTCAGGTCACGATCTCCCAGTTCGTGAGTTCAAGCCCCACATCAGGTTCTGTGCTGACAGTGCGGAGTCTGCTTGGGATTCTCTCTCTCCCTCTTTCTCTGCCCCTCCCTGGCTTGTGCTTTCCCTCTCTCTCAAAATAAATAAGTAAACTTTAAAAATATGTTTTTTTTTTTAAAAAGACTATTGCACATGAAATCTCTCCAACTCCAGTCAGTAGGAATTTTCAATATTCCTTTGACTCTCATATAGAATTTTTCTTACAATATGTTATTTCTTCCCTCTACAAAAAGACTTAATTCTTCATTAATCCATACAGTATATTCTGAGCATTTACTATGTCCCACAGGCAATGTTAAAACCTTTACATGGATTAGCTCACTTAATCTTCACAACTCCTTTGAGTTAAGTGCTATTATTCCCAATTTCAGTTGAGGAAACTTAAGTCACACAGCTAAAAAGTAAAGGAGTTAGGATCTATACCAAGGTGTTCCCACTCCAGAGCCTGTGCTCTTATCCAACATGCATTTCACATTTCAAGATAATGCAGCTTTAGGACCTCAGCAGAAACTGTAAGTTTCTTGAGACTAGTAGTTGCCTTAGTTTACTTCTTACCTTTTTCAGAGCTTAGTGATTGACTGCCCAGTGTATATTAAGTTAATTGATTCTAAAAAGGCAATTGATCCAAAAATTTTAAGCTTTAGGAGTACTTAGTTGATAAAACCCTTTGTCCATTCTTTGGTTTTTATTTACTTATTTAAAAAAAATTTTTTTTTTTATGTTTGGGCGCCTGGGTGGCTCACTTGGTTAAGCATCCGACTTTGGCTCAGGTCATGATCTCGCGGTTTGTGGGTTCGAGCCCCGCATCCGGCTTGGTGCCGACAGCTCAGAGCCTGTTTCAGATTCTGTGTCTCCCTCGCTCTCTGCCCCTCCCCCACTTGCGCTCTGTCTCCATCTCAAAAATTAAAAAAACATTAAAAAAAATTTAAAAAAAATTATGTTTGTTTATTTTTGAGAGAGAGAGAGAGAGAGAGGGAGAGAGAGAGAGAGAGAGAGAACGAGCGAGGGAAAGGCAGAGAGAGAAGGAGACACAGAATCCGAAGCAGGCTCTAGGCTCTGAGCTGTCTACACAGAGCCTGATGCTGGGCTGGAACCCACAGACCGTGAGATCATGACTTAAGCTGAAGTCGGACACTCAACCGACTGAGCCATCCAGGCGCCCGCCCCTCTTTGGATTTTAGAACTATTGGTTAGAAGTAGAACTAGAAGTAGAACTGTCAGTCCACAGCAGTGAAATATATACTACTATTGCTAAAATTGTAGGACATTTTTGTCTCCCTATTGCTGATTCTGGGAGTCTTCCCCCAATTATTACAAATTTTCAAAAACAATTGAGGAAACTGTGGATAAACCTTACAATTTGGGGAGCACAAAACAAAAGCAGTGGTGAGAACAGTAACACTTGTATTTGCACCGTTAATTCTTCTTCAAAGTGTTTCATTTAAATAACTTCATTTTATTCTCATAGAGAAATTGAGGTATTATTTTACTCCTAGACAATCTGAAAGATTATGCTGTAATTAAATTAATATTGGGAGGAACTTGTGCTTATATTAAAGGACTACCATCTGAACACAATTTTTGGTTGCTGGTTTTTGTTTTTTTTTAGTTTATTTATTTTTGACAGTGTGAGCATGAGCTGGGGAGGAGCAGAGAGAGAGGGAGACACAGAATCCGAAGCAGGCTCCAGGCTCCAAGCTGTCAGAACAGACCCTGACGCGGGGCTCGAACTCACGAACTGTGAGATCATGACCTGAGCCGAAGTCGGACGCCCAACTGACTGAGCCACCCAGGTGCCCCAACTGGTTTTTTTTTTTTTTTTTAAGTTTATTTATTTATTTTTGAGACAGAGAGCAAGAGTGTGAGTGGGGGAAGGGCAGAGAGAGAGGGAGACAGAGAATCTCAAGTAGGCTCTTGAGTTGTCAACCAAGAGCCTGACGTGGGCCTCAAACTCAAGAATGGTGAAATCATGACCTGAGTTGAAATCAAGAATTGGACCCTTAACCAACTGAGCCACCCAGGCGACCCTGAACACAATTTTTAAAAAGCTGAACAAAATGTTAGAAAACATTCTAAGATACATCAAACAACTATCCTCAAATCAAGATCTTGGACAGACTAGGTAACTGGAGAGTGAGCAAAGCTCTCACAGCTGCTTTTGTAATGGTTGCTCTGCAAGAGTGAACTGAGGGGCAGAGCTGCACTTTTGGTAGACTCCCAAATAGCAATATGCACCCCTCAACCCTCAAAAGTAGAAAAAATAAAATAAAATGGGAACAAAAAATAGTGAAATTGGAAATACGCATACAATACAAAGGATCAACAAAGCCAAAAGTTGCTTCTTTGAAATGACAAAATCAAACCTCTGATATGACTGAACAAGAAAAAAAAAAGAAGAAAGCAAATTCCTAGAAAAGCATAGCTAGAAGAGACAGAAAGCCTGGATAGTTCTTGTTGGTGAATTTGTAATTGAAATCCTTCCTATAAACAAAATTTCAGGTGGTTTTATTGATAAGTTCCACCAAACATTCAAGGAAGAAATATGTCCAACATTACACTTATTCTTCCAGAGAATAGGAAAAATGAGTTTATTCTCCAACTCATTTCATGATCCTAGCAAACCCTGATACCAAAACTCAATAGAAAAAGAAAAAATTACAGGAAAACCTGTCATGAATATAGAGGCAAAAGTGTTAATAAAAATATTAGCATGTTGAACCTAGCAATTTATAATTGAACAAACTGGACAATTACCCAAGGAATGCACATTTGACTTAACATTAGCAAACCTATTGAGGTAACTTGCCAAATTAACAGATGATAGGGGAAACTGTGTAGATATAATCATCTAAATAGATACAGAAAAACATTTAACAAAATGTAATGTCCATTTATATTCTATAAAATAGTCCTAGCAAATTGATAGTAACAAGATTCCTTAACTTGTAGAATCTTCAGCAACTATCTCAATGATGAAATATTTAAGATTTTTCCTTTGAGAGTGGGGATCTACCACCACTTTTATTTACCATTGTTTTGGAGGTCTTAGCTAGTTTTAAGGCCAGAAAGAGATATAATGTTGTAAATATTGGAAAAGAATCAAAATGGTAAAAGTGACATTATTTGCAAATAATATAATTAAGTACATAGAAAATCCAAAAGAACCTATAGATAATTTATTAGGATGAATATGAGAATTTAAGGAGGTTGCTGTGTACAAAAAACAATGTACAAAACTAACTGCATTCCTATACACCAACAAAAGCAGTTAGAAATTAAAAATTTTAAGACCATTCACAGTGGCATAAAAAAATTACTAAGGAATAAATCTACAAATAATGTGCATGAGTGTAACTAAAAAACTATCAAGCTTTATGGTGAGAAAATACAGGAATCTTAAAGAGGTAAAGAAATATACCATATCCATGGATTAGAAGACACAATCTATAAATTATTTCCAGGGAGAAAGGGTTAACCAAAAGACCTAAGACCTTTATGAGGAAATGACCTCGAGTTTACCTTCCAGCAATGTTCCCACAGAAATATATTGGATGAACATCAACGTGAAAGGTCAAGTTTGTTACCAGGCAACATTACTTATTGTAAAAATGACCCCGGCTTGGTGAACTGCATCTACACTTGGAAGCCTGTCAATAAACTATAAATGCCTATTGAAAAATAAAGGCCACAGCTTCCTTGTGCTTACAGTGATTCTGGCACTTAAATGTGTCCCTCGAGGGATCTAATGGTTAAACATACAGGTGTACAAGAGTATGTATCTTATAAACCAGAGTGGTCCACACTTACTCATCTTGCAACTGAACAATTCACAGGGAGTTGAACTATGGCACTGCATACCTGATGCTATAATGCTTACATACTGCATTTCTTTGCCTTCTATAAAGCTAAGTAACCTAGTGCCAAGTTATTTTATACACACCCATACACAAAGGGCTTATAATCAGAATGAAAATCTGCTCTATCACATTATTTTTTTTTTTTAATTTTTTTTCAACGTTTTTTATTTATTTTTGGGACAGAGAGAGACAGAGCATGAACGGGGGAGGGGCAGAGAGAGAGGGAGACACAGAATCGGAAACAGGCTCCAGGCTCCGAGCCATCAGCCCAGAGCCTGACGCGGGGCTCGAACTCACGGACCGCGAGATCGTGACCTGGCTGAAGTCGGACGCTTAACCGACTGCGCCACCCAGGCGCCCCTCTATCACATTATTAAGAGAACTGCAAAAGACACTACTACATACTTCCCTCCCAGGAAGTTAAAAACTCTTTTAATTAAAAGGAAATTAATATTTTAATGAAATTAAAAATATCAAGTGTTGACAAGAATGTGGAGCAAAGGGAACTTATACAGAGCTCACGGAAAACTCTGGCATCATCTATTATGATAAATCTGAAGATGTGCATATGCTATGACCCAGCAATCCTAGGTTTATAACCTACAGAAACTCATGGTTATACAAGATGGAATACATGTTCAAAAATGTTCACAGCATTTTTGCACTGTCACAGCAGCACTGTTTACAATTTCCCATATGTGAAAATAATTCTAGTATTAGAATTATATATGTTGTTGGTGACAACAATAAAATAGATCTTAAAATTGTGATCTGTTCAGATAGTGAAATAACACCACACACACACACACACACACACACACACACACGCAGAGACAGACAGACAGACAGACAGACAGAAAGAAGGGAGGGAGAGGAGAGAGATTGAGAGAAGTACAGAAAACATTTAATCCTAAAATATACTACTGACAAAAGAAAACAGGTACAAAATCATATATATATATACTAGGTGATTCCATTTATATAAAATGAAAAACCAGTCAAACCTAACATTATATTATTTAAGGATTTGTACTTAAAATTTCTGGAGTGATTTCAAAGATCTAATTCTTTTGGTGTTTACATAGATGTTCACTTAAAATAATTTTCTTAAGCTGCATATATGTTTTATGCACTTTTTTGTATATATTTTATATACATTTCTGTTTCACAGCAAAAATGTTTAAGAAAAATATTGGAATTGCTGGTTTAAAAATAATGAAGTAAAGATGGTGGTTTCCCCATGCAATCTGAAAATCACCTAAAGGTAACAAGGATAATGAGAAACAAAAGTAAACCTTTTTCAGCCTGAAGTAGGAGACACATGGAACCTTGACTACAATATATGGGGATGTTCTAACAATAAATTAATAAACAAATTTCCCAAATTACCAGAAGAATCAATTATAAATAAAACAAGGAAAACAGAACTCATATAGTGCAAAAAAAATTTAAAAGAAAGCATGATTATAAAATAGGATTTCAGAACCAGGACCAAATATATCTAATAATTACATACAATAGAGACAGTAGAAATAGGCCCACATACAATAGCAGGGGAGAGAAGGTTGACCTTAAGGACTTGTGTGAAAAGACTGGTGGTGATATTAACAAATATTACTCTTCTTATATGTGTAATCAAATATGACAACATTTGGAAGATCTGCAGGACTTGGGGAATCAATATTGTCCAGTGAACAAAACACATAATATTACAAAACCATGCATCAACAAAATATCCATTTGAAAATGCAAGATAAACCAAGGTATGATTTCAGATTCTGCATGTCAAATAAAAAAACTATCACTTGTGAGTTTTCATGTAGTATCAAAGAAGACAATCTATAATTATTTGAAAAGTCTATTAAAATTATCTTTATCTTTCCAACTGTAAGTGTGAACGTCAGATTTTCTTTATATACTTCAACCAAATAGCATATTTACAACAGATTAAATACTGAAGCTATCTCTACTAAGCCAGTCATTAGAGTGTGGCAAAAGTGGAAAAAATTTCATTCTTTTTACTAAATTGTTTTTGTTTTGGAAAATATAGTCATTCTTCCAAAAAAATGTTATTTATGTATGTAATTGTTTATTATTTTTATTTTATTTGAGAAAGTGTACATGAGAGAGCATGCATGTGAGAGAGGGAAGGGCAGAGGGAGAGGGAACAAGAGAATCTCAATCAGGCTCCATGCCCAGCACCGAGCCTGACACAGGGGTCAATCTCACGACCATGAGAACATGACCTGAGCTGAAATCAAGAGTGGGACGCTTAACCAACTGAGACACCTATACACCCTATTATTATTATTTTAAATGAATTAATATACTTTTTAATTTTTTCATTTTTAATTTCTAATATTATAAGTATCAATAGGTATAGCTCACATAAAAATTCTTTGGGGCCCTGAATAACTTAAAACATTTTTATTATAGTAAAGTACACATAATTTAGTTTGTACCATCTTAACCAGTTTTATACATTTTTAAGAATGTTTATTTTTGAGAGAGAGAGATTAAGTGGGGAAGGGGCAGAAAGAAAGGGAGACAGAGGATTCATAGCAGGCTCCACATGGTCAGCACAGAGCCTGACACAGGGCTTGAACTCATGAACCATGAGATCATGACCTAAGCTGAAGTTGGATGCTTAACCAAATGAGCCACCCAGGAGCCCCATCTTAACCATTTTTAAATGCACAGTTCAGTGGTATTAAGTACATTCCCTATTGTTGTGCAACCATCATGACTGTCCATCTCCAGAACACATATCTTGCAAAACTGAAACTCTATACCCATTGAACAGTAATCTCCCATTTCTGCTTTCCCACAGCCTCCGGCAACAATTCTACTTCCTGTATGATAGAACTGTTGTTACATAAGATACCTTATGTAAGTGTAATCACATGTATTTATCATTTTGTGACTGGCTTATTTCACTTAGCATAATATCTTCAGGGTTCACTGATGTTATAGCTTATGTCAGAATTTCCTTCTTTTTCAAAGCTAAACAATATTCCACTGTGTGTGTGTGTGTGTGTGTGTGTGTGTGTGTGTGTATACCACATTTTGTTTATCCGTTCATCTGTTGATGGACACATGGGTTGCTTCCATGTTTCAGCTACTGTGAATAATGCTGACTATAAATGTAACTATACAAATATCTCTTTAAGATCCTGCTTTCAAGTCTTTTAGATATACATCCAGAAGTGAAATTGCTGGATCATATGGTAATTCTATTTTAAATGTTGTGAGGAACATCTATAGTGTTTTCCATAGTGGCTGAACCATTTTATATTCCCACCAGTGGTGCACAAGAGTCTCAATTTCTCCACATCCTCACCAACACTTGTTATTTTCTTTTCCTTCCTTTCCTTTTTGTTTTTCCTTTGATAGTAGTCACCCTAATGAATGTGAAGTGGTATCTCACTGTGATTTTGATTTACATTTCTCTAATGACTAGGGATTTTCAGCATCTTTTCACATGCTTATTGGCCATTCATATATTTTCTTTGGTGAAATATCTATTCAAGTTCTTTGTTCATTTGCTTTTTGTTGTTGACTTTTAGGAGTTCTCTCTATACTCTGAATATTAGTTCTTCATCAGACATATAACTTGGTAATATCTTCTCATATTATGCAGGTTGCCTTTTACTCTGTTGATTGTGTCCTTTCATGAATATAAGTTTTAAATTTTCATGAAGTCCATTTGCCTATATTTTTTTGGTTACTTGTACCTTGGGTCTTACATCCAAGAATTCATTCTCAAATCCAAACTTGTGAAGCTTCTGCCCTATATTCTCGTATAAGAGTTTTATAGTTTTAGTTCATACATTCAGGTTTTTGATCCATTTTGAATCAATTTTGTACAAGGTGCTAGGTAAGGACCCAATTCCATTCTTTTGCAAGTAGATATCCAGTTTTCCCAGAACCATTTGTTGAAAAGACTGTACTGTCCCCACTGAATGGACTTGGCACCCTTCTTGAAAACCATTTGACCATATATGCAAGGGTTTATATCTGAGCTCTCTATTCTATTGCCCTATATGTCTGTCTTTATGTCAGGACCACATTGTTTTGATCACTGTAGCTTTGTAGTAAGTTTGAAATCAGGAAGGTGAGCCCTCCAAAACTGTTCTTTTTCAAGATTGTTTGGCTATTTGGGATACCCTAAGATTCCATATGAACTTTAGAATGGATTTTTCTATTTTTGCTTTTTTAGGATTTTATTGGGGATTGCATTAAATCTATAGGTCACTTTGGGTGGTATTGACATCTTAACAATATTAAGTCTTCCAATCCATAGACATCTGTTAAACATAGCCATTTATTCGTGTCTTCTTTATTTCATCATTGTTTCCTACTTTTCAGTTCACAAGTCTTTCACTTCCTTAGTTAATCCCTAAGTATTTTATCCTTTTGATATGACTGTAAATGGAATTGTTTTCTTAACTTCCTTTTCATACTGTTCATTGTTAGAGATACAACGCAACTTATTTTTGTGAAGACTCTGTAACCTTTGTTGAACCATCTATTCTAGCAATATTTTTTGTGTGGAATCTTTTGAGGTTTTCTATATATAAGATCATAATCATCTACGCAGAGGAATAGTTTTACTTCTTCCATTCTAATTTTGATGGCTTTTGTTTCTTTTTCTTGCCTAACTGCTCCAACTAGGACTTCCAGTGTTACACTGAATAGAAGTGGAGACAGTAAGCACCCTTGCTTTGTTCCTGATATTAGAGTAAAAGCTTTTAATCTTTCATCACTGAGTATGATATTAACTGTGAGTTTTTCATATATGGCTTTTATTACCTTGAGATAGCTCCCATGTATTCCTACTTTGTTTTTTTTTTTATCATGAAAACGTATTGAATGTTATTATTTACTTTTTCTACATTTATTGAGATAATCATGCAGTTTCTATCCTTTACCTTAATGAGGTGTTGACCGATTTTCATATGTTGAACCACCCTTGCATTCCAGGAATAAATTTCTCTTGGTCACAATTCTTTTAGTATGCTGCTGAATTCAGTTTGCTAGTATGTTGTTGAGGATTTGTGCATCAATGTTTATAGGAAATACTGGTCAGTAGTTTCTTTTTCTTGTAGTGTCTTAGGCTTTGTTACCAAGGCAATGCTGGCCTTACAGAATGAGTTAGGATGTGTTTCCCCCTCTTTAATTTTGGGGATGATTTGTGTTTTTTCTTCTTTAAATGTTTGGTTGAATTCACCAGTGAAGCCACCAGGTCCAGAGCTGTTGGGATATTTTGATGACTAACTCAAGGTCCTTACGAGTCACAGGTGTGTATTCAGATTTGTGTTTCTTCATGAGTCGGTAATGGTAGGTTTTGTTTCTAGGAATTTATGCATTTCATATAGGTTATCCAATTTGTGGGCATACAGCTGCTCCTAGTATTGTCTTATAATCCTTTCTATTTCTGTAGAATTTCTAATAACGTCCTCACTTTCATTTTTGATTATAGTAATGTGACTCTTCTCTCTTTTTGTCTCTGTCCATCTGTCTAAAGGTTTGTTAATTTTGTTGATCTTTGCAAGAACTTTTGGTTTCAACAGTTACCTCTATCTTTTTTCAAAGACGTATTCTTTTAGGAGTGTTGGTTTTACAAAAAATGCAGAGGAAAGTACAGAGATTTCTCATATATGCCCTGCCTCCACACATGCATAGCCTCTCCCATTATCAATATCACTCATCATAATGGTACATTTTTTATCAATAATGTTATTCATCATCTCACACAGTTACCACTTCTTTATATGTGGTGAAAACACTTAAGATCTATTCTCTTAGCAAATTTCAAGTATACAATATTCTTAATTATAGCCACCTTCTTGTACATTAGATCACTAGATCTTATTCACACTACATAAAACTTTATACCCTTTGACCAACATCTTCCCACTTCCACAGTTTATCTTAGGGTTCACATTTGGTGTTGTACATTCTATCAATTTGGACAAATGCATAATGACATATATCCATCATTGTAATATTGTACAGAATATTTTTGCTCCTCTGTGCTCTACCTAGTCATATTTCCTCTACACCCAGGTCCTGGCAACCATTGAGCTTTTTACTGTCTCCACAGTTTTGCCTTTTCTAAGATGTCATATAGTTGGGCCCACACAGTATGCAGCCTTTTCTGAGTGGCTTTCTTCACTTAATGATAAGCACTAAGGTTCCTCCATGTCTTTCCATGTCTTGATAGTTCATTTCATTCTAATGTTTAATAATAACCTGTTATCCAGGTACCACAGTTTAGTTACCATTCACCTACTGAAGGAGATTTGGGTTGCTCCAAGTTTTAGCAATTATGAATAAGCTGCTATAATAATCCATGTGCAGGTTTTTGTGTGGATATGTCTTCTACACTTTTAGATAAATACCAAGAGGTACAACTCCTGGATCATATGGTAAGACTGTTTACATTTTTAAGAAATAGCCAAACTGTCTTCTAAAGTAGCTTTATACCATCTTGCATTACCACCAGCAATGAATTAAGAGTTCTTGTGTCCCACATCCTTGTCAGGATTGGGTGTTGTCAGTGTTCCAAATCTGGGCCATTCTAATAAGTGTATAGTGGTATCTCATTGTTTCAATTTGCATTTCCCTGATGACATGTGATATGGAGCATCTTTTAATAGGCTTATTTGAAATCTGTAAATGTTCTTTGAAGAAGTGTCTGTAAGGTCATTGGCGCATCTTTAAATAAGGGTTATTTGTTTTCTTATTGTGGAGTTTTAATAGTTCTTTGTATCTTTTAGATAACAGTTTTAATCAGATGTGTCTTTTGCAAATATTTTCTCCATTTGTTGCTTGTCTTTCCATTCTCTCCATATTATTTTCCGTAAAGCAGAAGTTCGTGATTTTAATGAAATCCAGATTATCAATTATTTCTTTCATGGATCATGCTCATGGTGTGTATCTTAAAAAGGCATCACCATACCCAATGACACACCTACATTTTCTTCTATGTTATCTTCTAGGAATTTTACAGTTTTGCATTTTATACTTAGGTCTACGAATCATTTAGAATTAATTTTTGTGATGGATATAACATCTATGTCTATATTCATATTTTTGCATACGGATGTCTACTTGCTCTAGCACTATTTGTTCTATTGTTTTTCTATTCTTTATTTCATTTGTCTTTGCTATAATTTTTATTATTTCCTTCCTCTGCCAGCTTTGGGTTTAATTTTTTCTTTTTCTAGTTCCTTAAGTTGTAAAGTTAGGTTATTGAATTGATATTTTTAAAATATTTTTAATGTTTTTATTGATTTTTGAGAGAGAGTGAGAGAGAGAGAGAGAGAGAGACAGAAACCGAAGCAGGCTCTAGGCTCTGAGCTGTCAGCAAAGAGCCTGACGTGGTACTTGAATCCACAAACCATGAGATCATGACCTGAGCTGAAGTTGGACCCTTAACCAACTTAGCCACCCAGCCGCCCAGAGATCTTTCTTTTTAAAATTTTAATGATATATTTAACCCAATATATTAAAAATATTTCCAATTCCAATATTCCAATAATTACTGCTTTAAATTATTAGTTATTTTCTATTCTTGGTGTGAACTAAGTCTTTAAAATTCAGTATGCATTTGGCACTTATAACACATCTCAGTTCAGACAGGTGCTGAATGGCTACAGGTGCTGAATGGCTATCATATGAGAAAGTACAGTTATAGACTGTGGTTTTTTTAATTAATAAAAATTTTATATATTTAAGGTATACAATGTGATGTTTTGATACACATACATATTGTATGTGTATAATTACTATAGCCAAGACACTTAGGTTGTTTCCATATTTTGGCTATTCTAAATAATGCTGCAATGAACACTAAAGTGTGGATATCTCTTTGAGATACTGATTTCATTTCCTTTGGATATACAGCCAGAAATGGGATTGCTGGATCATCTGTTAGTTCTATTTTTAATTTTTGGGGGGAATCATCACACTTTTTCCATAATGGCTGTATCAGTTTAAATTCCCACCAATAGTGTACAAGGATTCTTTTTTCTCCACAGTCTTGCCCACACTTGTCATTGTTTTTAAAGTTTATTTATTTATTTTGAGAGAGAAAGAGAAAGTACAAGCAGGAGAGCGGCAGAGAGAGGGAGAGAGAGAGAATCCTAAATGGGCTCTGCACTGTCAGCGTGGAGCCTGATGTAGGGCTCAAACTCATGAACCATGAAATGATGATCTGAGCTGAAGTCAGATGCTTAATCGACTGAGCCACCCAGGTGCCCCAACACTTGGTTTTTTTTGTGTTTGTGATGATAGCCATTCTAGCAAGTGTTAAGTATTATTTTACTGTGGTTTTGATTTGTATTTCTTGGTGATTAGTGGCATTGACCACCTGTTTCATATACCTGTTGGCCATTTGTATGTCTTCTTTGGACTAATGTCTATTCATGTCCTCTGCCCATTTTTTAATTGGGTTGTTTTCTTCCCATTGGGCTGTACTGAGTCCCGTATGTATTTTAGATATTAACCTCTTATTAGATATAGGATTTTGCAAATATTAGCTCATTTTGTAGGTTGCTTTTTCATTTTTTTACAGTTTCCTTTGCTGTGCAGAAGCTTTATGGATGATGTAGTCCCACATGCTTATTTTTGGTTTTGTTCACTTTGCTTTTGATGTCATATCCAAGATATCATTGCAAAACTGATACCAAAGAGCTTTTCCTCTAAGTTTTCTTCTAGGAGATTTATGGTTGTATGTTGAAATCTTTAATCCATCTTCAGCTGATTTTTGTGTATGGTATAAGGGACAAATTTTATTCTTTTGCATGTGGACAGTTTTCCAAGCATAATTTATTGAAGAGACTGTTCTTTTCCATTGTGTATTCTTGGCACCTTTGTTGAAGATCAGATGAATGTATATGTGTGGGTTGATTTCTGGGCTATCTCTGATGTTCCATTGGTTTATGTGTCTGTTTTTATGCCAGTACCATACTGTTTTGGTTACTATAGCTATGTAATATAATTGGAAATCAAAAAGGGTGTTACTTCCAATAATGTTCTTCTTTCTCAAGACTGTATTGGCTATTTGGACTCTTTTGTGGTTCCATATGAATTTTAGGATTGTTTTTCCTATTTATGTGAAAAATGTCATTGGAATTTCAATAAAAATTGCATTAAATCTGTAGATCACTCTGGTTGGTATGGATGTTTCATTTAATTTTTTTTTTTAATTTGACAGTGAGAGAGAGCACGAGCAGAGGAGAGGGACAGAGGGAGAAGGGAGGGACACAGAGAGACACACGGGGGGGGGGCGGGGAGGGAGGGAGAGAGTCTCAAGCTGAGCGTGGAACTTGATGTGGGACTCAATCCCACCATTCTGAAATCTTAACCTGTGCCAAAATCTAGAGTCAAATGCTCAAGTAACTGATCCACCCCGGTGCCCCATTGTGGATATTTTAACAATATTAATACTTCCAATTCATGAACACAGTTTATCTTTCTGTTTCTTTGCGTCTTCTTCAATTTACTTCAACGTTTTATTGTTTTTGAGCGTACAGATGTTTCACTTCCTCTGTTACATTTATTTGTAAGTTTTCTTCTTTTTGATGCTGTTGTAAATGTAATTGTTTTCTTGATTTCCTTTTCATAGAGTTCATTATTAGTGTCAAGAAACACTACTGATATTTGTGTGTTGATTTTGTATTCTGCATCCAACTTTCCTGAATTTATTAGTTTGAACAGTTTTTTTTTTTTAGTGGAGTCTTTAGGGTTTTCTACATATAGGATCATGTCTTCTGCCAACAGATAATCTTAGGTCTTCCTTTCAGATTGGGTTGCCTTTTGTTTACTTTCCTTGCCTACCTATTCTAAGACTTCTAGTATTTTACTGAATAGAGGTGGGGACAGTGGGCACCCTTGCCTTTATCAGATATTAGAGGAAAAGTTCAGTTTTTCCTGGTTGATTATGAGGTTAGCTATAGGGTTTTCATAAATGACCTTTATTGTGTTGTAGTAAGTTTGTCTGTATCTATTTTGTTGGGAGTTTTTATCACAAATTAATGCTGAACTTTATCAAATACTTTTAAAAAAATATTTATTTTGCAGACAGAAGGAGAGTACAAGGAGGAGAAGAGCAAAGAGAAAGGGGGACAGAGGATCTGAAGCAGGTTCCATGCTGACAGCAGCAAGCTGATGCAGGCTCAACCCATGAACTGCAAGATCATGAACTTAGCCGAAGTTGGATGCTCAACAGACTGAGCCACCCAGGTGCCCCGTCAAATACTTTTTTTTGCACTTACTGAAAAGCTCATGGGGTTTCTATGTTTCATTCTGTTTATGTGGAGTAACATGTTGATGGTGTATAATTTTTTTGATGTACTGTTTGATTTGGTTTGCTAATATTTTATAGAGCATGTTTGCATCTACACTAAACTGAACAGAAATATCGCCCTGAGTTTTCTTTTCTTATGGTGTCTTTGTCTGACTTTGGTATCAGAGTAATGTTGGCCTCATCAAAGCATTCCCTCTTCTTCTATTTTCTGGAAGAGTTTAAGAACTGGTTTTAATTGTTCTTTGAATGTTTGGTGGAATTCACCTGTGTAGCCATCTATTCCTGTGCTTTTCTTTTTTGGGAGGTTTGTGATTATTCCTTTAATCTCCTTATTTGTTATTGGTCTGTTCAGTCTCTCTATTCCTTCTTGATCTTGTTTTAGTAGGTTTTATGTTTCTAGGAATTTCTCCATTTGTAGTGAAGTGTTTAAATTCCTTTCTCATTTCCTTCTGTGTATATTCTATAGCTATTTTCTTTGTGGTTACCATTCAACATCCTAAAGATACAACACTAAATTTACACCAGCTTAATTTCAGTGACATATAAATATTTTTCTGCTTTTACAACTCTATCCACACCCTCTTCAGTTGTCAAAAAATTACATCTTCATACACAGTGTGTTCAAAAAACATAAACTCATAATTCTTTAATGCATTAGTCTCTTAAATTATATAGGAAACAAAATGTAGTGTTACAAGCAAAGTTACAATAATACTACCTTTTAGACTAATGATTTTTAAAACTGTATTAATCTCTTAAATCATTTAAAAATCAAAAAGTTTTTTTTTAATTTCAGTTATTATACCTTTTATCTCTACAAACTGTGTTATAATACCTTTTACAATTAATTGTGTATTTACCTTTACTGAAATCTTTATTTCTTTATATGGCTTCAAGTTACTATCTAGTGTCCTTTCATTTCAAACTGCAGGACTTTCTTTAGCATTTCTTGCAGGACAGATCCAGCAGTAATGAACTCCTTCAGCTTTTGTCTATCTAAAAATATCTTAATTTGTCCCTCATTTTGAAGGAGAGTTTTGCCAGGTATAATATTTTTGATTGACTGTATTTATCTTTTTAAAATTTAAAATTTTAAAACGTTTATTTGTTTATTTAGAGAGAGAGAACAAGCAGAGGAGGGGCAGTGAGAAGGAGAGACAGAATCCCAAGCAGGTTCCACACCATCAGCACAGCGCCCAATGCAGGGCTTGAACTCATGAACCAAGAGATGATGACCTGATCTGGGATCAAGAGTCAGACATTTAACCAACTGAGCCATCCAGGTGTCTTACTGACCAAATGTTATTTTAACACTTTGAATATATCAGCTTATGATTTTATTGAGGATCCTTGCATATGATGAGTTGTTTTTCTCTTGCTGATTTCAAGTTTCTCTCTTTGTCTTTGGCATTCAATGAGTTGCTTATAATGTGTTTCTGTGTGAATCTTTTCAATTTCTTCATATTCAGAATTGTTAATCTTCTTGGTGTTTATCATATCTATCATCAAACTTGGAAAGTTTTCAGGTATTATTTCTTCAATCTCTCTGCCCCTCTATCTCTTTTCCTTCTAGTATTCTCATAATGTGTACACTGGTCTACACAACAGTGTTCCACTCAACAAGTCCCTTAGGCTCTGTTCATTTTTCTTCTACCTTTCTGTTCCTTAGACTCTACAATTTTAATTTTGCTATGTTTGAGTTCATTGACTCATCTGCCTGTTGAAGTCTGCCTTTGAATTCCTCTAGGAAAATTTTTTAAATGTTTATTAATTTTGAGAGAGAAAGAGAGAGAGATAGAGAGGGAGAATTCCAAGCACACTCCACCCCGTCAGCACAGAGCCCAACACAGACTCGATCTCAGGAACCATCAGATCATGGCCTGAGCCAAAATCAAGTCAGATGCTTAACCGACTGAGCCACTCAGGCACCCCTCCTCTAGGGATTTTTTAAAATTTCAGTTATTATACCTTTTATCTCTATAATTTGTTTTTAGATTTTTCTCTTTATTGATATTTCCACTTGTTCATACATAATTTTCTTAACTTTCCTCATGTATTCCTTAAACTCTTTGAGTATCTTTAAGATAGTTGTTTTAAAGCCTTTGTCTAGTAGGTGCACCATGTAGTCTTTCTCAGAGACAGTTTCTTTTGATTATTTTTTTCCTTTGAATAGGTCAAACAATCCCATTTCCTTGTATGCCCTGTGATATTTTTGTTTAAAACTAGATATTTGAATGTAATAATGTGGTAATCAGATTCTCCCCCTTCTGCAAGATTTGCTGGGGTTTTTAATCATTTGTTTCATTGCTGTAGGCTGTCTCTATGCTGTTGATCAGCCTGAGGTGCAAACTTAAAGTCTTCTCAAGTCTTTTCTGAGCCTGTGCCTTTCTCTAGCCATGCATGGTGATTTTCTAATTTTTCCTGTATGTACAGTTGCTTTTGAATGTCCTCATCTTTATTATTTGGCTCCCCAAAGAGGAAAAAGACAAAAACAGGGAGGGAGGGAGGGAGGGGAAAAGCACTGGTCCTCTAAATACCCTGGAAATTGCTTTAGCCTGAGCTGGAGGGGCCTGCCACAATGTAGTGTGGTGTGTTTTTAACAAAGTCTGGTCAACCCTATGTTTGCACTTCCACGATCAGAAGGAGCAACCAGCGATCAGAACACAGATCTCTGATATATGGAGGAGAGGATCCTCATTGCCAATGCTGGCTGTGTGCGGGCTGCCCCAGAAATACATGCATGCCTGTCTGCCATGGGATTGGGAGGTAGGAGGTAGATTGCTACCAGTGAGCTAAGGGCTGAAATTGACCACAGTTAACCACAGTTTATAATTTAAGCTGTTCTCTGGAAGTTGTAAGGCCTCAACAGACTCCAGAGTTCCAAAATAGTTACACAAATTTGCCATTGGCAGTTACACAAACTGCCAATGCAGTTGTTGTCTAGACAGACAGATTTCTGGTGTTTCCTACTCTACCCTCTTTCCAAAATCCTGTCTTCTCAAACTTTTAAGGGTATAAAGGGGTTCTGAACCCCCCTCCAAAAGAGGAAGAAGTTTGAGAATTACTGGTGTAAACAGTGTAGAAATGTAGGTATAGGAATTGCCATATTTTAAAATGACCAAATCAACCAACATCAGCTTTGAGTATATCAAAGAAAATAAACACAAGAAGACTAATTGGTGGCTTAAGTTTAAATTCTAGACCCTAAAGAACTGATTTTAGAAAGATTCTCCATGTTATGTCATTAATGAAGAGTAAAGAGGTTGAAGACATGAAGAACACTGTGCAGTACAGGGGTGTTTGCAGGATGTATTTATTTTCAGGATGTTTCCTTATGGGGCCCTGCCCAGTCACTGATAAAATTAAATACATTACAACAGTAAGTTTGCTAGAAATACAAAGAAAGAGTGTATGATTCCATACCTATAAAAATGATAATTAAATATGAAAAAAAATCATTCTATAATGGAGTATTTGGGCTATATAAATGCCCTATTTGGCCAGCAGCCCTTACTATAATTGTTTCTTTAAAACTCACTACTGTATATATAAATCAGAGAGTGGTACAGAGTTGAAGTTTCAGGCCCAATGATTATTACATAGGCAATAACCTCAAAAAGAGGACAGTTGATAAAAAAAACAAGAGAGTGCTGGGAAACATTCCTTTATGCATCTCTTCTGCTCCTACACATCTTGCTAGGTTGCCCAGGAGTGACAAGTCCTGACTGCTTTTTATCAGATCATTCTTCAGAGATAAGCAATCAACCTTTAAGATTGAGGCAGTATCTCCATCTGGGATAAAAAGCAGTCTTATTTAACAATAGCTATAATAGTAGTGGAGTCCCCAAGCTCAATATCCTTCAGCTGTGATGAAACCACATTGTGTGTGCAGCTTCCATTTGACCCTTCATGTCACCCTTATGGGACTTGGTGGCAAAGGAACCAATCAAAATATGCTGATACTGTTGTTTTTTTTTTTTTTTTTAAGTAAACTCTACCCCCAACATGGGGCCCAAACTCATGGCCCCCACGATCAAGCGTTACATACACTACTGACTGAGCCAGCCAGGTGCCCCAAAATATGCTGATACTGTTGCTGTATTAATGCCCTTTGTCTCTGACTCAGGAATCACGTGGTCTTCCAGCATCCATGAAACAATAAAAGGTATTTGATTCCCTTGCAAGTAGGGTAAAATTCCCACACCTGATGCATTTTATTCACTCTGTCTTTTGGAAAGCTTATTTACTATAATACATATGGAAAACACATGTGTTAATCCTATCAACACAGATTGAATTTATAAAACAATTACACATTGTCACAAGTGAGTTAAATAGAAATAAAAGTATGAAAAATTTGACTGTTTTTAACTTGTCAAAGTAGTTCTTTAACGGATTTTTTATTTAAGAATTATAGGAAAGAATGTGAGCCCTAATAGTGTATGATTTTACAACTCTTCTGTAAAATCTTTTGCATCAGTGAATTTTTAAGAGTTTGTATTTTTATATAATATTTATAAATATTTAGAATTACTACAAACAAAAAAACCCACAAACATTTCAAATTACTAGGTTATAATATAGGAACTATGATATCCTTAGAAAATGGATGGGCAACTCAGGAGTATGAGACTATACAGCAAAGAAAAAATGAGAAAAAGAACTCAAGGGAGAATAACTGCTAAAATACAGCATGCTCATATTCTGTTTTTTAATTTATTTAAATTTTAGTTAACATACAGTGCCAATGTTAACAGGATGCTCATATTCTAAACTTGAGTTTCCTACATATACCCATTTATTTTACCAGAAAGTTACAAACTATTTTTTATCAACATGCCACCCATTTACAGGAAGATGTGAGGCAGGCCAATCTTAGCTTATTAGGAGAGTTCCCATCCATTTCTATTTTAGTCATTTTGTTCTGCTGTGCAATTTTGTGAGAAAGGATATTCTTATGGCTTTTCAGTGACACTACCTATATCTTATATAACCTAACAAGTAATAGTGCAGAGTACAGGGAAGAGAAGCTGCAGGTAGATGCATGTTTTAAGGGATAATAACTTAAAATCATGCATATTTCATTGATGTAATTTCCTTTTATAGAATTTTTTTTCTATAAACAAATGAAAATAAGCTCAATTCTCCTGTAAATGTAGTATAACTAAACCATATACAGACTGCCACAAGGGAGACGTTATGTTCATAAATATATGTAGCATAAGTAAAGGACATAGCATTGAGGTTCAGAGCATATGTGGGCTTTGGAGTCAGATCAGGGAGGGAGTCCTAACTCTGTCACATGATGTTTTCTTTAAAGATATATATATCTATATATATAAAGATATATATATATATATATATATATATTATATATGTAATATATATATATATTACAGCTATTAGCTCTTTTTCTATTTCATGGAAATACATTTTCCATATCTATCATTTTCCTTTTCTTTTTTAGTTTTTAAAAATGTTTATTTATTGGGGGGGCAGAGAGAGAGAGAGAGAGAGAGAGAGAGAGAAAGAGAGAGAGAGAGAGAGAGAGAGAGAGAGAGAGAGAGAGAATCCCAAGCAGGCTCCACACTGTCCGACTATAGCTCAGTGTGGGGCTCAATCCCACAAACCAGGAGATCATGACCTGAACCAAAATCAAGAGTTGAATGCTTAACCAAAAGAGACACCCAGATGCCCCTATCATTCCTTCTCAATGTCATTTTAATTTTAATTTTTATATAGTCCAACTTTCTTTTATGGTATCTTTTGCTTCTTTTGGTTTAGAAAATTACTTTCTCTCCAGATATCTGGTAAATATTATGTTTTCTTCCTTTTCTTTTAAGTGTAGTTGCATTTTTTAATGTTTTCTTCTACCTAGAATACATATTTGATGAATGGTGTGAATTAAGGTTTTGAATTATTATCTTAACATCATTTCCTGAGTTGTATTTCATTGTTCCGTGATGTTTCCCCTACTGTACATTAAATTATTATGTAGATTTATAAATGGGTCTGGATGAGAACATGTTCATTTCTGGGCTAGAAATTCTGCTTCAGTGTCTCACCCACTGTTTTAACCAGTATATTTGCTATTTTTATAACATGCTTTAATATCTTGTAAGGATAATCAAACCTCATTAAACATCATCTTCTTTTGAATGTTTTAAAAAACTAGTCTTAAACATTTAATTTTTCTAAACAAATTTTGAATCATTTTGATACCATCTTAAGAAATATCTTGGTTTCCATCCTGATTATAGTTATATAAATTCTGGTAAGTATCTAGAGAAGATGGATAGATATCTTCAGAATATTTAATATTACCATTTAAAGTAAAACGATATAGGTAAAATGCCAAGAAGGGTTCAGAGAGTATGCAATCTTATTCAGTATATCTCCTTCTTTTTTTAAAAACAACTTTTAGAATAAGTAGAAAACTAAAATCCATGTAAAATGGCATGTATGTTATTTAACATTCAGAACAAATCGAATGTCTTATAACTGCTAAATATTATTGAATGCATTTTAACTTAAATGTTAGATATGTTATCCATTTGTAAATTAGTAAAATTAAAGGGTAGAGATTCACTTTTAAGAATTTTTTTTTTAATTTTTAATGTTTATTTGTTTTTGATAAAGAGAGAGAGACAGAGCACGAGCAGGGGAGGGGCAGAGAGAGAGGGAGACACAGAATCCAAAGAAGGCTCCAGGCTCTGGACTGTCAGCACAGAGCCTGACACGGGGCTCGAACTCACAGACCGCTAGATCATGACCTGAGCCGAAGTTGGACACTCAACCGACTGAGCCACCCAGGCGCCCCTCAAGAAATTATTTAATTACAGATTCCTCTTTGCCTGGAGCATATTTAAAATATAACCTGAATTTCAATTATTCATTTTTTAAAGTTTCCAATGAAAATTTGCATATAAAGCAAAGCACAATTATACCAACTATAAAAATAAATTATAAAAAAGAAATATTTTTTAAAGTAATAGCAATGTGACTTTTAAAAAATCCACTTACAGACCATATAAAACATAAATATAAGAGAAATCTTGATCTAAGAATGTTAACTATGGGGAAAGTATATTTGTAGATATTTCTAAGAGATACATATCTAATTCATTAACTCAATAGCTGCACTGTCATATCCAGTTTTCTGAAAGTTTTGGCCTTTATTGGACAAAAGTAAATCAAATTCAATTACAGATGCAATATTCTTGAATAAGTTAGCAACATAATATAGATTTTATGATATTGGGATGCTGAGTTGGGCTTTCCTTTTCAACTTAAAATTTAAAAATTTTTAAAGGGCAGATTTATTGAGGCACAATTTACATACAACAAAATTCACTCTTAAAGCATAAAATTTGATGAATAATTGTACAAATATACTTCTCATTACCTTACTCAGTTCTCTAATTTAAGCCAGTAATTAGCACCTTATTCCCACCCTTTCCCTGACCCCATGTCAGCCCTTTTGCTCACTGAATATGTAGGTTATAAAAGTAAATAAAGATGGCTTGTTTAGTACACTTCTCAACACTGATAATCTTGGGAGATTATATATCTCCAATAAAGCCTAAACTGATACAGTACAAGTTAATTCAATATAACATTTGGTTTTATTTTTACAGATCACATTAATATATTTTTGTAGGAAACATTAGAAAGATTAAAGAATAGACTGATGGGGCGCCTGGGTGGCGCAGTCGGTTAAGCGTCCGACTTCAGCCAGGTCACGATCTCGCAGTCCGTGAGTTCGAGCCCCGCGTCAGGCTCTGGGCTGATGGCTCGGAGCCTGGAGCCTGTTTCCGATTCTGTGTCTCCCTCTCTCTCTGCCCCTCCCCCGTTCATGCTCTGTCTCTCTCTGTCCCAAAAATAAATAAAAAACGTTGAAAAAAAAATTTAAAAAAAAAAAAAAAAATAAAATAAAGAATAGACTGGATTCAGAGAAATCTATTTTTTTCCTAAAAATCCTTATACATCAAGATCCAAATTTGTATCAACAAAATAGAAGAATAAAAGGTCTGAAGATTTCCACAGAGACAATTACAACATTTAAACAGTAGGTTTTTCAAGTGATTTGAATATGAGCTTTTTCCTGTTTTACTCTTCAATACACTAAGGGCTTAAATTTTTTCATTATCACTTGGCTCTATAATTCCAGAAATAATGGTTTACTTAAACAACTGTATATTTAGCAGAGATTTAAAATGCTTCAGCTCCTATCTTCAATCTAAACAGGCAGCCTGCCTTGCTTTAAAAGATTTGACACTTTCTTTCTAGGAATTGTCATATTGCCCAAATTAGCTTATTATTAGGAGCTTTGTTGTTGTAAAAAGAGGATAAAAACATGCAACAAAAATCCATTCCATCTTTCGTTTTTAGTCCTGTAATTATCATGAGCAATTTGATTTATTTGCCATTGAATTCATTTACCTAGGAAAATCATATACAATGTTCAGTCTACAAATTAAGTACTGGGTGGATATGCTTTACTATACGACAAGTAAAAGCTTGTAAAGAAAAGTAGAGGCATAAAAGCACTGCAGTGTTTTTAATGAAACACATTTACCCGCCTTGGGTAAAAAGTAAAAGTAGCTCATAGCTGCAAAACTTTGTATTAATGCTTAGTGTGGCACACTACTTAATTGAAAGATTCTTAATTAAACGTGCCCCACCAAAAAACCTCACCAAATTGCATTTGCCACCAAATGACTAACAAGTACACAACAGTTGGAAACTGTCAAAATATTTTACAGCTCAATTGTAATTACCAACCAAGTCTAAGCATGCCCTGAGTGGGCGTTAACTACATCTTGGGGGATGCAAAACATTAAGCAGCAGTCATTTTTTTTGTGGTTTCTAATTTAAACATTTAAAACTCCTAAATAACTCCAAGACTTTTGTAGTCTTTAGTGAAAAATCAGCAAGACATCAATATAAGATATAATAATTTATCATTTTCATAAATTGACTAGTGAAAAGGGCCTTTTAAAAAATAATCTGGTTTATCCCTTACCATTATAATTGAATATATTGATTATTTGGTTATTTGTCTTTGAAAATGTATTAAGTGATCTTAATTAAGACACAAATGTTTTCTGTCATCTTTATCACAATAGATGTAGCCAAAAATAAATGGGAAGGTGTGATTATGGAGAAATGTCAATATGGAAGTACAGCTGGTGAGTTTCCAGAGGGGAAAATGCAGACATCGTTTGCCATTTGAAGTAGGACAGCATCCAGCCACTCTTCACTCCTCACCAGAAAGTAGTGTGGAATATAGCTTAAAGCTCTTTGATCATCCAAATATGGTATCTCTTGCCAACAGAAAAGAATTGGGTTAACTATTACTGACCATAAGCACTGGTGGAATACTACCTTTCACCAGGTATCATATTTATCCACTATTCTTACTATCAGTTGGGGACAGAAATGGAAAGCAGAATTTATCACAGAATATATAAGCTTTGTTTTTTCTGCATTCCCTAACTCTATATTTTTCCTGAGAGATATCAATTGGGAGTGTTCAAAAAACAGAGGCACCTGGGTGGCTCAGTTGGTTAAGCGTCCGACTTTGGCTCAGGTCATAATCTCATGGTTCGTGAGTTCAAGCCCCGCATTGGGCTCCCTGCTGTCAGCTCAGAGCCCGCTTCAGATCCTCTGTCTCCCTCTCTCTCCATCCCTCCTCTGCTCACGCTCTCTCAAAAATAAATAAACATTAAAACAAAAAAGCAGATGCATAATGTACTCAGAAGATTCCTGTGTTTGAAATTTAAAATGGATTTATATTATCTAATTTAAAATACTCTTTAAAATGTAATTATGGTTACACAATAAGCCTCAATTATACCTATTTTATCTTAAGCTGAAAGATGGGCACACAGGTGTTACCTTTCTATAGGACTGAAAAATTCCATTAAAAATCACAAGAAAAAAATCTCAAACTGGTAGCCATACAAGCTATCAACAATTTAAGTATAGTATTTAATACATGGATTCCAATCAAATCATAATGTGAGTTAATAAAAAAGGTTTAAAAGAATTAAATAAATTTAAAGTTCTGTATGGTTCTCAGAAGTACCATAATCACTTAGTCATTAGACTTCAACTAGATGGAATGTTCAAACAGAACTGGAAATGCTGATTATTGCCATGTAGTCAGAGTAGCTGAATGGGTCACCTGTTGATAGTGAGGAAAAAAAACTGTTTTAACAATTTTCTACACTGAAAACTTGGACACAAAGTTTGTGGAAGAAATAAATGTATGTTCCAGTAATATTATGTAGGCCATCGGTCTCCAACTTTTTATTGCATGACAATATAAAAAAAAAATAGGAGAAAGTAGAAATATTCTCATAGGTATACATTTATTTGTGTATTATATACACATACTACTGCATATTATAGAATATATGCCACAAATGGAAATGTAAGTTTATTTATTTATTATGAGAGAGAGAAAGAGCACATGCATGCTCAGGGTAGAGGCAGAAAGAGACAGAAAGAATCCCAAGCAGGTTCCTCACTGTCAGCACAGAGCCTGACGTGGGGCTCAATCTCACGAACCTTGAGATCATGACCTGAGCCAAAATCAAGAGTCAGATGCTTAACTGACTCAGCTACCCAGACACCCCTCACAAGTAGAAATTTAAAAAGAGGAGGTAAATTAACAATTAAAATATTTTACTTTATTTATTAATGGTAATAAAAACTGATTTTTCTCTCAAAAATAAAAAAGAACAATGTGAATGAAAAGGTTTAATTATTTTTTTTTAATCTTGGTTTAACAATTTGAAGGTCTAAAGTGTATACATTCATACCTGGTTTGAATAGCTGTCACAGCTAAAAAAAAAAGATACATCACAAAGATACATAAATCTAAATGCAAAAAGCACATCATTGGCTGTGCTTAATAAATCAGGATACTCACAATCCCATCTGCCAATTATACAAAGGATTTTTGTTGATATTCACTTAGATTCTAATTCCTGATGTCAACTAGTTACGGTTAATACTCTACTAACAATTTTTATGTGGACTTTAAAACAGGTTAGAAAATGTTGTTTTCAAGTTCTGAAAGTATATTGATATGAGTGAGAGTTTATACAGGTGGCACAGATGTTTTTAGCAACAAAATAACATGAAAATATTTCTGTAGCCAACATTGTAGGCTGGCTAACCAATATCCATCCATTCTCATGCCTACTTCTTGTAAGGCATCAGGAAAAGTCTAGTACTCACATAGTCTGGCAAAGTAATATGAATGCAAGTTTATAGAAATATGAAAATAGCATGAATATAAGTGGAAGTTTATCTTTCCTGACAAAAAGGATAGATGTAAAACTTCCTCTTGCATTTGTACTCCCCTTTCTACAGGACACTTTCCATCCTCTACCTGATACATGACCTTCTAATATGTAGTTATGTAGGCTAAGTGAAGGTACCCATGTTAAACTGCATATTAATATTAGTAAAGCTTAATTTCTTTCTTGGATTAAAACATGTAGATACAAATTTGAACATATTCTGCCCACACCCAGTGAACTATGCTGAGCACTCCTAAGAGGTCACACATCTCACTTTCAAAGTCACTATTTAAATAATACAAAGGGCTAGATATGCTTAATAAAACCCTGGCAACAATCCCGTGACTTAAAATTACCCACATTTCAGAGACAAGCTTCAAACAGGTTAAGGGACCTGCCCCAAAACAATACATGAACAGGATGATTATCAATGATTTTTTATGGATAATACTGACTAGAGAGTATTTTTATGGGATAAAAGCACATTTATTCCATTTGCCAAACTGTACTAAACATACATACATTTAAACCACAAAAAGAATATGTTGATTATTTAAGGCAGAAATAATAAACAGCCACATTTTTATATGAAAACTTCCATGAGTTAACAATACTGCATGTTTATTTGCTGTGCTTCATTATATTGAATTTGATATGTAGCAATTTCAGAAAGACCTATTTTAGTTACTATCGAAAGAACTTTTTAAAAAAACATTTAAGAAAACTGTGTCCCTTGGCACTGATCATAATAGGTTAGTACTTCAACAAGCCTTTACTCATTCCATTTTGTCACTGAAGAATTCATAACTGAGTAGGGAGGCATAAATAACTATCATTAAATAATGTGATGAGAATGATAAAATATGCTCCTATACTGTGCTATTGGATCACACAGTAGAAACTAAAGTCAACAGGGGTACACCCAGGTGGCTTCCGCGGTTAAGCGTCTGGCTCTTGATTTTGGCTCAGGTCATGATCTCACAGTTCATGAGATGGAGCCCTGTGTTGGGCTCTGCACTGACAGTGTAAGCCTGCTTGGGATTTTCCCTCTCCCTCACTCTCTGCCCCTCCCCACCTCTCTCTCTCAAAATAAATAAATAAGCATTTTAAAAAAAACCCAAAAAATGGGGCGCCTGGGTGGCGCAGTCGGTTAAGCGTCCGACTTCAGCCAGGTCACGATCTCGCTGTCCGTGAGTTTGAGCCCCGCGTCAGGCTCTGGGCTGATGGCTCGGAGCCTGGAGCCTGTTTCCGATTCTGTGTCTCCCTCTCTCTGCACCTCCCCCGTTCATGCTCTGTCTCTCTCTGTCCCAAAAATAAATAAAATCGTTGAAAAAAAAAAAAAAACCCAAAAAACAGAAAGAAAGTGATGTCAACAAATACTTCACAAGTTCATTCAAGCTAGACCTCTGAAGGATGAGCCTGTTTCCCACCAAAGCTTGGCAAAACTATAGAAAATCTGATACTTCTAATGCCTACCCAAATGGATGTTTGACTTAATCTGGATCATTTCTGAGGGAAAACCAGGAACAAAGACAGGTCTGAAGCTCCTGAAAGTCTCAGTCTTGTGACTAAAGTCAGAGGCTAAAGATAAATATAGAGATGGCAGACAGCAGCAATTCTTAAACTTTTTGGTTTCAGGACTTCTTTACATTTGTAGAAATTGAGGACTCCCAATTGTTTATGTGGGTATAACTACTATACCCACATATATATACTATAGTATATTTACTATATTAGAAATTAAAACAGAAATTAACTATTAAATTAATACAATACTTATTAGTTCTTCTTAAAACTTTACGTGTTAATGTATCTTTACATGTTAATGTAACAACTATATTTTCCAAAGAAAAATAGCGAGAAGAGTGACACTGTTTCACATTTTTGCAAGTTCTTTAATGTCTAGCTGAATATAAAATGGCTGGATTCTCACATCTGCTACTGTGTTCAACCTGTTGTGATGTGTTGTTTTGGTCAAAGTAATGAAAATCTAGCACACAGATACATGGTTGGAAAAGAGAATTTTAAAACCTTTTCAGACCATTGTGGATATTCTTCTTTGGTACTATACCAAAACTCACAAGTGGTGGTTTCTTAAAGGTCAGTTGCTATGTAGAATCTGAAACCACATTGAAGAACTCTTCAAATTCTGTTCTATTAAAATCCATCGATCCATCCTGCACTTTGAAAGGAATTTTTGTCTATGCATAATTTTGAAACATTATCCACTGGTCATTTGGAAAACAGATTCCCCGACAATGTTGACATGTTTCATTATATAATATTGAAAATAACATTTCTTAATATCATCACCTATTTTTTCAGAAATGTTTTTTAAGTATCGGGAAAATCTCAAGTTCAAAGTGGCAGATAGGAGTCTTCCAAAATTCTAATTTTTGCTTGAAAGCTCTAATTGTATCACTGACAACAAATACTGTCAGTTGTTTCCCTTGAGGTGATAGTATAATTTTGTTCCTTTTTGAGAAAATATGTACCAAATAACCAAGTCTAAATAACCAGTTTGTCAGTCATTCTTTCAAGTAAAAATGGTGTTCCCTTATGCAGACCCCTAGCCAATCTTACAACCCAAACAATAGAGCAAGTCCTTTTTTTTTTTTTTTTTTGAGATAATGGTAATACCTACATGAGCAGCAGAAGTGTTTCAGGCAAACTTCCTAACACAGAATATTAGAATGTGCACTCCAAGATTAAAATTTAATAAAATGAATAATTTTTAGTTTCATAAAGACGTTCTTAAGTGACACTGGTTTTTCTCCCCCCCCCCCTTTTTTTTAAACTGAGTCTGCATGGCCATGAAGAATACAATGACTCTTACTAACAATTTGGTGCCACTACCTTGATTCATATGTTGGCACCCACAGGTTTTACCCACTATTTCTCTTGCCCAATCTGTGCAAATATCAACATAGTGAAAAAAGTAAATAAAGTCTTAGTATTATTATGAAAATGTCCTTTACTTCACAAACCAAATGAACTATATCATGGACCTCCAGAGGCCACACTTTGAGAAGAGATAGCAAGAGGATTAGCATCAAGGCAGATGTTTATTCACTTATTCCACTATATTATTTATTTTGCTAAGGGTGCAGGACCCTGGCCTTGGTATTAGGATCAACTTGTTGGTAAAGCAGTCCCTACCCTCTAAAAGAGGTAGACCCAGGACTGAAACTAATGGAAATTGAGAGTAGGAGTTCCTCACAATATATATTTTTTACATATTCAAATTAGAAGTGTGGATAGATGTGATTTTATACTATTACATAATAAATACTACCAGAAATCAATGGCAATTAAATGTCTACTGGTTACTTTTAAAAACTTTTTACTGTACATCTTCAAAGACCTTAATTTTAGTATTGAAGTCAACCATAAAATCTTCCAAGGAATTAGATGGGGATACAGTAGAGCAAACATAATGCTTTTACTTTTTTTAAGTTTAACTTAAAAAAACTACCATTTGTAACAGCTTTAAAAATATGAAACACATGGGCATAAACTGGCTAATGCGTGGAATACTTGCACACTGAAAACTATAAAACATTGGTAGGAGAAATTTAAAAAGACCTGAAAAGTGGAGAGATAAACTGTGCTCATGAATTTAAGGACTCAGCATTGATAAGTCATTAACTCTCCCTAAACTGAACTGCAGATTCAGTACAATCTCAATCAGAAATTGACAAGCTGATTCTAAAATGTGCATTTATGAAAATGCAAAGGGTTTAGAATAGCCAAGATAATTATGAAATAGAACAAAGTTGCAAGACTCATACTTTATGATTTTATGACAACATAAACAATACTAGTCAAGACAGGATGGTATTGTATAAAGGTACACAAAAAGATCATTGGAACAGAACAGTCTGGAAATTGACCTACACATATACAATTCATTAATTTTCAACAAAAGTGTAAAGGCAATTCAGAGGAGAAAGGATAATCTTTTCAACAAGTGGTTCTGGGATGAATGGATATCCATATGCTAAGAAAGAAAAAGCAACAACCAAAAAAATAAAGATACAAAAAAATCTCTGATCCACAGCTTGCAACAAATAAAACTATAAAACTTATAATGAAAACATATGAGGAAGCTTTTGGAATCTTGGGTTAGACAAAGATTTCTTACATAAAACACCAAAAGCAAGATCTTGTGAATTAAAAATATCCCATACTTATCTATTTCTATTTGTACTGTCACCAATCTGGTCTCAACCAATCATGTTTTGCCCAGACTACTTTTTCTTTTCCATTCCTTCCTACTTCTACCCCCGCCCTGTCCAACCACCTTCACAAAAGTGATCTTTTCAAAGACATATCTGATCATATCATTTCCTTGCTTAAAACTCTCCTTCAGAGAACATGGTCTTCAAAGGCTTCATGTTGTACTATTCATCCCCCTTACTGGTGAATGACTTATTCCTCGAATATGTCAAATTCCTCTAAGTTGGCAACCATTGTTGTTCTTTCAGCATAAACTGCTTCCTCCTCACTCCTTCACTGTCCTAAGGGCTAATCCATATTCACCTTTCAGATCTCTTCATAAATGTCACTTCTAAAGAGAGGCTTCATATGACCCCCCAATCCTAAGCTTACACCCCAAGGCCTTTATACTTGCTACTTCCTTTGCCAATGGAAGCTCTTACCCCATATCTTTATATGGATCATTCCTTGATACTTCACCGTCTCCAAAACAACTTTCATGACCATTTTAAACACTCTCCTTCTATCACTCTTTAACTTCTCACCTTGCTTTATTTTCTTATCAAATATGAAATTATATTCTTTTTTTTTAAAGTTTATTTATTTGGAGGGGTGAGGTGCAGAGAGAGAGAATCCCAAGTAGGCTCCATGCTGTCAGCACAGAGCCCAATGTGGAGCTCAAACTCACAAACCCTGAGATCATGACCTGAGTCGAAATCAAGAGCTGGATGCTTAACTGACTGAGTCACCCAGGCACCCCAAAAGTATATTCTTTAATTACTCATTTATTTGTAACCACTCTACCATTTTAGAATGTGAGTTGCCCAAGGACAGAGCTGTATCTTGCTCACTACTCTATCCAAATAACCCGGCATACACTAGTGGTACAGGACTATCTAGACTTCATGACATGTATGAATTCAGGAGCTCAGTCTTGAAGAGAGATACACAAATGAATAGCTGTAATACAGAATATGGGAAATGAATGAGAAGCATAAAGGATAGAGTGATGGTATTTACTTTGGTGGCCCAGAAGAGATCCTCATATAGAAGGAGGCACTTGAGTTAGATCTTAAGAGATGTCTAGGAATGTATCCACTGGAAGCTATAGGTGGAGGGCCTGCATGTGCAGTCATAAAGGAAAGGAAGAGAAGGCATGTGAAGGGAACTGTAAATATCTGAGAAAGAAAGACATTTGCACAGGATTCATTGAGGGACTACTCATAACATTTCACTTGCTTGAAATATTCCTCTGCCATTTCTATGTCTCAATTCTACCAAAGCAGTAATATATAAATTCAAATGCTATTACCTCCACGAAACCTTTCCTTGTGTTTTCTTTCTCCCATATTCCATATTACAAGCCCTTTATACCCTATTTTGTGGCTATTGATTATTGTACATGTATTATTGCCCTTTACACAGCTTTAAGTCTAAATAGCAAAAAGAAACCAAAAATTAAATCAGAAAGATAAATGGTTAATTTTAGAATTGATGGTGGTGGTAGTGGAAAGAAGATACGTATTATTAAGTTTTAAATGATCACCACTAAATCACAGATTGGGAAATGGGAATCTATTTGAAACCTTGTATCAGATGAAGAAACAATGGACAAATTTTTCTTCTTTGAGGAAGTAGACCTGTTTACTCAACAGGTTTAGATTTTCTTCCTTATCCCCAAATTTTAATCACTTACTTAAATCACTTGTTAATATTTCTGTTACTATTCTCTTACACTCATTCCTTCATATATTTTAAAACTAGAACTGTAGGCATGATGAGAGTTAACTATTACATAGATTCATACTGATAAAAATTTATTTTAAGAATGTTACATTAAGGGGGTGCCTAGGTGGCTCAGTTGGTTGAGCGTCTGACTCTTGGTTTGGGCTCAGGTCATGATCTCATGGTTTCATAGGTTTGAGCTCTGCACTGGGCTCCATGCTATCTCTCTAAAAATAAAGAAACTTAAAAAAAGAAACAAAGAAAGAAAAAGAATGCTGCATTAAGTTTCAGCAATTTAAGTATTTTATATACAACGTTCCTTTAAGAAGACTTAGCATGTAATTTTAATAAACCAAATAGATAAAGCCATTTCATTGTTTATTTTTCCTCATAAACTTTTCCACTAAGCTCTCTAAAGAACTTTCAGTTGTTAATAGTTGAAGCATAAAATTATCTCTTTGTTTTAATGCTTCTTTATTCATTTTGTTTCTTTTTTTTACAGCTTAAAGATTATTCATTATCATAAACTACAATAGTTCACTTAGGGACTTATTTATCAGGAACCAGAAGATATTGATGCCACAACAGTTTTCTTCTAGGATATACATTTAGTATATAATAGACACCAAGGATTAGATTTTGTTTAAAACTAAATAAACTGAAAAGAGAATCTATGTGACAAACTAATATTCTTTTAAAAATAAACCAACTCATTATAGGAAACAAAGCAAAATAAGATAAAATAAACTGATTTATATGCAGTAATTGTTTTAAAATGTTTCACGTGTACCAGTCAGGAATTAACTATGGTCTGGGCATAGATATAATTATTTTGGAGTCTTATCTTTTGTTACTTTATGTTTAAACCTAACAGAATAATTTGTGTGCAACATTAATAGTTTTATACTGTTATAGCCCAAAATGAAATAAAGTAGACAATAGAAAGAAGTAGCCTCACAAATACCACTTAGTAGTAACTGCGATTTTCCTAACCACATACATTTTCCATCCATATTTTTGAAAGTGTATGTATATATACATTTTCAAACTGTATCTTTGTAATAATACAAAAGGAAAAAAGTTAAACAGTTTAAAGGATCTTTAAATTACAGGATAATTTCATCCCAATTACAAAATACCTGGAGAGGTATTTTGGACCATTTATATTCCTCTTCTACATTTTTAATATTTTGTAAACTTATTTTTTCCTTCCCCCCCCCCCCCCCCCACTATAGACACTCCCTTTAGGCAACAGTACATCAACAATCCTCCCACGTTCAAAGTCGGCTACATCTGTTGCTCTTTTCTATTGTTGAAAATTCCTGCCTTAATCCTATTTGACTTCATTCATGCAAAGGTCATCCTGAATTCAACAAATGGAGAAGCTATGGCAAAGCACACTGTTGAACATGGCTGAGAAAATGCCTTGTGGAACATGTAACTGATGTGCTCGCCCTGTCTCAAAAGTACCTGATATATATCATGTAGGCCTCCAAACTTAAAGCCTACAATCTCAAAATGTGTTATATTCATTATTACCATATTTGCTAAACATTCTAGTAATTATAATAATGATCCTGATTCTTGGTAGTGTGCTGCTGTTTCCTTTTCCTAAACCAGTTGAATGTTCATATTACTAGTTGTGCCTACCTTATCGGCATGAATTAAATCAGAGGATCTACTCTAACCCTATTATCACCATTAGCATTTGGCAAATGTCACCTTTTTTTTTCATCCACAGAATGGCATCTCTTATTCTTCAATTTTCAAAATCTGCTAATGAAACTAAATTATTGTATTCATTAAAAAATAAGTTCCCAATTCCAATAAGCAGCAACATAGATGGGTTTTATTATGCCTCATCTTAACAGACGCTGATTATGAACTATAGCTATAATATATTATGCCATTGGCCTTTTTCTCTATGCTAAATACAGCTCAAATCTATAATTTACTGCCATCCATATATATATGACCAAAACTAGGAGACATTAACAGGAAGATTAAAGTAAGCACTAAAATAAACTTGAGTAAAAGAAAGATTTATGAGGTGGAGATAATTATTTTTAATATGCTCATAACTCACCATGACTAAAATATGGGAACACTTACTCACACATGCTTATGTCCAAGTTAAAAAAGATGCCTGCCAACTTAAGAAAAACCAAGCTCAATTAGTTTCAAGCAATCAAGGAAAAGGCCACTGTTACTCTTATGGCTTAATAAGGAAAAGACATCTTGTCTATAATATACTATGCTGTTGGCCTTAAATGAGATTTTTAGTGTAAGGTAAAACTGAATACAAGATTAAAAAATATTATTAGCTACTTACATATAAATTTAAAAGCTGTTAATGATAACTTGTCACTGTTTTATAATATAAAATTATCTAATACAAAAGATACATATTCTAAGAAGATATTTTAATGCAGTTTTGTGTTGACAGCAAAATGTATGAGTATAAATATAAACAAACTGTTGGCATTATTTGTCAAGCTCATAAATCCATTTTTACTATAGTTTCTCAAATTCTCATAGACAAACTCTAAATAAAAGTCAAAGGATGTAAAAAAAATACAAAAACTTCATTTTTAAGATAGCACTTAAAAAAAATTTTTTTAATGTTTATTTACTTTTGAGAGAGATGGCAAGCAGGGAAGGGGCAGACAGAGACAGAGACACAGAATCTGAAGCAGGCTCCAAGCTGTCAGCACAGAGCCTGATGTGGGGCTCAAACCCACGAGCTGTGAGATCAGGACCTGAAGCTTAACCAACTGAGCCACCCAGGCACCCCAGCCCTTTTTTTTTTAAACCTGTGTGTAGCTTAGTTTTATTCGTTGAAGTAAGTTTCCTCAACAATGCAATTTTAGGCTAAATACTTAGCCTTCATTTTCTTTCTTTTCTTGCTTTGTTTTTCAAGTAGGCTTCCTGCCAAGCACAGAGCCCAACATGGGGCTTGAATTCACAACCCTGAGATCAAGACTTGAGCTGAGATCAAGAGTTGGGTGTGGGGCACCTGGTTGGCTCAGTTGATTAAGTGTCCAACTTCGACTCAGATCATGATCTCACGGTTCATGGGTCCAAGCCCTGCTTGGAGCCTGTCAGCACAGAGCCTGGAGACTGCTTCATATACTGTCTCTCTCTCTCTCTCTCTCTCTCTCTCTCTGCCCCTCCCTCGCTCTCGCTCTCACTCATGCTCTCTCTCTCTAATAAACATTAAAAAAAAATTAAAAAAAAAAAAAAGAGAATCATGTGCTTAACTCACTGAGCTACCTAGGTACCCCTCTTTTTTTTTAAGTAAGCTCTATGCCCAAAATGGGGCTGGAACTCATGGCCCCGAGATCAAGAGTCATGTGCTCTACCAACTGAGCCAGCCAGGTGCCCCTTAGCCTTCATTTCCTATTTGTTTTATATTAGTAGTTTCTTGTCAGACTGCGACTTTTCTGTTCTCTTAAGCTTTTTAGTCGAGTAGTTAATGCAATTAAATGTATTAGCAATGTTTACTAATGTAAACCTGTAAAAAGGAGGCTTTTTACAAATTTGAATTTTCTAAAAAAAAAAAAAAGACTCTTTTTAGTAAGTACTCAGTAAATTTGTTTACAAATTTGTATTTGTCTGAGATGTGGCAAACTTATACTAGAAAGTATGTGATATAATGAATGGCCTGAAATTTGCCTTAGTTTTTTTTATTTTTAAAAAGGGAAAAACAACACCTACCCTACATACTTCATGGTTTTGCAGAGAATAAAATAAATCATGCATATCTAAATTTTCTGGAAACTATTAAGCACTTTATAAATGTAAGGAATTGTTATGCGAAGAGAACTTCTATCAACTGGCCAATAGGTATATTTCTTTGATGTAACGTTTAGCTCATATGGAAACAGACTAAAATAAAAGAAAGTAAAATGGTGTATGTCGAAGAGTCTTAAACTTCTTCATTCCACGATTTTCTTAAGTCCTTTTATGATCCTAGAAGGGCGGGGTGGGGGGGGGGGCTACCATCATCATCAGGATTCTTCCAAGTGGTTTCAGCATGGAACTCCAGCATGTATGAATGTAAAATATTTGTGAGAGAACAAGTAAGTGGCAGGGGTTCTTTCTCCACACCTGATGTTACCTGCTGTGACCTGATTTAGACATAATCTCTAAATTCACACCCCAAAATTTCTAGTAAGGGTATGTGCTTTCATATCCTACCTGAGTGAGAGACCACAAACAACAAATCTGGATGGAAAGGCAGGGAGAAGACACTAGAAAATTACAAAATGTTTATGTTATGTATTTCCCTATTAAAATACATCATGTATCTTAAAGAACTATTGGAGCCAGCTTTATTTTCTCCACATGGGACTTGACAACAGCCCTTGTCTAAAAATATGCTTATCCCTGCCCCACGGCTCAGTCCTCCGTGCCCTTATTCTCTATGTTATCCTGAAGTAGGGACAAACTCTCAGCTCCTAAGTTCATGATGAAATATCTTCAGGGTAAAGTTCACAATCAATGACTTTTCCCCTGGAAGTCTCAACAGGCCAGGACTTCCTAATCACTCTGAGCCCAGACATCCTTGAAGGTTTAAGGGTCATTTTCTTAGAGTTTGTATTTTTGTTTCTTACATAGATTTTAATTTTAATTGCCATACTTCACAAAATCTACCACTTTGCTAATTCCTTAAAAAGGCAAGACCAGTGTCACTGTTAATCCTGATGTCTATGTGTAGATGTGTGTTTCAGATGGAAGAAGGGACGAAGAAAGCATGGAAGGAGAAACTAAAACTTGTCTAAAACTGAATTCATTTTCTTAAATACAAACTTACTCTTCTTATATTCTCTTTCTCTATTGAAAGCAGGACCAGGATGGCTTTCCTTCCCCCTATTTTCCTACATTCCTTCCATCCTTCCTTTCCATTCATTCATCCAGTCATTTATCCAACCACCTACCTGACAAATATTTACTGAGCACATGCTACATGCTAAGCATCCATGCTAGCTTCTAAGAACACAGAAATGAAGAAGTCCCTGATCTCATGGAGTTTACAGAGTAGTAAGGGAAAAAGCAATAAACTAATAAAATATATAGGTAGAGGAGGCTCAGTCGGTTAAGCATCCAAATGTCTATTTCAGCTCAGGTCATGATCTCACAGTTGGTAAAGACCTTGGGCTCTGTGCTGTCAGTGCAGTGTCTGCTTGAGATTTACTCTCTCCCTCTCTGCCTTTCCCCTGCTCACATTCTCCCTCAAAATAAATAAACTTTAATAAACAGATGAATAAATAAATGAATAAAAAAAGTATATAAGTAGAAGACAGTAATTAATGAAAGGAGGGTGGTTAATATAGGGTCATCAGGGAAGGCCTCTTTATTTTTTTTTTTCAGTATATGAAGTTTATTGTCAAATTGGTTTCCATACAACACCCAGTGCTCATCCCAAAAGGTGCCCTCCTCAATACCCATCACCCACCCTCCCCTCCCTCCCACCCCCCATAAACCCTCAGTTTGTTCTCAGTTTGTTTTTTTTTTTTTAATTTTTTTTTTCAACGTTTTTTATTTATTTTTGGGACAGAGAGAGACAGAGCATGAACAGGGGAGGTGCAGAGAGAGGGAGACACAGAATCAGAAACAGGCTCCAGGCTCCGAGCCATCAGCCCAGAGCCTGACGCGGGGCTCAAACTCACGGACCGCGAGATCGTGACCTGGCTGAAGTCGGACGCTTAACCGACTGCGCCACCCAGGCGCCCCTGTTCTCAGTTTTTAAGAGTCTCTTATGCTTTGGCTCTCTCCCACTCTAACCTCTTTTTTTTTTTTTTTTCCTTCCCTTCCCCCATGGGTTTCTGTTAAGTTTCTCAGGATCCACATAAGAGTGAAAACATATGGTATCTGTCTTTCTCTGTATGGCTTATTTCACTTAGCATAACACTCTCCAGTTCCATCCGTGTTGCTACAAAGGGCCATATTTCATTTTTTCTTATTGCCACCTAGTACTCCATTGTGTATATAAACCACAATTTCTTTATCCACTCATCAGTTGATGGACATTTAGGCTCTTTCCATAATTTGGCGATTGCTGAGAGTGCTGCTATAAACATTGGGGTACAAGTGCCCCTATGCATCAGTACTCCTGTAGGGGAAGGCCTCTTTAAAGAGGTAACACTGAAAAAAGATCTGAATGAAATGAGAAAATGAACCATGAGAAAATCTGGGAAATGATGCTCCAGATTGAGTGAAAAACAAATGTAAAGGTCCTAAGGCTACAATGAGGTGGGCATGTTTGAGGACCAGAAGACCAGCATGCCTCTAACAGAATAAAAAAGGCACTGGGTGGTAGGAAACAAGGTTGGAGACAAAGACAAAAACCAGATCACATAGGGCCTCATAGGCAATGGTAATTTTATTCTGTAATGGGAGGCCACTGGTGGGTTTTGAACAAGGTAGTAGACATAATCTGATTAATGATTTTAAAAGATCATCCTAGGGAGACTTCTAGTTCCAAAAAATATTCTGGAGAACTTTACATGGCAAAATAATCAGATCCTGCATAAAATATAAATTTTTATTGAATTGCTGGGTACAAAAAGTTTTTTCATATAAAGGAAAACCTGAGCTTTTGTGAAAGAAAAGGGTTTTCCAAGGACAGAAATATGCTTTTGTTTTGAGTATATCTGTGTGTGTTATCTTTCATAGTAAGTAAGTAGTTTTTTAAATTGGCATACTCCTACAAACAAGAGACTCCATTCCTAGGAATATTTTTAACACAGTGGTTTTTATTCCTGGCTAACCATTAAAATCATCTGGACGATTAAAAAACAAAATCAAACAAAACAATACTGATATCCAATTCTACTTCTACAGATTCTAATTTAGTGGGTTTATATAGGGTCCAAGCATTGTTTTTTGTTTTGTTTTGTTTTGTTTTGTTTTTAAGTTTCCCAGCTAACACTGAGAACCATTACCCCAAGAAAGCCCTTTTGCATGTATATCAAGAGATAGAAAGAATATTCAGAGCAATATCACTTCTAATGGCTGAAATTTGCGGGAAAATTCTTATCTTTTTCATCAGGAGAATGGATAAATTATGGTAAGCTCCATGTAATGGATTATATATTAGTGAAAATGAATAAACTACAACTATATACAACACAGGTAAATCTTAGAAACATAATATTGAGTAAATAGAGAAGTCTATTAAAAGGATAACGCAGGAGTGCCTGGGTGGCTTAGTTGGTTAAACATCTGACTTTGGCTTAGGTCATGATCTCATGGTTCCCGAGTTCGAGCCCCATGCCGAGCTTTGTGCTGACAGCTCAGAGCCTTGAGCCTGCTTCGGATTCTGTGTCTGCCTCTCACTCTGGCCTCCCACGCTTGCACTCTCTCTCTCTCACTCTCCTTCTCTCTCTCAAAAATGATTAAACGTTAAAAAAAAAAAAGGATAGAGGATCGGAAGATGGCGGCGTAGGAGGACGCTGGGCTCACCGCGCGTCCTGCTGATCACTTAGATTCCACCTACACCTGCCTAAAGAACCCAGAAAACCGCCAGAGGATTAGCAGAACGGAGTCTCCAGAGCCAAGTGCAGACGAGAGGCCCACGAAAGAGGGTAGGAAGGGCGGCGAGGCGGTGTGCGCTCCACGAACTGGCGGGAGGGAGCCGGGGTGGAGGGGCGGCTCGCCGGCCAAGCAGAGCCCCCGAGTCTGGCTGGCAAAAGCGGAGGGGCCTGACAGACTGTGTTCCGACAGCAAGCGCGACTTAGCATCTGGGAGGTCATAAGTTAACAGCTCTGCTCAGAAAGCGGGAAGGCTGGAGGACAAAGGGAGGGAGAGCTGCTGAGCCCCCGGACGGCAGAGCTCAGCTTGGCGGGGAACAAAGGCGCTCGCCAGCGCCATCTTCCCTGCCCATCCCCCAGCCAAAATCCCAAAGAGAACCAGTTCCTGCCAGGGAACTTGCTCGCTCAGCGCAAATACCCAACTCTGTGCTTCTGTGGAGCCAAACCTCCGGCAGCAGATCTGACTCCCTCCCGCTGCCACAGGGCCCCTCCTGAAGTGAATCACCTAAGGAGAAGCGAGCTAAGCCTGCCCCTCCTGCCCCCGTGCACCTTGCCTACCCACCCCAGCTATTATGCCAGATCCCCAGCACCACAAGCCTGGCAGTGTGCAAGTAGCCCAGACGGGCCACGCCACCCCACAGTGAATCCCGCCCCTAGGAGAGGGGAAGAGAAGGCACACACCAGTCTGACTGTGGCCCCAGCGGTGGGCTGGGGGCAGACATCAGGTCGGACTGCGGCCCCGCCCACCAACTCCAGTTATACACCACAGCACAGGGGAAGTGCCCTGCAGGTCCTCACCACTCCAGGGACTATCCAAAATGACCAAACAGAAGAATTCCCCTCAGAAGAATCTCCAGGAAATAACAACAGCTAATGAACTGATCAAAAAGGATTTAAATAATATAACAGAAAGTGAATTTAGAATAATAGTCATAAAATTAATCGCTGGGCTTGAAAACAGTATACAGGACAGCAGAGAATCTCTTGCCACAGAGATCAAGGGACTAAGGAACAGTCATGAGGAGCTGAAAAGCGCTTTAAACGAAGTGCAAAACAAAATGGAAACGACGACGGCTCGGATTGAAGAGGCAGAGGAGAGAATAGGTGAACTAGAAGATAAAGTTATGGAAAAAGAGGAAGCTGAGAGAAAGAGAGATAAAAAAAATCCAGGAGTATGAGGGAAAAATTAGAGAAATAAGTGATACACTAAAAAGAAATAATATACGCATAATTGGTATCCCAGAGGAGGAAGAGAGAAGGAAAGGTGCTGAAGGGGTACTTGAAGAAATTATAGCTGAGAACTTCCCTGAACTGGGGAAGGAAAAAGGCATTGAAATCCAAGAGGCACAGAGAACTCCCTTCAGACGTAACTTGAATCGATCTTCTGCACGACATATCATAGTGAAACTGGCAAAATACAAGGATAAAGAGAAAATTCTGAAAGCAGCAAGGGATAAACGTGCCCTCACATATAAAGGGAGACCTATAAGACTCGTGACTGATCTCTCCTTTGAAACTTGGCAGGCCAGAAAGGCTTGGCACGATGTCTTCAGTGTGCTAAACACAAAAAATATGCAGCCGAGAATCCTTTATCCAGCAAGTCTGTCATTTAGAATAGAAGGAGAGATAAAGGTCTTCCCAAACAAACAAAAACTGAAAGAATTCGTCACCACGAAACCAGACCTACAAGAGATCCTAAGGGGGATCCTGTGAGACAAAGTACCAGAGACATCGCTACAAGCATCAAACATACAGACATTACAATGACTCTAAACCCGTATCTTTCTATAATAACACTGAATGTAGATGGATTAAATGCGCCAACCAAAAGACATAGGGTATCAGAATGGATAAAAAAACAAGACCCATCTATTTGCTGTCTACAAGAGACTCATTTTAGATCTGAGGACACCTTTAGATTGAGAGTGAGGGGATGGAGAACTATTTATCATGCTACTGGAAGCCAAAAGAAAGCTGGAGTAGCCATACTTATATCAGACAAACTAGACTTTAAATTAAAGGCTGTAACAAGAGATGAAGAAGGGCATTATATAATAATTACAGGGTCTATCCATCAGGAAGAGCTAACAATTATAAATGTTTATGTGCCGAATACCGGAGCCCCCAGATATATAAAACAATTATTCATAAACATAAGCAACCTTATTGATAAGAATGTGGTCACTGCAGGGGACTTTAACACCCCACTTACAGAAATGGATAGATCATCTAGACACACAGTCAATAAAAAAACAAGGGCCCTGAATGATACATTGGATCAGATGGACTTGACAGATATATTTAGAACTCTGCATCCCAAAGCAACAGAATATACTTTCTTCTCGAGTGCACATGGAACATTCTCCAAGATAGATCATATATTGGGTCACAAAACAGCCCTTCATAAGTTTACAAGAATTGAAATTATACCATGCATACTTTCAGACCACAATGCTGTGAAGCTAGAAATCAACCACAGGAAAAAGTCTGGAAAACCTCCAAAAGCATGGAGGTTAAACAACACCCTGCTAACGAATGAGTGGGTCAACCAAGCAATTAGAGAAGAAATTAAAAAATATATGGAAACAAACGAAAATGAAAATACAACAATCCAAACGCTTTGGGACGCAGCGAAGGCAGTCCTGAGAGGAAAATACATTGCAATCCAGGCCTATCTCAAGAAACAAGAAAAATCCCAAATACAAAATCTAACAGCACACCTAAAGGAAATAGAAGCAGAACAGCAAAGGCAGCCTAAACCCAGCAGAAGAAGAGAAATCATAAAGATCAGAGCAGAAATAAACAATATAGAATCTAAAAAAACTGTAGAGCAGATCAACGAAACCAAGAGTTGGTTTTTTGAAAAAATAAACAAAATTAACAAACCTTTAGCCAGGCTTCTCAAAAAGAAAAGGGAGATGACCCAAAGAGATAAAATCATGAATGAAAATGGAATTATTACAACCAATCCCTCAGAGATACAAACAATTATCAGGGAATACTATGAAAAATTATATGCCAACAAATTGGACAACCTGGAAGAAATGGACAAATTTCTAAACACCCACACTCTTCCAAAACTCAATCAGGAGGAAATAGAAAGCTTGAACAGACCCATAACCAGTGAAGAAATTGAATCGGTTATCAAAAATCTCCCAACAAATAAGAGTCCAGGACCAGATGGCTTCCCAGGGGAGTTCTACCAGACGTTTAAAGCAGAGATAATACCTATCCTTCTCAAGCTATTCCAAGAAATAGAAAGGGAAGGAAAACTTCCAGACTCATTCTATGAAGCCAGTATTACTTTGATTCCTAGACCAGACAGAGACCCAGTAAAAAAAGAGAACTACAGGCCAATATCCCTGATGAATATGGATGCAAAAATTCTCAATAAGATACTAGCAAATCGAATTCAACGGCATATAAAAAGAATTATTCACCATGATCAAGTGGGATTCATTCCTGGGATGCAGGGCTGGTTCAACATTCGCAAATCGATCAACGTGATACATCACATTAACAAAAAAAAAAGAGAAGAACCATATGATCCTGTCAATCGATGCAGAAAAGGCCTTTGACAAAATCCAGCACCCTTTCTTAATAAAACACTTGAGAAAGTCGGGATAGAAGGAACATACTTAAAGATCATAAAAGCTATTTATGAAAAGCCCACAGCTAACATCATCCTCAACGGGGAAAAACTGAGAGCTTTTTCCCTGAGATCAGGAACACGACAGGGATACCCACTCTCACCGCTGTTGTTTAACATAGTGCTGGAAGTTCTAGCATCAGCAATCAGACAACAAAAGGAAATCAAAGGCATCAAAATTGGCAAAGATGAAGTCAAGCTTTCGCTTTTTGCAGATGACATGATATTATACATGGAAAATCCGATAGACTCCACCAAAAGTCTGCTAGAACTGATACATGAATTCAGCAAAGTTGCAGGATACAAAATCAATGTACAGAAATCAGTTGCATTCTTATACACTAACAATGAAGCAACAGAAAGACAAATAAAGAAACTGATCCCATTCACAATTGCACCAAGAAGCATAAAATACCTAGGAATAAATCTAACCAAAGATGTAAAAGATCTGTATGCTGAAAACTATAGCAAGCTTATGCAGGTAATTGAAGAAGATATAAAGAAATGGAAAGACATTCCCTGCTCATGGATTGGAAGAATAAATATTGTCAAAATGTCAATACTGCCCAAAGCTATCTACACATTCAATGCAATCCCAATCAAAATTGCACCAGCATTCTTCTCGAAACTAGAACAAGCAATCCTAAAATTCATATGGAACCACAAAAGGCCCCGAATAGCCAAAGTAATCTTGAAGAAGAAGACCAAAGCAGGAGGCATCACAATCCCAGACTTTAGCCTCTACTACAAAGCTGTCATCATCAAGACAGCATGGTATTGGCACAAAAACAGACACATAGACCAATGGAATAGAATAGAAACCCCAGAACTAGACCCACAAACGTATGGCCAACTCATCTTCGACAAAGCAGGAAAGAACATCCAATGGAAAAAAGACAGTCTCTTTAACAAATGGTGCTGGGAGAACTGGACAGCAACATGCAGAAGGTTGAAACTAGACCACTTTCTGACACCATTCACAAAAATAAACTCAAAATGGATAAAGGACCTGAATGTGAGACGGGAAACCATCAAAACCTTAGAGGAGAAAGCAGGAAAAGACCTCTCTGACCTCAGCCGTAGCAATCTCTTACTCGGCACATCCCCAAAGGCAAGGGAATTAAAAGCAAAAGTGAATTACTGGGACCTTATGAAGATAAAAAGCTTCTGCACAGCAAAGGAAACAACCAACAAAACTAAAAGGCAACCAACGGAATGGGAAAAGATATTTGCAAATGACATATCGGACAAAGGGCTAGTATCCAAAATCTATAAAGAGCTCATCAAACTCCACACCCGAAAAACAAATAACCCAGTGAAGAAATGGGCAGGAAACATGAATAGACACTTCTCTAAAGAAGACATCTGGATGGCCAACAGGCACATGAAAAGATGCTCAACGTCGCTCCTTATCAGGGAAATACAAATCAAAACCACACTCAGATATCACCTCACGCCAGTCAGAGTGGCCAAAATGAACAAATCAGGAGACTATAGATGCTGGAGAGGATGTGGAGAAACGGGAACCCTCTTGCACTGTTGGTGGGAATGCAAATTGGTGCAGCCGCTCTGGAAAGCAGTGTGGAGGTTCCTCAGAAAATTAAAAATAGACCTACCCTATGTCCCAGCAATAGCACTGCTAGGAATTTACCCAAGGGATACAGGAGTACTGATGCATAGGGGCACTTGTACCCCAATGTTTATAGCAGCACTCTCAACAATAGCCAAATGATGGAAAGAGCCTAAATGTCCATCAACTGATGAATGGATAAAGAAATTGTGGTTTATATACACAATGGCAATGAGTATATACACTACGTGGCAATGAGAAAAAATGAAATATGGCCTTTTGTAGCAACGTGGATGGAACTGGAGAGTGTGATGCTAAGTGAAATAAGCCATACAGAGAAAGACAGATACCATATGGTTTCACTCTTAGGTGGATCCTGAGAAACGTAACAGAAACCCATGGGGGAAGGGAAGGAAAAAAAAAAAAAGAGGTTAGAGTGGGAGAGAGCCAAAGCATAAGAGACTGTTAAAAAACTGAGAACAAACTGAGGGTTGATGGGGGGTGGGAGGGAGGGCAGGGTGGGTGATGGGTATTGAGGAGGGCACCTTTTGGGATGAGCACTCGGTGTTGTATGGAAACCAATTTGACAGTAAATTTCATATATTAAAAAATAATAAAAAAATAATTAAAAAAAAATAAAATAAAATGTGGTGTTAAAAAAAAATTAAAAAATTTAAAAAAAAAGGATAGGGGCACCTCGGTGGCTGCATCGGTTAAGTGTGTGACTTCAGCTCAGGTCACGATCTCAGGGTTTGTGAGTTGGAGCCCCTTGTTGGGCTCTGTACTGACAGCTCGAAGCCTGGAGCCTGCTTTGGATTCTGTGTCTCCCTCTCTGTCTGCCCCTCCCCCACTTGTGCACGTGCTCTCTCTCTCTCTCTCTTTCTCAAAAATAAGTAAACATTAAAAAAAAAATTTTAAAAAGGATAATGCATTTGTACAAATATCAAAAATAAGGAAAATCAAATAACATATTTAGGTATATAGGATAGTGTCATATTATAAAGCTTGAAATAAACATTGTTTATGGGTTCACATGTATAAGAGAATGGTTAGCAGCTATGTGTTTGGGGGAAGGGAGGAAGATCACAGGCAGAGGGATAGACAGAAGCATTATAGACAGAATTGACATTATTGTTACTTCTTTACACTGGATAGTATTCACTTTGTTGTTAGGATCCATAACTTACATATGTACTTCGTATGTTATTTTGCATAAATAAAATATAAAGTAACAATTTTTAAAAGATTTTACTATGTAGAAAATAGACTCTGGATAGGGTATATAAGTAGAAGCAGAGAGGAAGTTGGGAGGCCACTGAAGTAGTCCAGGAGAGAAATGATGGAGACTATGCCACAGTGGAATGGGGGGAGATGGTGAGAAGGAATCAGATTTAGAAAACATGTTGAAGAACTTATATATAGCTTATATAAGTTCTGTTTAACTTCTTGTATAGGAAAAGGAGAAAATATGGGCTCCTAAGTTTTCTGCCTAAACAACTGGGTTAATGGCACTGCTATTTATTGAAAGATGGGGAAAATGAGGGGAATAGCAAGTTTGGGAAGAAAATGAGTTCAATTTTGCACAAGGAGAGATGTTGAGCAGATAACAAATCAGGGAAAAGCTAAAGCCAGAGAGACACTGGGATATATTACTATACAGATAGCATTTTAAATCATATGATTAGATTTGACTGCATTATAGTATATCCTGGGGCACCTGGGTGGCTCAGTCAGTTGAACGTCTGAATCTTGATTTTGGCTCCAGTCATGATCTCATGGTTCGTGGGATCAATGCCTGCACTGACAGTGTTGAGCCTGCTTGGGATTCTCTCTCTCCCTTTCTCTCTCTCTCTCAAAATAAATAAATAAATTTTTAAAATAGTATGTTTCCTTTGGAAGGCCTTTTGAAAATGACTATCAAAAGTAAAAAGGCATTTACCCTTTGACTCACTTCAGAAAATGTATCAAACATATATAAAGTAATCGGTAATCTGTGTACAAATCATTCATTGCAGCATTGCTTGTAATAACAAAAGACTGGAAATAACACAATGGATGGGTAACTGGCTAAATAAATTATGGTATATTTACATACTGGAATAGACATGTAAAACATAATGAAGAAGCTTTCCATATACCAAAATGAGAAGTTTTCTAGGATATGCTATTATTTTTAATGTTTTTAATGTTTATTTATTTTTGAGAGAGAGAGAGAGAGAGAGAGAGAGCGAGAGAGAGAGAGAGCAAGAGGCATGAGCAGGGGAGAGGCAGAGAGAACGAAGGAGGCACAGAGTCCGAAGCAGGCTCCAGGGTCTGAGCCGTCAGCACAGAGCCCTATGTGGGGCTTGAACTTAACAAACTGTGAGATCACGACCTGAACTGAGTCAGATGCTTAATCGACTGAGCCACCCAGGCACCCCCAGCATATTCTATTAAATGAAAAGAGCAAAATTCAGGGGCAGGATAGTGTTTATAGGATGTTACCTTTGGGGCCAGAAAAAAAGGAATAAAAATAAACATTTAGTTTTGCTTCTATCTGTGTAAAACCACTGGAAAACACACAAAAAAACTAATAAAAGTGGTTTATTTTTAGAAAGCTCAGGTGGAGGAGGTACAATACGGTAAACTGGGATGGAGTGGTATGAAGACTTCCCAACGTGTATCTTTTTATATCATTTTGATTTTTGAGCCATGTCAACATATTATCTGGCTAAAACAATTCTACTAACACATTTTTTTTTAAGAGGAAAAAGTAGTCAGCTACATTAAATACTGCTAAAGGGATCAATAAGAAAAGGACTAAAATTGACCAGTGCATTTGGCAAGATGGAAATGACCTCCACCAGGGAGGTTTCAAAGAACAGAAGTAGAAAGAAGAGCCTGTTTGAAGTAGACTGAAAAAACTAATGATAAATATAGACAACTCTTTCAGTAGAAGGCAGAGAAATGCAAATGTAACAAAAGGGACATGTGGTGTCTAGAAAGTTTTGTTTGGAGCTATGTTGTGGAACATTTGTACACTAAGTGAGGTGATCAGGTACAGCGTAAGATACTGAGGGGAATGGTAAAATCAGGATCAAACCCCTTGAGTAGACCAGGGGGATGGGTCTAATATACAAGGTGACAGGTGGTCTTTGGATTAAAGCAGGAACAGAAAACGGTAAGGCAGAATGTGAGGTTACAAATCATGTCTCCCTTCTCTTAACACACATATAACATGCATACATTCTAACTTTAATGGCCTTCTACCACACATGGTTTTATGTGAAAATCATTACTGTTGTCCATGCGATCCATGACCTGAGCAGCATCTACCTCTCCAAACGTGTAATAACATCACTCTCTCCTTGCCCACTACATTCCAGTTACACGGGCTTTGTTTCCATTCTTTAAACATAACAAGTTACTTCTTGATTCAGAGCCTTCATACATGCTGTCTAAAGTTCATCTCTCCTACCATTCTTATTAATGTTTTCTTACTATCTCTTAATAGGTCTACTATCAAACTCTTATAGTTCTTTTTCTCCAAAGCATTTACCATGATTTTTATGTATGTACCTCTGGGTTCACTCTGTAGTACCTCTGGAAGGCAGAAACAATGTCTGTTATTATACCCACTATCTAACATAAAGCCTGGCACACTGTGGATGCTCAATAAATATATTTAATATACATATATTTTTTAATTGTGGTAAAAAGAAAATATTAAATTTACCAGCTTAACCATTTTTACTTGTACAGTTCAGTAATCAGTAATTATTTCTTAAATGAGTAAAATGAGCAATCTAACCAGTTGCCCGAGCTAGAAACTACCAAATCATCCTTGATTCTCATTCTTCCCTTTTCTCCCACAGATCCTCTTCTTTAGTCTTGTCAATTCTAACTTTACAGTTTTATTCATACTTCCATTCTATCTTCACTGCTTTGCTCAAGGGTTCAGGCCCTCATGATTTCTGATCTGGGTTATAAAAGTCTCCTATGTACATCCCTGTCTTCAGGTTCTTTGGTCTCTGTTTTTTACATATGGTCTTCAAAGTTCTCATTTTACTGAAATTTAGCCATGTCTTTCCTTTATCACATAGAAACTAAAGGTGTGCATGGTTGAACCTGGAAATCAACCAAGTGAGCAATGGTTCTCCTTACAATCTTGGAGCCAAGATCTATCAAGGAAGGTCACTGGAGCCTCAGGTAAAAAATGCCAAAAATCACCAGGAACTGCGGAAGCTGAAGACAAGGAAAGCAGTGGGGATAAGGCAATGAAGACTGAATGTTAAGAAACACGCGGTGGAAATGCTATTAATTCTGCTACAGGAGGGGTCTCTTGCTCAGGATTCATTATGCTTCTATAACCACTACTATTATTATTATGATTATTAACAAGATAAACAATACATACAGTAAAACCCACCCTTTCAATGTTCTGTAAGGTGACAAATGCATACAATTGTGCAACCTCCACAACTGTATACAGCACCATTCCGTTACCCATCCCTCCCAAATTCCTATGCATTCCCTTACCTTCTGACAATTACTGGTGAATTTCTGTCTCTACAGTTTGCCTTTTCTAAAATGCTACAAAAGTGAAATCATATAGAAAGTAGCCTTCTGACTCTGGCTTCTTTCACTTGGCATAATGCATTTGAGATACATCCATGCAGTTGGGCATATGACAGCCTTTTAGTAGTATCATTTAGCTTTTCCTTCTTTTAGAGGTATTGGGAAGCTAAGAATTAGGGTAAGACTACTTCTTTTTTTAAGATTTTATTTTTAAGTAATTTTATACACCCACCACGGGGGGTCAAATTTATAACCCCAAGATCAAGAGTCACACGTTCTACTGAATGAACCAGCCAGGTGCCCTGTAAGACTACTGTTTATGTTTCCCTTCAGAGTAAATAAAAGCTTGACTTCAGAGTACCTGGTTTCAAGAGACTGCTACTAGTATCCTAATGTCTACACAATAATAATTTCTAGCAATCATACCCCCAAATTTTCACAACCTGATCCCATTTTTATGCCCAGGTACTCTACTCATCTATTCCACTTACAATCACACTAGTAGTGCTCACGGTCTCTTGAACTAGGCACTTTCATCCTTCAAAGCTTTTGCCCATCTTTCCTTTTGAAATGCCTTCCTCCTTTCTTTGCTCATTTAGTGAACTCCAATTGTCCTTTTACCACTCAGATCAGTTGTGATCTCTGCTGTCCAACTCATTACCACTACACTACACCCACACTCGTACACACAAACACAAACCCACAAAATTTTCCAGTTCCTAACCTCTAAAAAAGAGAGTTTAGAGAAGATGTAGTGAAGTACACATAATACTCTCACTAATATTCTGATAGTACTCTAGTCTATTTCTATTACAGCCCTAATTATACTGTATCATACTTTTTATGTGCCTGCCATATTGGGTAGGTTGTGAGGTTGTTGAAGACAAAGAGTTTGTCTTAGTCATGGTTTTCCTCCTGGTTCATACTAGAGCACATTGCATAGAATGTGGTCTACATAATAAGTGCATGAAATAACACATGAGGAGAGGCATATCCCAGATGTCTTTAAAGATGTCCTAGGTATTTAGTGGACACTGTCTTCCCCAATTGTCCCCAACACAAACTTTGAGAGACATTCCCATAGAATACTTCTTTCTTAGAAAAAGAAATATAATTATCTATTTTTTCTGTTTCATCCAGTTTTCAATTGGTTTATTTCTCACTTAAGGAAAATCAATTATCATTATCATTAACAAATATTTACTTGAAATATACTACTTGTCTTGGCAAATTTTAAGGTAAGTAAAATAATTAAAACAAAATTTTTTTTAACGTTTATTCACTTTTTGAGAGACAGAGACAGAGACAGAGTGTGAGCAGGGCAGGGGCAAAGAGAAAGGGAAACACAGAATCCGAAGCAGGCTCCAGGCTCTGAGCTGTCAGCACAGAGCCTGATGTGGGGCTTGAACCCACAAACCCTGAGATCATGACCTGAGCCGAAGTCAGACACTTAACCGACTGAGCCACCCAGGCGCCCCTAGTAGGAGAAATAATTTACTTTTACTTCATGTTCAGTTCATGTTAAGAGTAACAATGAGTATTGCTGAACTGCTTCCTATAGTATTCTACGTGACTAGTGTCTCTAACCCTTTGTCAAAAGAGGTTAACTCCTGCGAAGTGGTCAGATTCTATTTTATACCACTTTAGCATCTCACACCCTTTAAAAACATTATACAAATGCACACACGAGAGTATTTTGTACAATGAAAAGTACTCGGGTTACTAATGTTTTATATGATAAAGAGAATTTAATCATAGTATTCAGGGCAAATTTTATTTTAAACTACATACTATGTACACTGAATTTTAAAAGAAGTTTGGAAACCACACACTGTTGATTTAGTTTTTCCTTCTTTTTGAGGTGTCAGAAAGCTATGAATCAGGGTAGGACTATTTTTTTTTTTTAATTTTTTTTTTCAACGTTTATTTATTTTTGGGACAGAGAGAGACAGAGCATGAACGGGGGAAGGGGCAGAGAGAGAGGGAGACACAGAATCGGAAACAGGCTCCAGGCTCTGAGCCCTCAGCCCAGAGCCTGACGCGGGGCTCGAACTCACGGACCGCGAGATCGTGACCTGGTTGAAGTCGGACGCTTAACCGACTGCGCCACCCAGGCGCCCCCAGGGTAGGACTATTTTTCATGCTTCCTTCAGAGTAAATAAAAGTCTGACTTGAGAGTACTGTAACAATGATATTTCTATCAAAAAGTATTTTTTAGAAACTTCATGAATATTTTTTTATAATTTTTAAATTTTAACATACAGTATTATATTAGTTCCAGATGTACAATACAGTGATTCAACAATTCCATACATCACCCAGTGCTCATCACAACAATTGCATTTCTTAATCCCCATCTCCTATTTCACCCATTCCCTCACCCACTTTCCCTCTGGTAACCATCAGTTTGTTCTCTATGATCAAAAGTCTGTTTCTTGGTTTCTCTCTCTCTTCTTTGTTTTGTTTCATAAGTTCCACATGTGAGTGAAATCATACAGTATTTGTCTTTCTCTGACTGACTTAATTCATTTAGCATTATACTCTCTTGCTTCATCCATGGCATTGCAAATGGTAAGATTTCATTCTTTTTTATGACTAAATAATATTCCTCTGTGTGTGTGTGTGTGTGTGTGTGTGTGTGTGTGTGTGTGTCACCTCTTGTTTATCCATTCATCTATCCATGGACACTTGGACTGCTTCTATAATCTAGCTATTGTAAATAATGCTGCTATAAACTTAGGGATGCATACATGATTTTGAATTAGTGTTTCTGTATTTTTTTCCCAATATGTGAAGTTTATTGTCAAATTGGTTTCCATACAACACCCAGTGCTCATCCCAAAAGGTGCCCTCCTCAATACTCATCACCCACCCTCCCTCCCACCCCCCATCAACCCTCAGTTTGTTCTGTTTTTAAGAGTCTCTTATGCTTTGGCTCTCTTCCACTCTAACCTCTTTTTTTTCCTTCCCCTCCCCCATGGGTTTCTGTTAAGTTTCTCAGGGTCCACACAAGAGTGAAACCATATGGTATCTGTCTTTCTCTGTATGGCTTATTTCACTTAGCATCACACTCTCCAGTTCCATCCACGTTGCTACAAAGGGCCATATTTCATTCTTTCTCATTGCCACATAGTACTCCATTGTGTATATAAACCACAATTTTTTTTTTAATTTTTTTTTTCAACGTTTTTTATTTATTTTTGGGACAGAGAGAAACAGAGCATGAACAGGGGAGGGGCAGAGAGAGAGGGAGACACAGAATCGGAAACAGGCTCCAGGCTCCGAGCCATCAGCCCAGAGCCTGACGCGGGGCTCGAACTCACGGACCGCGAGATCGTGACCTGGCTGAAGTCGGACGCTTAACCGACTGCGCCACCCAGGCGCCCCTAAACCACAATTTTTTTTATCCATTCATCAGTTGGTGGACATTTAGGCTCTTTCCATAATTTGGCGATTGTTGAGAGTGCTGCTATAAACATTGGGGTACAAGTGCCCCTATGCATCAGTACTCCTGTATCCCTTGGGTAAATTCCTAGCAGTGCTATTGCTGGGTCATAGGGTAGGTCTATTTTTAATTTTTTGAGGAACCTCCACACTGTTTTCCAGAGTGGCTGCACCAATTTGCATTCCCACCAACAGTGCAAGAGGGTTCCCGTTTCTCCACATCCTCTCCAGCATCTATAGTCTCCTGATTTGTTCATTTTGGCCACTCTGACTGGCGTGAGGTGATATCTGAGTGTGGTTTTGATTTGTATTTCCCTGATGAGGAGCGACGTTGAACATCTTTTCATGTGCCTGTTGGCCATCCAGATGTCTTCTTTAGAGAAGTGTCTATTCATGTTTTCTGCCCATTTCTTCACTGGGTTATTTGTTTTTCGGGTGTGGAGTTTGGTGAGCTCTTTATAGATTTTGGATACTAGCCCTTTGTCTGATATGTCATTTACAAACATCTTTTCCCATTCTGTTGGTTGCCTTTTAGTTTTGTTTGTTGTTTCCTTTGCTGTGCAGAAGCTTTTTACCTTCATAAGGTCCCAGTAGTTCATTTTTGCTTTTAATTCCCTTGCCTTTGGGGATGTGTCAAGTAAGAAATTGCTAAGGCTGAGGTCAGAGAGGTCTTGTATTTTTTTTTGATAAATAGCCAGTAGCGCCATCACAGGATCATGGGCAGTTCTATTTTTAACTTTTTGAGAAAACTCCATATTATTTTCCACAGTAGCCACACCAGTTTGCATTTCCACCAACCTTATTCCTTTTTCTCCACATCCTTACCAACACTTGTTTCTTGTGTTTTTGATATTAGCCATCCATGTCTTTCATTGATAATGTTTATCAAAGTCATGATTGCTACCCATGAAAATGATAAAGTGCACATGTGCCTGAGTTAATATTTTCAAAATGAAGAAATAAACTAGTAATATCTTTGGTTATATATACCCTAAAGCCTCATCATTCAAATATTGTTAATACAGAATTGGTTATATTTTGGACATTGTATGTTAACTTGTATTAAGTAAATATTCTGAAGTAATTTTTCCTTTCTAAAAAAATTAGATGTGCTCTATAGGAGACATACTTATCTGGGGAAAAAAGCAAATAAGCAAAATTTCTGTATTAAAAATATTTTTAGTCAATTCTAAATTTGTAAGAATAGTATGAGCTAAAATAAGAATAACATCTATTGTACAAGGTACAGTTTTGTTAAGTAAAATAAAAATATTAACAAGTTCTAAAGAAATATATATATAAGAGGAACAATATGTAATGGAACAAACTTCTCTACATTAAGGGCACATTACTACCATATTTAATTCATGAAAATCAGGTCAAATGAAGACCTCTACTTAATAATTCAAGTTATTTTGACTAGATGAAAGAATAAACTTTTTCTATTTAAATTAAAAATGAACTCTGTTACTTATACTAATCACTCAATTTGATGAGCCTTTTCTCATTTGCTTACTTATGAAGTTTTACTACAAGAAGTGTGGATGGTCTGTGGAGAAAGGAAGGAAAGAAAGAGGGAAGGAAGGAAGGAATGAAGGGAGGGGGGTGGAAAGAAGAGAGAAAAAGAAAGAGAGAGAAAGAAAGAAAGAAAAAATCAAGAAAGAGAAAGAGAAAGAGTGAAAGAAAGAAAGAAAGAAAGAAAGAAAGAAAGAAAGAAAGAAAGAAAGAAAAGAAAAAAAGAAAAAAGCCCAGCTATGTTAAAAACCTAAGTCTTCCAAAGGCAGCCAAGATACAGCTAAGAGTTAAATAGATAAACACTGAAGAGTTTCCACCCCAATTGCATCTGGTGGTGGTGGTACAGAAACAGCTTTAGTATTTTTATCAAATTATTACAGTAAATTATTACATCTTAGAATTAGAAATTACGATATAGTACAGATAAATAATTATCTCTTGAGCTTCACAAGGCATTCTGGGTATGAGAATGGTCTGTGGAATTTGGTACTAGAACATAAATATACTTTAATAGAAAGTAACACTACAAACTTACTTATCAAAGTATCAAGAACTTTATAAGTTTACAATCCCAAAGCATAATCAATTTATTTACAATGTATTTTCAATTATTGGCTTTGCATCTCAATAAAATCATTATTAGAAAGGGTAATCTAGTTTTAAAAGTCCTCTTACACTCTTAGAAGTTTACTTTTTTTTTTGTTTTTTTAAAGGCCAAAAAAATTCCCGGGTTATAAACTTAAGACCTAATGAAATGATCTAACTACATGCAGGTTTGCAAAGAAAATGCTCATACACCCTTTGAAAATGGCACTAATGTAGCCAATATCTCGTGCATATATTAACCCTTAGATTACAACTCATAATCCAAGTATTTAAAAGTTTACATGTCCCACAGTAGTTTGGCCTTTTGTACATAAGCCAGCTAAAGAATACATATTACCATTATAAATATGTCCTAACCTCTTGTTTAAATGCTATCAAAACAAACAGTAAAAGGAATATTAAGCCATTTTATAATATCTATTTGCTGCATTAACTCAACTGTACTCTGATTGTTTTTTGAGACTCTTCTCCAAGTTCAAACATGTCAAGCTTGTTCTTCAAGCCCTTCAAGTTGGGACTTATATTAAAAAACAGTGCCAAGTAAGAAGTTTAAGTCAACATAAAACCTTTACAGAAATGATTATAGGAGTTCAAATTGACTGTAAATATCCCTCAACAACATGTCATGTAGTAAAACCAAAATATTTCATTGGATTATAGTTTACTTTCTGCTTATAATTTCTTCTTTGACCTACAGGTTACTTGAAAATGTATATAGTAATTTTCAAATATATGGATTTGTTCTAGTTATTGTTTTGTTATTGATTTCTAGAGTAACTGCACTATGGGCAGAAAACATAATTTCAACCCTCGGAAGTTTGTTGAAAACTTACTTTAGAGCCTAAGACATAGTCATTGTAAAGAAATGAATTCTTTAGTTGTATAGTGCAGTATTTTATGAGATCAAAATAGAGTCTTTAAATCTTACTGATTTTTAAGTCTGCCTATTCCATCAATTACAGAGAGAGAGGTGCTATAATTGCTTATTATGATATGGATTATCTGTGTCTCTATTTCTTTCAAAGTTACCTTTGTATATTTTGAGAACATGTTATTAGTAAATGCAAATTCAAAATTTGTATCTCCCTGATAAACCGAATCTTCTTTCATGATGAAATGATCAGCTTTTATATTGAGTAACACATTCAGCCTTAAAACCCATTATATTCCATATTAATATGGCAGCATTGGTTTTCTTTGGGTTAATGTTCTCATGGTAAATCTTTTTTCAGTCTTTTAATTTCAATCTTTCATATATCTATTTTTAGATGTGTGCACTTGAATTTTTTTTTTTTTTAACTTTATTTTTTAGGGGCACCAGGGTGGCTCAGTCAGTTAAGTGTCTGACTTCAGTTCAGGTCATGATCTCTCCATTCCCGAGTTCAAGCCTCGTGTCCAGCTCTTGTGCTAACAGCTCGGAGACTGGAGCCTGTTTTGGATTCTGTGTCTCCCTCTCTCTCTCTCTCTGCCCCTCCCCTGCTCTCTCTCTCTCAAAAATAAATAAACATTAAAAAAATTTTCAACTTTACTTAAAAAAATTTATTTTTACTTTTATTTTTTAGAGAGAGAGAGAGACAGAGCGTGAGCAGGAGAGGGGCAGAGAGAGAGACACAGAATCCGAAGCAGGCTTCAGGCTCTGAGCTGTCAGCATAGGGCCGGATGTGGGGATCGAACTCATGAACTGCGAGATCATGACCTGAGCCGAAATTGGACGCTGAACTGACTGAGCCACCCAGGTACACCTACTTGGACTTTTTTTCAATCCAGACTGATAATCTTTGTTTTTAACTGCAGCATTTAGCCCATTTAGAGTTAACAACCAGTGATGAGTTTCAATCTGTCTTATTTTAACTGTTATTTGTTCTAACCACTTTGTGTTTATTTTTCTCTCCTTTCACTGAATTACTATTTCTAAGACTTTTTCCTCTATTCACACTTCTAGTTTGGAAGTTAAACATTATGTTTCTATCCTTTTAGTAGTTACCCTAAAAATTACAACATGCTTACTTAACTAATCAATGTCTAAAGAACAATCAATCAATATATCTTTATCCTTCTTCTCAATAATATAAGTAACTTAGAATACTTTAGTATTCATTCTCATTCCCAGCTTATATATTATCGTTCTCATATATATTAATTCTTTTATTTCAACCCATCATGAGATATTGTTTTATATTGTCAATTTGTGCTTAAATTTATGCACATGTATGCCATTGTCTGATCTTTTTTTGTTTCTTGAATTCTTGACCTTTTAATGAATATTTTCCTTCTTCCTAAATTACATGTTTTAGACTTTCCTTTAGTGAGGGTCTGTTAGTAACAAATAGTTGTCTGGAAACATCTTTATTTTTGTTCCCAGTCTTGAAATCGTTTCACTGCACTACTATTCCAGGCTGGCAGCTATTTTCTTTCATCATGTGAAAGATATCATTGGACTATCTCTGGCTTCTATTGTTGCTGCTGAGAAATAAGCAGTGTTCCTTTGAAAGTATTTTGGCTTCTTCCCACCCTTGGGCTTATTTAAAAATCTCTTCTATTTATCTATCTACCTACCTATATCTCCCTACCAATCAATCAATCATCTTCTGAAGTTTCACTACAAGGTCTCTGGGTTTGGATTTCTTCTATTTTAATTAGGATTTGCTAGGCTTCTTGAATCAGCAGATTGTACCTTTCATCAGTTTTAAAAAGTTCTCAGCCATTATATCTCTTCAAATATAGTCTCTTTCTACTCTTTCTTGTCCTTCTCAGAGCCTAATTAGAATTATACATCTTAATCAATCCTCTAGGTCTTTTCTTGGTTTTATTTTTTATAATGGAAAATTTCAAATGTAGAACAAATATTATAATGAGTCCTCATGTAACCACTCCTCAGCTTGAAAAGTTATCAACATAAGGGGTGCCTGAGTGGCTCAGTTGGTTAAGCGTCCAACTTTGGCTCAGGTCATGATCTCACGGTGTGAGAGTTTGAGCCCCGCGTCAGGCTCTGTGCTGACAGCTCAGAGCCTGGAGCCTGCTTCGGATTCTGTGTTTCCTTCTATCTCGGCCCCTCCCTGGCTTGTGCTCTGTCTCTCTGTTTCTCAAAAATAAATAAATGTTAACATTTTTTTAAAAAGTTATCAACATTTTTTCCAAGTTTTTGTTATTCTCTCCAAATACAACCCTCTCCCCCGACACACATTTTTCTTCTAGAGTATTTTAAAGAAAATCCTAGATCCTATCATTTCAACACTAAATAATCCAGTACATATCTCTAAAAGATAAGAAAATTTAAGATCTGTAATTTCTCCTCTTCTCCACTTTGTCCAAACTATTCATTTGTTAAATGAATTGAGTCATCTGTCCTGAAAGATTTCCCACATTCTCTGTTTTTGGTTGATTGCATCTTCATGGTGTCATTTCACATATTCCTACACACACACACACACACACACACACACTCCATATCTCTTGATGGTTATTATAACCAGTGGCTTGATCAGATCTCAGTTTAATTCTATGGCAAGAATATTTTACAGGTTGTTCTATATACTTACTATTGCAATATATCAGGAGGTACAAAATGACTGTCATACTCTTAAGGATATTAATATTGATCACTGTAGTTGAGCCCGATCCATTCATCTATTATTAAATCTTTCCTCAAGGGTTTTAGCAGCCATGCTAATTGTTGTTAGATCCATTATTTCCTAGGGAATTATGAAATGATGACTTTTCACATGGTATCATTCCTTCAGCATTTCATATCCAGAATTCTTCTATAGCGGAAGAACTTTCCCTCATCAACTATTATCTTGAAATACAGTTCATAAATGAAAGTCAGGATAAATTCTTGACTCTTTTTCTTTTTTTACCAATGTATACAGTACTGAGTTGGTGTCCTCATAATCTCCATCATCCATTTGGGTATTATCATTAGAAATTCATGAATTTTTACATATTTGATGTGTTTCAATCCTTCTGCAGATATTTATTCTTTTTTAATTATATAAACATGCTCCATTGTGTTCATAATTAATGTTACAAATGTGTCTGATGGTAAAATCTTTCCTTTGTAGGTAAATTCAAAAGAATTATCAGGATATGTCTAGTTTGGGTCTCATTCCATTCATCTTGTTTGGTACTTGTGAATTTTTTTTAATCTACTGACTCAAGTCTTCCTCTAGCTCACATAAATTCCCTTCAATAAATTATTTTCCTCATCTGTTCTCATATCTACATCTCTTCTAAGTGTACTGAATTTTCTTTCTTTTTTTTGGATGTAAATTTTTTAATTTTATTTTTTTTTAAATATATGAAATTTATTGTCAATTGGTTTCCATACAACACCCAGTGCTCATCCCAAAAGGTGCCCTCCTCAATACCCATCACCCACCCCCCCTCCCTCCCACCCCCCATCAGTCCTCAGTTTGTTCTCAGTTTTTAAGAGTCTCTTATGTTTTGGCTCTCTCCCACTCTAACCTCTTTTATTTATTTATTTATTTATTTATTTATTTATTTATTTATTTTTATTTATTTATTTTTAAATATACTGAATTTTCTAACTCTAGTCTTTATTTTTACTTTCTCTCCATAATTTTAATTAATTTACTTTTCACCTTGAATTCTACAGAGAATTTTTCAAGGTTGTCTTCTTATTCACTAATTGGATGTTCTATAACATACAATCAGCTATATATAATTTAAAATTTTTAAAATTGTCTTTTCATATCCAAGAGCTCTTTACTATTCTCAAATTATTACTTTCACCATGTGGGGGGAAATTTTTCAGAAAAGTTGCAAATATAGTACAATAAAACCCATATATTCTTTATCTAGATATCATAATCTATGATTAACATTTTGCCTCAGATCATTATTTTTGGTGTCTACTTACTCGTTTCATTTATTAATGGAATGTCCAGTTTATTCACACTAAAAATATTAGTTTTTTTTAAATTTGTTTTTGTGATAAGTTTGTCTTAATGGAAGGTCATTTGCTCCAATGATTAAGATTGGTCTTAATTAAGAATTTTTTTTTTTTGCACAAAATTTAAGAAGGCACTCATTTTGAGGCTCATGTGTAACACTGGGAATGAGTATATCTCCTTAATAATGATGCACCCATTGCCAAAATTTAAGGACACATTAACTATTGGGTTTAAACAAGTGCCACGTTAGCACTGACATAACTTCAAGAGTTAGTGTTTTCTCAAATTTTACAGCCTAGAGTTGCCTTTCTTGCTTCACCCTAGCTTTGCTGCGCACTTTGTTGTGGGTCTTTTCATTTTTATTTTGTCTGTTTCTTACTATTATAGACTAAATTTTATCCAGTACTGGCAGTTGAGAAGGGTTCTATCATAGTTTGTATGAATCTGTTCAAATTCTATAGATATTTTCCTCTTCTTGATGCAGTAAAGGGAAAGCTAATTGGTGCTTCCTTCACATTTATCATCAGTAATGTATCCTAAAGTGACCCCGCCAATACACATCAATGACACTCAGTTTACCATTTGTTGCTAATTGCTTAGCCTTTACAAAGCATTTAGCAAATCAGCCAAACTTGTAAATCATTCTTTATCATCAAAGGACACACATAATTTATTTACCTTATTCAGATTCTTTTCCTATATGGGGACAGTTTTATCTCCATAAGAAAAAAATGGCAATTCAATTCTTAGTTGGAAAACTGTGGCAGACACTTTAATTTGGTTACTCCAGAATATATGAATATAAAAGAACAACTTCTCAAAATCACACTTAATTACTGTACAAAATTGGTTTCAAAAGTCAAGCGTTCTAATCATGGTTTGTTTGTTTTTAACCAAAATTCAGCATTTTTATCTTTCCCATTAAATACAGTCAGAAAAATCAAGAGGCAAATTCTTAGAGATGTTCTTGATTCTACGGTTGCTCATTTTCCCAGTTTGCAAAGGCCTTTAAGTGGGTTACAGCTACTGCACATTTGTCTGCCAAATTTGCCTCATTGGTACAACAGGTCTGGGACTAGAGTGAGGCAAGGCAGTGCCTCAGAACACAAGATTTAAGGAGGCATCACTCTTAGGGTGATGTACATGTAAAGTCTGCACTTACACCAATAGGAGAGAAGTGCCTCTATGAATTTTGTGCCCTACAAGCCTCTCTTGCCTCATTCTAGTCCAGGCCCTGCAGTATGTATGTCCAAATATATTTTAAATATATTTTTTAAATGTTTATTTATTCATTTTGAGAGACAGTGAGAGAGCATGCATGCAAAAGAGAAAGAATCCTAAGCAGGCTCTGTGCTATCAGCGCAGAGCCCAACACAGGGCTCGATCTCATGTACAGTGAGATCATAACCAGAGCCAAAATCGAGTCGGACACTTAAGTCGGACACAGAGCCACTCAGGCACCCCATATATTTAAGAGTTGATACTGCAGGTGCCAAAAAAGGGGGAATGTTTCTCAATATCCTCACCAGTAATTTTAAGCTCTGGAAATTACCATATCTTTTCAGACATCATTACATAAATGCAGTGAGCTGATTTTAAAGTAAATACTATTTAAGTTTTGCTAGCTTGGGTTTCTCGTTTATTTGTGGATTTTTATTTGTCTTTGTATTCTATTGTAGTACTGTTCCTAGCCTTCTTTATGCTCAGTTGCAAAATATTTTCACGATTTTCTTTTGAGACCTATGATTGTTTTCAAATGTCATTTTAAAATGACCAGGGGCAGCCGGTGGCTCAGTTGGTTAAGGGTCTGACTCTTGATTTTGGCTCACGTCCTAATCTGACAGTTTCATGAGTTCAAGCCCCATGTCAGGCTCTGGACTGATGTGCTAGTGAACTCTCTTTCTCTCTCTCTCAAAATAAATAAATAAAATTAAAAAAATGACTGTTTTGGGGTGCTTGGGTGGCTCAGCCTGTCGATTATCTGATTTTTAATTTTGGTTTGGGTCATGATTCCAAAGGTGGTGGGATCAAGCCCCACATCATATACCATGCTGAACACGGAAACTGCTTAAGATTCTTTCTCTTTGTCTCTGTCTCTGTCTCCCTCTCCCTGGCTCATGCTTGCTCTCTCTCTCTCTTGCTCTCTCTCTCTCTCTCTTGCTCTCTCTCTCTCTCTCTCTAATAAAAATTAAAGGAGGGCCTGGGTAGCTCAGTCAAGTTAAGCATCTGACTCTTGGTTTCATCTCAGGTCACGGTCACAGTGTGTGGGATCAAGCCCTGCACGGAGCTTTGTGCTGGCAGTGCAGAGCCTGCTTGGGATTCTCTCTCTCCATCTCTCTCCTGTTTGAACTCTCTCTCAAAATAAATAAATAAACTTTAAAAAAATTTTTTTTAAAGAAATGACTATTTCAAGCAATTATTATGTAGGCATTCTCATAGAAGAGATACCAAGATTTGGGCTCATTTGCATCTATACTATAAAACTCATTAATTAATTAATTAATTAATTAATTCATTCATTCATTCATTTAGAGGAGGGGAGGGCAGAAAGAGAGATAAAATCTCAAGCAGGCTCCATGACACAGGGGCTTGATCCCATGACCCTGGGATCATGACTCAAGCCAAAATCAAAAGTCTGATACTCAACTGACTGAGCCACCCAGGCACCCCTAAAACTCACCTTTTAATAGACATCAATGGCACAGCCTGCTGTTCCCTAATATTGATTGTACTCTACTTTTTTAGTAATATAACCCTTGACTTTTAACTGAGTAATACAACTACCCAGAATAAAGATTTATTTTCTAGTGTTCCTTGCTTGAGGTAGATAGGACTGTTTTTTGCCCTTTCCTTTTTGATTGGAATGGGGCAGATTGGCTGTGGTTCAAGTAGCCATCTTGGAAGTCCATGCCAAGCACGGTGGGTCAGCAAAATAGGAGACTGGGTCCCTGATGCCTTTGTGAAGCTACTATATCAGCACTGGACCTTTAAATTTTTCAAAGACAGAAATAAATTTTTCTTTCATTTAAACTGGCATTTGAGGGGCACCTGGCTGGCTCAGTCAGTAGAGCATGTAAGTCAACCTCAGGGCTATGAGTTCAAGCCCAGCACTGGGTGTAGAGATTGCTTAAAGATACCATCTTAAAGGGGTGCCTAGGTGGCTCAGTCGGTTAAGTGTCTGAATCTTGATTTTGGCTCAGGTCATATCTCACAGTTTCATGAATATAAGTCCCATGTCTGGCTCTGGGTTGACAGAGCAGAGCCTGCTTGGGATTCTCTCTCTCCCTCTCTCTCTCTGCCCCTCCCCAACGCATGCACATGTGCATGCTCTTTCTCTCTCTTTCAAAATAAATAAATAAAAATTAAAAAAAATAAAATCTTAAAAGAAAAAAACAAAATGCATTTGAGGCTTTCTACTGCCTACAGATAATCCTAATTCCAACTGAAATTCCATTAACCAGAGACTCGTTTGATTAATAAGATCTTAAAAAATAATAATTCTGGGAGGTTCCACACACATATTAAGAAAAAGTAGTTGATACAGTGTAATTTTTTTTAAGTTTATTTATTTATTTTGAGAGAGACAGAGACAGCTCTAGTGGGGAGGGGCAGAGAGAGAGAGGGAGAGAGAAAGAATCCCAAGCAGGCTCTATGCTATCAGCCCAGAGCCCAAAATGGGGCTCAAACTTGCTGAACAGTGAGATCATGACCTGAGCCTCAAACCAAGAACTGGATGCTTAATGGAGTCACCCCAGTGCCCTTCAGTGTAATTTGTTCTTAACCTTAAGCAAAAATCAGCCAGAGTGAAAGAAGTAGGTAGCTTTGCACGGGGGAGACAGGAAATTCTAGAACATAAACTATTTTGCAGGGAGATAACAAGATAAATTATCAGTAAAAATGTAACAGGAGACTGAAGATATACCAGTGAGAGAAGCAGATAAAATTAAGGCTGATTGCTGAGGCCCAGTTGTATCCTCTGCCTAGGGTTCTGCAAAATCTCCTTGGGTCTTTATTACAAGTTATCCTTTTGCTTAAGTTAAAAAAATTCAACCAAATGGCTTGTTTCTATTACTTATAACCAAGAGTACTAACCAATATAACAGGTGATGCATACAGGAGTGCCCCGTTTAGTCAGTATTATTGAGGAACAACTTATTCTGGTAAGGTATTCCAGCAAGTAAAAATTTTATACATAACTTAACCACTGCCTGCACCCCATTGTCACTGAATGTAGTTTGGCATTTTATTTTACAAAACAACTGTGTATTCATCATTGCATTCAATTACATTCTGATCCTTGTGCTTTTTATTATTTTTCTTGGAAAGTTTGAGACATTTTCAATGTACATATGAGGAAATTAATAGTCTGATTGTGGACTTACTGTTTTTCAGAATGAATGGCTTGTAGACAAAATTCTGCAGTTTTGCAGAATAGAAATGGGGATAAAGAACTTTCTAGGAGATCTTTATGTGCAAAAGCTTTTAAGGGTGTTGGCGTTGTGGTCTGAATTTGCTGCTTGTCCCAATCAAGGGAACTGCTGTGTGTAATTTTGACTTTAGTTTAACCCTGGGCTTCCCATAGTTACTGCAATCTGTACTCAAGTTCAAAAACATCCAAGTGTAAACCTTAGGACTTTGCCAGAACTTGTTAAAAAAAGGTAACAGTATAAGTGGAGGCCTGAGTTATTTAACTGGGCTTGAGATATGGATAGGATTTTCACTTTTAGAGATGGAATAAGTGGATAGTAGTATCACTGTCAATCACTGGAGCTTCATCAGTCAGGATCTTTGAGGGAGCGCTTCTCCACTTGACCAAGCTCATTTCATCATCAAGTGTGCAGTGGAGCTTTTCTCTATGCTATTATAAAAATGTAAGTTTATTTTAATTCCTTATTGTCATTCATTGATAGTTGGCTGTTCATATATTCTGATTTTTATGGAATTGGGTATATACTGTTTAATAATGTACTTTAGCAGATGTGTCTAGCAACCATGTTGTTTATGTTGCTAAACTCACTCTCATAATTTAATTGCACTTTTTACTATGTTGCATGAATTATATCTAGGAGTTCAGAGTTATATATTTATCAACTTACATTCACAGTAAATGATGGTCAGGCACCACTGAACCTAACTTATCATTTTATTTTACTGAACGGTCATATATTTAACTTCTCTACACATTGGCCTTCTTTCCTAAGTTGTCTTTAAAAGTGTTACATTTTATTATTTTATAAATACAGAAATCAATGGTCTGAAGTGTGGAGTTTATACAGATTTATGACACTGAAGGGTCCTTAGCTGCCTTCAGGGTAGTTTGAATTTTATCTGTAATATAAGTACATGCTTATTATCACTTTGTTTGTTTAAATTCTGATCTTAGTTCTTTTTCATAAATTTTCTGAAAAATAAGTAGTTTCAGGTGCCAGGTGGGGAAATTAATCATCTGGCTGAGCCCTTGTCATTTTATGACACTGAATGCTCTTCAGTGTCTGCAGTCAGTTACCACTAAGTACAGTCTGGCATTTTGTTACACAAAATTGTGGTGCAATATCCTTTTATTATTTGGCTAAAATTTGAACTTGGCTTTTCCCAAAAGCTTAATTTAACTATTATCTCCTTTCAATTTATAAGTATGGAAAGTAATTGGCAAGGAGCATAACTTAAAAGCATTAAAACTCTTCAATAATTTTAATGGAAATGTTTTGATGTAAAACATAATTTCTTACTTTCCTCTACAGAATATTGTATATAATACACAGTAAGACTTGATCATGTTGACTGAAAGTTGCCCAAACGGTCCATTATTTTACTTAGCTTTAATATAGCACAGTCTTCAGGAACTACCAGAAGATATATATCTATACATACATATCTCCTAGTAGATACATACACACATATATCTACTCCTATGATGAAAAAGCCCCATACTACTGTGTTTTCTCAGCTGCCATTTATCATTTTTTATCAGTCAGTATGCCACTGATTCTAATCTTCCTTATCTCATACATAATTGGATAGTTTGTAGTTTCCAATTTTGGGGGGTTTGGCAATGGTCCATTTTCTTTTTTTAATGAAATCTTACATGAATTCCAACATATAAAATGAAAAAATATGGATTTCTGATGTGGAAACAATAGGGGAGCCAGCGTTCTGCTGCTAGGCCTCTATACCTGGTCTTCAGTGTAGAACACTGAGGTAACTGATGAAACCCCAGGCCACCATCAAATAATTTTAATACCACTTGTCAAAACTAAGAGTGATTTTCTCTATTCTGAAGGATAAACTTTCTTAGTTTGTACCTTGTACATCTTGTACCTTGTACAGAAGGCAACAAAAATATCCACGATCTCATTACTCAGTAACTTTGATTAGTATAACAAACAAAAATGGAAGTAAAACATATGTAAGGTTCAAAATTCAAACAATACAGACAGGTAAAGAAAAAGAAATGCCTTCCTCAGTCTTGCATATCCTTCGCCTCAAAGGTACCCACTATTAAATTACTTACAATTCCTTCCACAGTGTACATGAGTGTGTATGTCTATGTGTGTTCTGAATGTATGTGTGAATAAGGCTTTTTAAATAAAACTTTATACATACAATAGGTATTATATTATACATCGTTATATACTTTCTTTTCTTTTTTTAATTTAATATCAGCAATCTTTTTTTAAATTAATTTTTCACAGTTGTATTTCACATAACTGAGAAACATGAACTAACTCCCAGATCAGCAGAATGTGCTATTGTGGATAATATGACTGATTGCATTTCTATTGTCTGTGTCTGAGCTTAATGAGGCACTTTCTAAAAGAAGCATGATGCCTTTCCTATAAATATCCTTTATTCCATGACAGATCTTCAATGGAATACTATCCTCATAATAATATAAAAAATAGCTATGTTATACATCACTACAACAGAACTTAATCACCAGGTGTAGCAATGTTTCTGTGGAACAATGTATTTAGAGTTCCAACTTGGAACTGGGGAACCAGAGGTAGCTCTCTAGAGGTAGAATGGCACCGTGGGCAAAGTATGGGTTTTATATTCAAAGGACCTGAATTTTAATCCAGGCACTGTCACTACTAGTTTTATCATTTTGGGCAAGTTACTTAAGTCCAGTTTCTTATATATACAAAGGAGATAATGATACATATTTTTCAAGTTGTTTTATGGATAAATGCATCCAAGAGGCACTGTTAAGTTCCTTTTCATTCTCCTACAAAGAGATTAGAATATTTTAATTAGCTTCAAACTCCTGACAAACTATAGAAGAGAATGGGGCAGGGAGTAGAGATTTGGGGAGACAAGGGATAGGTTTAGGTATTCTTGACAGTTAGAATGGTTAAAGGACCTATAAAGCTTCTTGATTCTTAGATTCTTACTAGTGCCCCAATTACTGTCTTTTTTTTTTTTTTTTTGTATCATGGGCACTGGAATTGGCCATCTCCTTTGCTTTAATTTCTACCATTTGCTGCTTTTGTTGATAGTGTTGCGCCACCACTCCCACCTTCCATAGCCAATTAGAAGATGGAAATCTAGTCTGAGTTTCTCCCTCTAAAGTTACAGGGCTAAAAAATACCTGATATAAAAACAAACACCTAGAGATAGACTTTTAGGATACCAGAGTGAAAACCTCAGTGAACTTACTGTGTCACTAAAACAATGAAAATACGGGCAAACTATTTCAGGACTCTACCATTTAACACAAAAACAAAAAATGAACTGAAATATCCAAGAGAAACTACTGAACTTTAGTGTGCTTGAGAAAAACAGCAGTAGGCACCTGAGGTGGAGTATGGCCCAGATATCACACAACTAATGAAAGTGACAGTTCCAATCCTGTTTCTACTGGCTGGGGGACCTGTGACCTTTACTTTACCCCACTAAGTTGAAGTTCATCTTATTTTTCCCTTACCTACCTGTGAGAATTAAATTATGTATATGATAACAATAACAAATTACCCATGAGTTGATGGGCAAAAATTACTTACCTAAAAAAACTTGCTAAATCCAACATTTCTACCTTAGACATACAAGATATCACACTATTTGAATTCAAATCATTTAAAAGCTCTAGACTTGTTCCAAAAACGTGTTTTTATATTTCCATGTAATAATTATGCATTAAAACTTCTAAAGATAGTGACAATAAGGCCAAAATTTTAACTTGACATAAATCAAAACGGCAATATTGAAATTCTTCAATAAAGCATGTCTCAGGAGCCTGGGTGGCTCAGTCGGTTAAGCATCTGACTCTTGATTTCAGCTCAGGTCATGATCTTATGCTTCGTGAGTTGGAGACCCACATCAGGTTCTACACTGTCAATGTGAAGATTTGGCTTGGGATTCTCTCTCCTTCTCTCTCTGTCCCTCCCCTACTTTCGTGCACACTTTCTCTCTCCCTACCTCCCTCCCTGTCTCTGTCTCTCTCTCTCAAAATAAATAAACTTAAAAAAAAAAAAAAAAGGCATTTCTGTGCACTGGGCCTTAATCTTTCCAGTATATTTTTCAAAGGATGATTTCTACTCCCTCTTCTGTATCAATACAAACTATTCCTCACACTTAGCTGCTTTAGAGTATTCTTTCTTTAAAGCACCATTCCTATAATTAGAATGTCTTTCTTCCTCTGATTTCAAAACAGCATTTAAAAAAATCTTAATCCAAACTATCCAATTATACTGTTCTGTAAACTTACAGGCTCCCAAACATATACACAGTGTTACAGTATAACAGATTTACTTGGTTTGTACTTTTAAAATATCATCAAAAATAGCAAACAATGACTTTTCTTAATTTGAATTAAACTGCATGGGGGGAAAAGATTAAACATAATATATGTTTTACTAAGAATAAACTCCTACCTTAGGAGAAGTGGAGAGATCTCTTCCTGCAGAAATAACTGTGTTTTCATTTACTCCTCCTATCTTTGGTGAGAGGGCTGGTGGGGCTGGGGCTTTTCTTTTCACTCTCCTTTCGGTTTCCAGTTCTTGAATTGGATTTACCAAATTATTTGGAGGAAGAGCTGGTTTAGGTTCATAAAAAGGATTAGATCTAAATGAAAGAAGAATTATTGTTAAATGTTAATCTAAAAATATTTTATTCCTAACTAAATTAATAAAATGTTAATTTATAAAACTAAAAAATACTGAAAATGACAAGGAGACACTCAAACTAGTGAGAACCTACAATTTGGAAATAATCACTATTAAGCTGTTATTTTTTTAATCATTAATAAAATTTTTTCCTTTTAAAAAGTATTTAAAAATTTTTTTCACACAAGGTCACACTTAGCTCAATTGTATATAAATCCTTAGAAAAATGCTTATAGTAATAGTAAATCCTATATACTCTTCATAAACAAAAAGGAAATAAGATGTGGAAATACTGATTTGCTTTTTTATGCTCCCCATATCATTTTTTTTCCTTGCATTTCATTCCTTCTCATTAGGGAACATCTTTTATAAGTCCATTCAGCGAGGTTCTTTTAATAGTAAATTCTCCCAGGCACTGAAAATGTTTTTATGCCACACTTAAATGATAATTTCGCTGGGTAGAAAATTCTAGTCAGTTAATTCATATCAGCACTTTGATGATATTAGCCCACTGTCAGCCTATTATTGCTCTTTTTTAAGTCATCTTTTATCTTTGGTTGCCGTTAAGATCTTCTCCTCGGGTTTCAAGCAATTTTACTATGATATGTCAAGGTGTGGATTTCTTTTCATTTATCCTGTTTCAGGTTCCTTATATTTCCTGAGTGTGAAGATTTATGTTTCATTAGTTTTTTGTGTTTTTTTTTTAAGTTTATCTATTTTGAGAGAGAAAGAGAGACAGTGCATGCATGAGTGGGAGAGGGGCAGTGAGAGGGGGAGAGAGAATCCCAAGTAGGCTCCATGCTATCAGCAGGGAGCCCCACGCAGGGCTTGATCTCATGAACTGTGAGATCATGAATTGAGTGGAAACAAAGAGTTGGATGCTCAACTGACTGAGCTACCCAGGCGCCCCTATGTTTCATTAGTTCTAAAAAATTATTAGCCATTATCTCTTTGATAGCCTCTCTATTCTCTTCTTTAGAAAATGTTATTAGATGTATGTTGAATTAATCTCTCTCCTTCACATTTTTACAAATTTTTGTTCCTTCTGTGCTATAATCTGAATAATTTCCTCCCATCTATGATCTAATTAGCTTTTTCTCTCTTCATTTGTGTCTAATTTAATGTTAGACATTAAACCAGATATCTAGTTTATGGAGAATTTTCCATGAATTATCCATAAATTTCAAATTTTGATAAGCATTTTTCTTCATACAACCATGTAAAAAATACCTCAGGTATAGAGATTTGAGTCATTAATCATTTAAACATTTACTTTAAAGTCTCTACCTGATAAATCTATTATTTGAAGTTTTTGCGTGTATAATCCTAGTGTTTCTTTTGTCTCCTGATGCTTTCTCTTAGTAAATTCTTTCCTTGTATGTTTTGTAATTCTAGATTTCAAGTTCAGGGCTTAATCTGAGGAAACTGTGCACATTTTGAGCTGGAAATGCCTCTCTTCAGAGCATTTTATGTTTGCATTTGCCAAGTGCTTCAGGGGTCATTTTGTGTGTTCTTTTCTTGGCTTGGAGGATCCCAGACCATCCTGCCAATAGAATGTCAAATCCATATGAGGGTGGGCCTGTGTGCTTATAACTTCTTGGGGAAGGCTTTTTTCCTCTACCTAATCTAGGCCCAAGCAAAAAATCTTCCTGGTTAACTCCCTCTACGAGTAGATGAGTTTTTTTCTCATTAGTTACCCATAAACACAAGTATCTGGCATAGATGATGATTATTCTTCCTATTACACAATAATAAATGGTTATCCTGGTTCTTATTTATTAGTTTGTTGCATTCTCCACCCCCCCCACCCCCCACACCAGCTGGTTCTCTGGAACTCTGTGTGTAAAGAATAAAATTTCTGAGTCTATAAGGCTAAGGTTCAGCTGACCCAAATTTAGTGATTATACCAAGATCATTCAACCTAGTCATATATAAGGCCTGTACTGGTAACAGTCCTCTGTTTCATTTATGCAAGCTCTTTTAACTACAACAGTACAAGACTCACTCAGAACCAATTACCAATTATGTACACCTCTGCTTAAGAATTTATATATAGATAGTCAAATCACATGAGACTGGGTACCAAGTATATATGGATCAGAGATGGGAAACATATCATACTTGTGATGTCATTCTTACTCTGTACTCATGGCAACAATTAGTGTCATGAGATTCCTTTCTATTGAGCTAGGGTACAGCCACAGAATGTCTCTCAACTCTGGTCAGGGTAGTTACTTTTAACTGGGGTGGGGGGTTGGCATTTATATAGAAACCTATTTCTTGTGTTCTCTCCTCTTCTTATGTCTGTGCATTCAAGAGAAAAAGAACAGGAAATAGATATATATAATTGAAAATTTGCTTTTCAAAACAAAATATTCTTGCCTAGTGACCAAGATATACTTGATGTATTTACATCCCATGCTTACAACCTGCAGAAGAACTTGGGGGAAATCAAAGCAAGGAACAATGTTAAAATAACTAGGTGTTCAGAAAAAGCTGAACATTCTCTCTGAAAAGAGGTATAAAAGGTATCATATCCAGCCTAGAATGGAGGGCTTATCAATAACATTATTAACTAAGATTAATAAAGTGTTTATGCTGTGCTAGGTACTATTTTAAGTGTTTCACACTTACAACAATCTTATTTCTCCTGATAATTTTGAGAGATTCATACAGCTGTTTTCAAACTTTAAAAGTAGTTTGAAGGGAGATTAAATATAAAGAAATAAGTTGAAAACATAATTTTTTTAACCCAAAAACTTAAAAAAGGGAAAAAACTTTTTCTACCCAAACTTACTACCTGCCAATTAATGTTAAGTGTTCAGGACTGAACAGACCCATGTCAATCAAACTGAATTAATTCAGTTATATGAATTACTTGGATGATATTTAAAATTTTTTTCTTGGTTAGGTTTCTCTATAATAAGCTTGCATAGTACTTTGAAATATGGCAGCTACTACAATGATCATTATTATTTATTTGTTATGTAAATATGGCTACTTTCAAGAAAAACATGTGTTAGAGGATATTTTTATTAAAAAAGAATTTGTGCTTAAAAGAAAAAAATGACAGAATCCCTTAAAACAGGTAGCTCCTCAGTACACTTTATATAACTTAATTTACAGTACTCATGAAACTTTTATAAAACTTATCTAGTATGTATACAAATATAACTAGATATTGTCCTTTTTCTTCCTGTCTCTGCCTGTTTCAAACCACTTAGGTCTCCCTCCCAGTTGAATATTAGTATCCTTTGTCAAAAGAAGGTAAATGCAAGTAGAAAAAAAGCTCATACTCATCTGATTCCCAAAGCTGGATGGTAAGATTCATCATTAACTAGAAACTAATCAAATGGAAATTTTCTTGAAACAATTAGAGCTACGTTTCTCACTCTGTTTTACATGGCACATGCAGTAAAAATGAAATTTGTATGTCATTTTAGGGTAAAAATATAGGAAGCTGCTGGAAAACAGAAGTACCAGGGTCTCCAGCCGCCCTGGACCACACCTCACTGCAAGACGGACTAAGGGAATAAGTATCTCTGCACATCTATTATTTGCCTGTGAGAAAACAGTGTGCTAGGCACCTAATGGGTACCTAATTTAGTACCCATTAGGTATAAATCAAAGTAAGACAAGAAGCTTCTACTTCTAAGGGTTCCGAATGATCCTTCCTATGGATCAGACATTTCTAAGTAAAACTGAATTTCCTACTCTTTAAGAACAGGATACGATTATATTTATATGAAGTGTCCAGAACAGTCAAATCCATATAGACAAAAAGTAGATTAATGGTTTTCAGGAGGTGGGGGAAGGGAGGAATTGAAACTAACTATTAATAGGTAAAGTATTTCTTTTGGGGGTGATGAAATGTTGTAGAATTAGATTGTGGTTATGGCTGCACAGCACAGTGAATTAGTTAAGAACCACTGAAGTGTACACTTTAAATAAGGAATTTTATGTTATGTGAAGTATATCTCAATTAAAAAGTACTATTTAAAAAAGTGATTAGGAATAACATCTATTATACATATGATTGTCAACACTGCCTCCTTCTCTATAAAAACAAGAGTTATATAGAATTATTGATCAATGCATTTTTAAAAATATTTAATATTTTTTGTAAAGAAATACTATTTAAGGAGTTAGCATAATTCCTATTTCAGTGCTTTCTACATCACTTTGGATAAAGAAAAATTATTTTTATGCTTGTATTATATACTCGAGCAATAACTTAGTTAAAAAGAATTACAGAAAGAAAAACTATAAATTGATTAGAAACATGATTAATAAACATACTAATAAAGAATAAAATATGAAACAAGAGTACAGTGAAATATATAGTCTTCCTTTCACTTTGAAAATTTATGTTTCTTTGGAAAAACAATCCACATTTATCTCTGAATGAAATTTAATGACAACTTTCCTTCAGAACCAGACATACAACCATACCAGAAATGATTTTATGCTAGACCCCAAAACATTTCATAAATGTTTTGGAAAAAAATATTGTTTGATTTTTGGTTTTCAATTTTGCTACATTAACTAGAATGGCTGAACTGACTTCCAAACAAGAGAAAACTGAGAAGCCCATGTGATTGCTAAGTGGAAAGGACATGTGCTACTAGCACTGAAGGGTGTTTACTTGCTCTTGGTGCTGATGGATATGCTGAGGTTCTGAAGGTTGTTTTACACATCAAAGAACTCAGCACTATTTGTGATAGGTTTATGTCAGAGGATGCAGGAAGAGTTTGATAATGGAAGATGAGTAATACAGGCTTTTCACTTGATGAAAGGTCATAAGTTTATTACTGAAGTAAGAACAAATTTTGGAAGATTTCTAATGTGGTTAGACTTACAAACTTTTAGAGAAAAAAGATAAGAAAAAAGAACAGAGTTCTTCCTGGACTCTCACATTAGCTGATGAGCAATCTTTAGAATCTGTGTATATATTCCTATTAAAAAAAAAAAAAAAGCTGAAGTGTTTATAGGCACTCTCTGGTAATCTCAGATGCTTGAGCAATTTAGAATGTTCTTTATTCATGGGAAACTTGTAAAGACTGTGACTTTCATGTGGAAAAAAAAAATGGTCAAAAGGAAACACCCAACGATTCTGATTTTAGTTTTCATTAAGGCATTTTAAATGTTTAAACAAACATTAAATGTCTCTTTAACTTGTTAATAGGAAAGAGCAGGGTGTGTGGGTGTGTGTGTGTGTGTGTGTGTGTGTGTGTGTGTGTGTGTTTTGTGTAATACTCATGCCTCTTGGAATAACTGAATGCTTGTACTTAAAGTTTATATTTACATTCAAATACTGTAGGTGTGTGGCTATTACTCAGCACCTACACCACCCATGGGAAATTTTATTTTCATCACACATTAGCTATTTCAAAGAAAGCAAATACACTAACTTTAGCTACAGTTGAGCCAATTTTTCCAACCCCTGTACAGTTATTAATTAGTATTGAGAGCTAAACCTCGGTTTGGAATCAGATGATTACTATGATATATTTCTATGTATTTAAGGCAAACTGGAACATTTTAGGTTTTATCAAAATCTAACCAGGACCATGGAAGCATGTAGCACATGTGAGAGTCATAGGCCATGTGATGTAAAATGGGAAAAAGTTGAGAAGTACAGTTCTAGAGCAATAGAAAACAGGTCAACTACCTCATTCTTTCAAACAAGTCTTTCAAATATTTGAATTTGGTTATTACAATTCTCTTAAATAATCTTTCTTCTAAGTCAAATAGTCTGTATGACCTTAATCACTGCTCATCTGATGTGGTTTCTGGACTTTTTTGATGACTCTGTTGCTCTATTCTTTTAATGCTCTGAATTACCAATGTCCCTTGTACAGTTGGCAGAACCTAGAAGTAAAATACTGCTCAAAACAGGAGCTGACCAATGCACAGGAAAAAATGACATTTCTTCCTTCACACGAAGCAACTGCTCCCAACTTTCATACATTGAAGGAGCCTTTTTATTATTTCCCTCTCAATCTATTATATCCCCATTGTTCTGAAAGATTTTCATACTTACCTGTATTTTTAAAGAAATAACTATTTTTCCCAAGATCTAAATAATCTTAATACACTAAAATTCACATATTTCTAAGGAAAACAAAGATACATACAGCCTCACTACAAGTAAACATATAATTACTATTCTATTAATTTCATCATCTGTGCCATTGCTACATCCATATCTAATGACTTGAGTTTCCTCCTCATTATGGGTCAGATTTTCCTGCTTCTGTACATGCCTGATAGATTTTTCATTGGTTATCAGACATAGTGAATTTTATATTTTGGGTGCTGGATTTTTTGGTATTCCCTTTGGTATCTTTGGTATATTTGTGTGGCATGCAATTAAGTTACTTGGAATCATTTTGATTCTTTTGAGCCTTGCTTTTAAGCTTTGTTAGGCAAGCCCAGAACAGTCTTTTGTCTAGGCTAATCTCACCACATTAGTAAAACACCTTTCTGAGGACTCGACCTGATGTCCCACGTGTTAGGAACTGCTTGGAAACAAACTATTCTTGGTCCTGGGTGAACCCCAGGGATGCTTCTGTCATGTTTCCTCTATGTATATTCTCATCGGTGCTCAGCTAAAGACTCAGGGGGGAATCTTCTACAGATCTCTGGAACTCTTTGTATGAGTAGCTCTCTCTTCTCTGACAACTCTGTCCACAATTCTATTCTCCTCAGTACGCCCAAAGTCCAAACTATCTCCTCAACTCATGGAGATTACTAGGACTTTTGGGTTCTCTCTCCCTAAACTAGAGCCGGAAATTCTCTCCCGTAAATAAAACTAAGACAAGTATAGGGCTCATCTTCTTTGTTTCTGTTCTCTTAGAAATCACACTGTTCTGTGTTATTTGTATCCAATGTCTGAAAACCATTGTTTCATATATTTTATTCAGTTTTTTAGTTGTTTAAGACAAGAAGCTATATCCAGTCTGTGTTAGTCCATCATGGCTGTAAGTAGAAGTTTTACTGTTGCTTTTTAACATACTCAGGGCCACAATCTGCAGCCACACAGGTTGTGAACTATATACCTCCAGAATACAATGTGCACATACCCTTCCCCCATTCTCACCCTAGATTTGAGTAAAATGGAAGCCCTAAACATTCTATTTATAATGAGCTTATAATCAATAACATTCATATTTGGATAAGATTAACTCAAAGATAATTCGTACTTTATAATTATGATCTTGTTGTTTGGAATCTGAACAAGTGTCCTCACCAAATAATTATCATAAATGATTATTTGGTTCCCACAAGAGAACCTAATTGAAGTATAATGCCTACAGTAATTGATTAAAAACACCTAAGTGACATTTGTAATGGGGTTCCTGTGGAAAGACAATTAAAATTCTAACCAGAGATTCCAAGAACATATTTCTCTCCATTGTTAGTTTACTGTGCACACACATTCACATGGAAGAGGGTGGGAGAATAAAGGTCAAGATCATAAAAATTCAGGTGGACATGAGATAGATACTAACCGTAAACTGTATATTAACACGAGGAAAAAACTTTTTTTACCCATGTAAAGGTTTATTATAGAAGCATCTCTTTAGTTAATATAGAGGCTGACCTATGATGATAGCAGAATAAAATGTACTTACTCATCCAACTCTTCTTCTTCTGTTTTAGAACTATCAGCATAGAGGTACTTGCTCATGTCCACAGGTCTTACATTTTTTCTTTTTGTAGACTGGGGAGGAGAATCCTTTATAGCTACAAAAGTTTCTGGCTCATCAAATGGGTTCAAATACTGAGGAGTCTGTACCTCTTTAAAGGGATTATAGCTATTATTATAAAAAGATTCTTCTGTTTTTTTAGGTGATGCTGTTTCAGTGACTGGTTCTATAAAACAATAGCAAAAGATGAATTAAATCAAATTAATATTACCTGATATTTTCTTATATTTTTGGTGTTTTCAAAAATAATCTTGAATTAATCTCTTATGAGGCTGAAAAGGTCAAAACAATAATATGTTTTAGAGGGGCTAAGTTCAGAAGATGGGTTACCTAAGATCTTTGTCTACTTCTCCAGGAATGCTGCTCCCTAATATGGCATCTTTGGAATGCCCTTTGAGTCTCTAATATTATTAGTATTACAGTATGGCAATTTTTGAAATTTTAACCTTCTTAGAGGTATAATATTCTATTTACTGTTTATTTTACTTGACTATACTAGCTTGCCATCCTAAACTGATATAAAATAAATTTCTGTTTTTAAGAACATTAAGTGAGTTAAAATGTGAAATTGTCTTTGGTAGTTACACAAGCAGAGACCACTTAGGGAAGTGAAAATTCATTCTGGACTATATCAAAAATATACCCACACATCACTGAATTTGTTTCTTCAAAGCCTTTTAAGAGTACGTTTTTGTATGCTGCACAACCTTAAATTTTTAGAGCTTTTAATGAGATGTTTGATTTTTTTCAATATGACTTGGATCCAATCAATACTCTGTTTAATAATGTAAAGGACTAACATAGAATTCGGAGGTTGAAAGCACTACATTGAAATTATACTGATAAACTGATAGTCATGTTACACCAAATTCTTCTAAATTCTTCTTGCATGTGAACACAAGTGCAGTAGGGGCAGAGAGAGAATCCCAAGCAGGCTCTGTGCTGTCAGCACAGAGCCCCACACGGGGCTCTGATGAACCATGAGATCATGACCTGAGCTGAAATTAAGAGTTGGATGCTCAACCAACTGAGCCACCCAGGTGCCCCTAAATTTTATTATTTTAAATTTCATTTTGAAAACCAAGGTACCCTTAAAAATAAAATTCTGACTCACAGAATTCTGACTCACAAAAAGCACTCATGTCCTTCAATGATACTTATGACGTGCTTAGTATAACCCTTTTTCTTCTTTTCTATGTCTTAATATTTTAAAACAAAATAGAACTTGTAATAAAACTGTCCAAAATTTGGTCATGGATTCTGCTCACAAAAATAAATGTTTTCCCAAAATGGAGAAAAGTTTCAGAGAGCCATCAATCATAATGTAGTTTAAAAGTTGGTTTTTGGGGCGCCTGGGTGGCTCGGTCGGTTAAGCATCTGACTTCGGCTCAGGTCATGATCTCATGGTCCGTGGGTTTGAGCCCCGCGTCGGGCTGTGTGCTGACAGCTCAGAGCCTGGAGCCTGCTTCAGATCCTGTGTCCCCCTCTCTCTGTGACCCTCCCCCGTTCATGCTCTGTCTCTCTCTGTCTCAAAAATAAATAAACGTTAAAAAAAAAAAATTTTTTTTTAAAGTTGGTTTTAATTATGTTGTGCAACCCTGACAAAATACTCTAGAAGGCAGAAAACTGGTTACTGAAATTCTCAAGAAAAATAACTGTGAATTTCATGTGACACTTCAAACAATTTAATCCAATTATTATAAAAATTTCATGACTGACATATTTACGACTTTTACATTTTAATGTTAAACTCCTTTTACTTATATACTTTAGACATTAGCCCAGAAAACTTATTTTGTCTTTATATTGGGAAAAAAAATTCTGAATTGAAATTCTATACACCATGAAGAAGCAATTACAAAGTGTGAAAGAGATTTCATAAAATCATAATAAATACTGAAATGAATTTAAATAAAATTTAAATTTTAAATTTAAATTTAAATCTAGACTACGCTAGAGAAGACTCAGCAAGGGTAACTTTTGTAACACCAGGATAATACTCAAACTTAACACTGCATTAGAATCTTTATAAAATAATGTAAATGAGGCATTTTCTTTTCTCTGTAGGGGCAGAGAGACTGGAAGATTTTGCCTATTCAATTTTTTATTAACAAATATCAAGTCTCAAATGCTGGAGAAACAGGCAAAACTGGTCAATGGAAATAAGATTTTTATTTTTACTTTCAGGAAGAGGACTGCAAAAACTGATCCAAGCAAATTCATCATTTACAAAACCAAAAACAAGAAAGTATTTAAACCACAGAGCACGATTTGAAGATGGCAGAAATGGCAACAAAGGAGGGTTTAAAATAAGATTATTTTATATAAAAGCTAACAAATACATTTAATAACTTTCTAAAAGGGTCACTGAAGCACAGAATGTCATGAATCTAAGACGAGAATTGAAGCTGTAAAGGCAAATAAAAGAACCATCTGAACAACAGCAACACATTATTTTTTCCTCAAAGGCTTTTGTTACCTGAGGATGTGAATTTTTGATCAATAAAAATTTAAAAATTACTTCTAGAAAAACAAGTATTCTTCTATTAGAAAATACTTAGTCCAAAGTCTCTGAGAGATGTATATTTAAAGAAAATACTGGTTGTCACATTTTCTTTTTTTCTTTTCTTTTCTTTTTTTTTTTTAGCTCTATAGGCATAATTAAAGATTCTGAGTCAGGTTGGCTAACCGCTCCTCAACAAAAATTATGTGTTATCTGCTACTCCTTTCAATACCTCAGAAATCAGACCTACATGTATTTTTTTAAAATTGTTTTTATTTGATTTTGAAGTGGAAAGTTCAAATACTGATGTCTCAAAATGCTGTGGTAATATTTTAAAACTCAGATATATGTAGCACACAACTGAGAAGCTGTGTGGTCAAAAGAAGACACTTGATTAGGAATCTTAGCTCCACCTCCACTTCCATTTACCTAAAGTTCTTATTCAAATCAGTGAATTCCTCTGGGCCTCAGTTTCCTAATCTATGAAAAGAGGCAGCCGAAGTAGATTACTTGTAAGATTTATGATAGCCATTGAGATTTAAAATATATCCTTAATATATATAGCTTACAAACACAATCTCATTATTTTAAATTTACTAGTTTAGAATCTGCTAAGAAGGGAGAAAGTACAGAAGAGAAGACGAAACGGATTATAAAATGAGATTGCTCCAACAAGAGTGAATCCTGAAGTTAAAACTGCATTTTCACCATGAGAGGTAGTAACAAAATTCTTCAAAGCTCATGAGGATTTCATAAGAGCAGTCTAAAAGATGTACACACTGGCTAATCATTCTTGCATTTACTTTGGAAAAACAGTTTAATTAAACAGAGGTCTCACTCCTTCCACAGCTCTTATCTAGGCTTTAAGAGTTCAAAACTACTTGATAAGAAAAATGGCTTAGGAAAAAAAAACTCCCTGGATTTATTCCTTGCAAGTATGTTGTATACATGATAGCGGTGGTTTGCAGGCTTCTTTTTGCTCCATGCCATTTACATACACAACCTACTCTCACTACTGACGATAATTCTCAGCCTGAGACATGGAGTGTGGGGTGGAGGGGTTCAGTAGACTCTCTGAGGGTGAGGTCAGAGGAGCTGACAGAGAAGCCATCCCCGCAACCCCAGGGTCAGCATGTCTCACAACTTGCCCTTACTTTGGTAGGCTACTCTGATGAGACTTTACTATATGCCAGGTAGGTAAAATACTGTTATCTCTAACATTAGAGCTTTACTATCTAACTTGACCAAAGTAATAGAGAATTTAAAAATAAGCCTCATGTAGAAGGCGGATGGAGAGGAAGGGTGAAATAGGTGAAGGGGGATTCGGATTACGCTTATCGTGATGAGCACAGAGTAATGCACAGAATTGGTGGATCACTGTTATGGAACACCTGAAACTAACCTAACACTGCATGTTAATTATACTGGAATTAAAAAAAAAAAAGCCCCATGTAAATGTTTATGTGAAGGTATCTTTTTTTCTTTAAAAATAATTCAATGGAAGCTACTCAGATTTGTTGATCAACTGCAAGTGGCACTGAACACAATAATATCATCATAAACAAAATTACTTTGAGTCTTTGAAAAAAAGAAACTCTTCCCACGTTACTATTCAAAATAACTTCACTTTATAAAGACTTTAAAAAGTACAGAAAAAAATTTGCTACCTTCTGAGTCAGGATCTCCAAATGGGTTTAATTCTGCTACGTCAGAATCACCAAATGGATTTAAATTCACAGTGGCCAAGTCCTTTTCTGCTTCATCCAAAAAGTTAAGTTTGTTGATAAGCTCTGAAAATAAACATATGTATTAGTTCACTATGATTATAGCTAAGTACAATTTTATCAATCATTCAAAAATATTTCAAATTATAATTCACATTAATAATACCTGCAAATAATAAGATGTAGCATTTTACCTATGGCAGAATGCCATTCAAGTATTTTGTAGCATACCAACATATTCAAATAAAACAAAACAAATATATGCATATTAATTTGAAAATTATGTCAGAAAAAAAAGAAAACTATGTCGGATAATGAACGAGAGAAACTTTCATTGGACTCTTAATTTGATCCAACAAAAAAGTACTGAGATAGATTCTTAGAAACATATCCTTCACTCCTAAATATGAATCATTTAAATGGGTTTAATGTAAGCAAATATTTTAAAACAGTATACTTATGATATATAAGCTAAGTGAAGATACATGGTCACATAATATGATGATACTGATATAAGGCTTTGCTAAAGATGGTAAGTTATTCTGTTGCCTGTTGGTACGCTACAAATTACCAAGAAAACATTCAAGGAAAAGCACAAAGACAAAACTGACAGCTAATAAGTACAGACAGAAGTCAAGAGGTAGCAGGTCACAGTAAATACAGGCAATCAGAAGCAGAAAGAAAGGAAGAAAGCTCTTAGACCTTCAGAGGAACTGGCTGATTTAGCTGAAGGCATATTTGCTTGCTTTATGCAGTCATCTTGATCTTCATCTAAGCTGCTCAGAGCATTCAATTGGTTTACAATTTCTGTAAACAGAAGCCAGTCGAGACAAATGTAAGGTAAGGTCATTTAATTAAAGAGCCATAGAAGCATGCTGTTACTCAAAAAGACAAAGAGAGGGGATGTTTGGTTAATCACGAGAGTACATTTAGAGGATGTTATTGTGATGGACTATAACAGATGTATTTAACTGAAAGTTAATGCTCTACTCATATTTTAAAATAGAAAACATTTTGTTAAATTTATATCATTAATATAACACCCATGTTAATAAACACAAAACAAAGATAATAACCCAAGAGGTTGACACTGGCTTTTAGCAACCACATTTTGTATTTGTAAAACAGTACTTTAAACGCATATGTTAGAAACAATAAAAAATGTCCTCTGATACTACAGATAATATGTACTATTTTTCGTAATATTCTAAATGTACTAAAGGTTTTAAGAAGTGTATCTACATGAATCATGAACATAATAAGCACTTGTTCATGTTCCACAATTTTAAAAATCAGCACAAAATAAGAAAAGTAGAAATAGCTACTGTTTTCTACTCTTGTTTTTCTAACTGTTCTTTTAAAGGAACTCCCGAGTGTTGGCTTTAGGAAATCTTATAATTTAGCCAATAAGAAACAGAACAAAAGACAAGGTTAGATAGAAAAATACTAAAATAAGATAGAATTCATTTGGTACATAAATAGAATCTTTTAACATGATTCATATATATTTTGGACAACTCTGAATATGTGCAATTATCACTCACTGGGTGAAAATTAACTTGAAAAAAGAATAAGAGCCAATAGGGTATTCTATTTAACTCTTGCTGTTTCCAAAGTTACAACCTGGGAATACCTTAGGTATTAGGACAAACAAAACAGATCCAGATTATTCAGTGGTAAAGAAAAAAAAATGATTAGAAATAGAAAATAGTTATAAATTCAGCATTTAAAAATGGTATTCTTTAGCACTGTAAATCTAAGTACACACTCTAAATTTTATTTGAACTAAATCAGAATACACAGTTTAAAAAGGTTGCCTTCGTCCATTCATTTGTTGTTGAATTAATATTTATTACTCTGTGCCAAGTACTATCCTTAGGACACAAGGATGAAAAAAAATACATGGTATTGTCCTCTTGGAATTTACATCCTATAAAAATACAAATTAATACTGAAACAGACTTAGTAAATGACTACTAGAATATGAGGTGATCAGAAAGATTATAGATCTTTGAGCTAAATATACATAAAAATTTGATAAACTTATTCAATTTTTTTGTCTTAATGAGAAATACATTTTGCATGAATAAAATTACTTGATATTTAAACAAGGGGTGCTTGAGTGGCTCAGTCGGTTAAGCGTCCGACTTCGGCTCAGGTCATGATCTCACAATTCGTGGGTTCGAGCCCCGCTTCAGATTCTGTGTCTCCCTCTCTCTCTGCCCCTCCCTCGGAAGTACTCTGTCTCTCTCTCTCTCTCTCTCTCTCTCTCAAAAATAAATAAAAACATTTTTAAAAAAATTTAAAAAGTTAATTTTAATTATGTTGTGCAATTGTATTCCTAGATGTGGAATTACTAGTTTAAAAACAATTTTTTTTAATGTTTATTTATTTTAGAGAGAGAGAGTGCAAGCAGATGGGAAGCAGAGAGAGAGGGAGACAGAGGATGTGAAGTGGGCTCTCCACTGACAGCAGAGAGCCTGGTGTGGGGCTCAAACTCATGAACCATGAGATCATGACCTGAGCTGAAGTCAGACACTAAACTGACTAAGCCACCCAGGTGCCCCACTACATTAAAATTATTTTAAGTAATGCTTAAAGATTTGTAGTTTTCTTATATAGCTAACACATTTTAATTATTTTATTATAATCAATGAGGTGGAAATCAATCATTTGTTAAACATCTTATAAAATAAGTATCATAGAGGAATACCGGAGAAATATGAGACTTGGTCCTTACCTTCAAAACATTAATATTGCTCTACAGAGATTTAGATACAACATGGGAATTTCTTTAAACATTATCAAGATGACTCCATCACATGATTAAATTATTTACATTGTGGTATTTCTAGACGTTTAGAATGTTTCCTCCCCTTCACCATGCTTTTAGTGACAAATAAAATCAGTGACGACCATTTCCTCATTAACCCCAAATAATTTCATCTTTCCATTCTGTTCACTGATGACAGTCATCCTTATCCTAGTTTTCCTATTTATCCATATCTTAAATAAATCTTTACATTACTCCTAGAACTTTCGCTTAAGAATTTTCATTCATATTAACCAAGTGAAAAGGTAATTCTAATTAGCTATACCAATACTCCCTCTATTTGGTATGTAAATAAATGTTAATTCAAATCATAAAGAGAGGCAAGTTCCAAAGAAATACCATCTAACTTATTTAATAAGCATTTATCAAGTACCAATATGTGTCTTTGGTAGTACCTGCCCTCACGGCTTTATATTTTTATGGGATAGGCAGGTAAGTAAAGCAATATACAATGTATGATAAATATTATGATTGAGATATTCATTTTAAGCCTGTGAAACTGGAAGAGAGGCATGTAGCTCTGAGGTCAGGAAGGCCTTCATTTAAATTTGAGCTAATACAAGACAAACAGACATTATTATTAAAATAAAAGAAAAAAATGAGAGCATTCTACAAGGGCAAAAGGGAGACAAATGAAAACAAGACACATTTGAGGAAATGCAAGTTGTTTGGGGTTTAAGATGCCAGGGTGGAAAATGGAATGAGATGATGTTGACAGACATCCTATTGTAAAGATTATTGTGATCAAAGAATGTGAACTTTACTCTGAGAACTATGGGGATCCACTGAAAGATCAAAATGTATATTTCAGTACATCATTTCAGTATTTCAGTACATCATTCCAGTAGCAACATGGTGGCAGCATTTGGAAAAAAACAGGACAAGAAGCAAGAAGATGAGTGGTTCAGCATCACCACTCCATGAAGGGAGGCAATCAATAAATATCTGCTCATTAGAGATTAAATTAAGAATAAAGATTTGGTAGTTAATTTGACATGAGGGATAGGGAAAGGAACCTAAGGCAAGTTCCAGCTATCTGACTTGGGTGACTATGTGAATAGTGTTCCACCATTGTAATGGGGGCTATTCAGTTGGGAACATACCAAACTATAGGTGTGTGTGAAACTTCCTATGGAAACAAATCAACTGGCATTGAAGATGTTGGTCCGGAGCCTAACATACATAATTTTGTTACGGATTTCTCCCTTTAAAAAAGCACTGGGGGCGCCTGGGTGGCACAGTCGGTTAAGCGTCCGGCTTCAGCCAGGTCACGATCTCGCGGTCCGTGAGTTCGAGCCCCGCGTCAGGCTCTGGGCTGATGGCTCGGAGCCTGGAGCCTGTTTCCGATTCTGTGTCTCCCTCTCTCTCTGCCCCTCCCCCGTTCATGCTTTGTCTCTCTCTGTCCCAAAAATAAATAAAAAACGTTGAAAAAAAAATTAAAAAAAAAAAAAAAAGCACTGTTCTGTTTCTTTTAAATTTCCTATATCAATGTGCTTTATAATATATAATCAGAAACAAAGTTAAAAATGTAAAAGATTTACAATAAAAATTTATTCTCAGAATTTTTTTTAAATGTTTATTCATTTTTGAGAGAGAGACACAGACAGAGACAGAACATGAGTGGGGGAGGGGTAGAGGGAGAGAGGGAGAGACAGAACTCAAAGCGGGCTCCAGGCTCCACGCTGTTAGCACAGAGCCCGATGCAGGGCTCCAACTCACGAACTGTGAGATCATGACCTGAGCAGAAGTTGGACGCTTAACCAACTGAGCCACCAAAGCGCCCCTCCCCCAATTTTTGAAAAAATTTTTTTAATGTTTATTTATTTTGGACAGAGAGAGGGACAGAGCATGAGCATGACACAGAATCCGAAGCAGGCTCCAGGCTCTGAGCTGTCAGCACAGAGCCCGACGCGGGGCTCGAACTCACAGACCGCGAGATCATGACCTAAGCCAAAGTCGGATGCTCAACTGACTGAGCCACCCAGGCTCCCCACTCCCAAAATTTTTTTAAGTGGAAAGCTTTGTCAATAGTTTACTACCTTGACCAAACCACTTCCTGGCAAAGCATTAAGCTTTGTTTCACCAAATACTTTCACATTTGAAAAATGCTATAAAGAATGCTATGTAATAGCCACACATTTCTATCCCAGTGCTACTCAAACTGAGTGTTAAACTCAAAGTGTACAGTATTTTGGTCATAGCATCATAGCAACAGTGTGTCAATATGGACTTGCTTCATATTGATGAGAATAAGGTGGAAAACTAAATTAGGGACAGGCAATCGAAGCAAAGGGTCAAGTAATTTGAGATTCTACTGTTAGGAAGGCAAAAGTGGATAGAAATTGACCACCAGAGATTATCACATTGAAAGAAAAAAAGGGGTGGGGTGGGGTGGTGGCATTAAGAGTAGGTGGTGTTTTCCTTTTGAGAAAGTCCGTAGTTGAGTTAAAAGAAGAAAAAAATAAAACTGCCTAGAGCTAGAACACATCTGCAAATCTTGCAGCATCCTCATTCTTCTCTCCAAAGCATAACACTGGCCAGTGATGCATCTTTTTTGAGGGACCACATATTCAAATTCTTGCCCATTTGAAAAAGAATAGGGTTGGGGATATCTGGCTGGCTCAGTCATTTGAGCCCTCTTGATCTCAGGATTGTAAGTTTGAGCCCTGCCTTGGGTGTAGAGATTACTTAAAATAAAATCTTGAAAAAAAATTTTTTAAACAGGGTTGTGTTTTTAGTATGGTCAGACATTAAAAAAAATCTATTCTGGATACAAGACAGTATCAGATATCTGCTTTGTGGGTATTTTCTTCTAGTCTATGACTTACACATTTTCTCAACAATCAATTTTGACGAGCCTAAGTTTTTAATTTTGATGAAGTCTAATTTATCAAAATTTCTCTCATGTTTTCTCTTCTGTGTCTTATGTATGAACCCTCTGCCTGCCCTCAGGTCACAAATACATTGTTTTTCTTTTCCCTCCCCAGAAGCTTTATTGTTTTAGCTTTTACATTTAGGTCTATGATCAACCTTGAATTAATGTTTGTGTATCCTGAGAGGTAAGAATTGAGGCTCACTTTTTCCATATGGACAACGAGGTGTTTCAGAATAATTTGTTGAAAAGATTTTCCCTTCCTCACTGAATTATGCTGTCCCTTTGTTGAAAATTAATTGGCCAAGTTAAGTTTGGTATTTCAACCTAACTTTGGTTAAGTATTTCAGAACTTTCTGTTTTGTTCCATTGAACAAGTTGTCTGTCCTATGCCAATATCACACTATACTGATTTATAACTTTAGAGTAAATCTTATCACCTAGTAATAATATTACAATGCTGTCCTTTTTCAAGACTGTATTATTATTCAGGTCCTTTGCATTTCCAAAGATATTTTAGAATCAGCTTTCCATTTTTTTTTTTTTTTAACCTGCTAGGATAGGGGCGTCTGGGTGGCTCTGTCTGTTAAGCATCTGACTCTTGATTTTGGCTTAGGTCATAATCTCACAGTAATGAGGTTGAGCCCCACATTTGACTCTGCATTGGGCATGGAGGCTGCTTAAGAGTCTCTCTTTCCCTCTCTCTCTGCTCCTCCCCTGCTCATGTGTGCATTTGCTCTCTTTCTCACTCTCTCAAAAAACAAAAACAGAACCCCACAAAACTTGCTAGGATTACAATTAGCACTAAATTCAATGTATATAGACTGATTTGGGGAGGATGGAAATCCTAACAATATTGAGTCTTCTAATCTATGAACATAGACTATCTCTCCATTTATTAAGGTCTTCTGTAATTATTTTCAATATTGTATCATAGTTTTCTGTGTAGAGGTTTTTCTACATCTTTTGTTAAATTTATTTCTAAGTATTTATACTATTTTTAACCTTGATTGTAAATGGAATTATTTTGTTAATTTTATTTCCCAAATGTTTGCTGTTCATTTATAAAAATATAGATTTTTCTTTAAAAAAATTTTTTTAAATGTTTATTTATTCTTAAGAAAGAGAGAGACGAGCATGAGCAGGGGAAGGGCAGAGAGAGAGGGAGACACAGATCTGAAGCAGGCTCCAGGCTTCAAGATGTCAGCACAGAGCCCAATGCAAGGCTCGAACCCAGAATTGTGAAATCATGATCTGAGCCAAAGTCAGACATTCAACTGACTGAGCCACCTAGGCACTCCTAAAAATATAGATTTTTCTATATTAATTTTGCATTCTGTGACCTTGTTAGGATCTGCAGTATCATGTTAAACAGAAGTGGTGAAAACAAACATATTTGCCTTGTACCCAGTCTTAGGAGGAAAGTATTCAGTATTTCACCATTACATATGATTTTAGCTGTAGCTTTTCACAGATGTTCTTTATCAAAATGAAGAAATTCCCTTACATTGAAACCTTGCTGAGAAACTCAGTATGGAATTTTGTCAAATACTCCTTTATATACCTATTGAGATGATTATATGGTTTTTCTCCTTTATTCTGTTATGGTTAAATCAACTGTGCATTCCTAGGACAAATCCTCAAAGAATGCATACTGGTACTTAGAATATTCATTGTCCCCTGGTTCCTCCCCTAAATACTGGAGAGCTAACTTTTTCTTTGGAGCTCTCACTTCCAATCTTGCCCTGTCACCAGAACTCTCCCGGAGTTTCCTAGGGAGGCAGGGGGGCCTAGAGAATTCTGATCAGTTGTCATTAGTACAAACAAAGCAGGATTAGGGTTTAAGAGTGACACAGAAAGTAGGTTAAATTTGGAATCTGTGTCTTCTGCTACTTCTAGTCTCTGAGTTGACATATGTGACTTCTAAATACTAGGAAAAGCTATTCTTACTGTCTTCCGTCTATCAAATTCCTTTAAAAAGGAAGTAGCTGTGATGCCTTATCAATTTTTTAATTTTTTTAATGTTTATTTATTTTTGAGACAGAGAGAGACAGAGTATGAACAGGGGAGGGGCAGAGAGAGAGGGAGACACAGAATCTGAAGCAGGCTCCAGGCTCTGAGCTGTCAGCACAGAGCCTGACGCGGGGCTTGAACTCACGGACCATGAGATAATGACCTGAGCCGAAGTCGGACGCTTAACCAACTGAGCCATCCAGGCGCCGCTCAATTTTTTAGCTCAAGGGATCATAAATGCTCCAACTCTCTGATTCTACCCTGTTTTCCAACCTTATTAATACCAAAATAATAGATGCAGTATTCCAGAAATCCCTATCCTTTACACAGACCTCCAAAAAAGGTGACTATTTTTATCCTATCACTTTATACACTCCACAGCAAACCTATGATTTGGTTCATGAGTATCCTAGGTACTGGAGAGTAAATGGTCAGGTAAAAAACCAGAAACAAATTAATGAATGTATTCTCTGACCAGAGTCCCAAGTTCATCCTGACAGTCCTTCTACTCAAAGGAGGTAGACCAATTTTTACCAATTCACAAGTCTTAGCAGTAGGACATTATAATCTCAGATGACTGAGACATACCATAATCAACTTTAGCTCTTCAAATATGAACCGTTATCTCTTCTACTACCATGGGTGCTTAAGATTATATCCTCTGAAGTTAGTCAATATGTCATTCTTCCTCCTCCAAAATTAACATTACAAACAACAGGAAAGGGATTAATAAACACCAGTGCTTATGGTAAAAATGAAGCTTGATTTATAAACTACATTTGGATGGAAAGACTCTGAATAGACTATATATTTGATGGAAAGCCACAGTTTTGGGCTCAGAAAATTGTGGACTCTTGTAACTAGGTATGTCCCTTACAGGGACTCTGAAAACTATACCTATTTAACCGTTTCAAAATATACCAGCTCTTCTGCAGAATGGACTTTAAACCAAGACAATCCCTGCTTCTAACTATGTGGATCTTGTCTCCTTGTACACAAGCTGTCATGTGAGACAGAGGTCAAAGAATAGCACCTCGGATGCTGTGAGGACTCCAGTGAAAAAGCAATGCTCTGCTGGCATGCTACTATGTTTCCAATATCCTTCCAAGTGAATCTAATGCTTAGTCTGGCTTATGTTACCTGTATAGGTCTAGATGAACCTATGTAGAATCCTTGGTTACCTTTCCAACAGCTTTAGGTATACTGGGATCTTTCAGATATTTCATAATGTCTGAATTCTCCGATAATGCTTTCCTATAAAAAATGCTTCAGTTGAACCTGATTTTCAGTAAGACATGTTATTTATGGAGGAATCTTTCCTTTTTCCTCTTGTTGATATGTATTCAGAAATTCAATATCAAAGATGGTCATATTACCAAATACTGGTTCAAGCACTGTGAGGATGCCATATAGATGGAGGCACTGACTGTTTTAAAACTATATATGTTTTCTACTACTGGCTATAATAAACTTTCTATTAATGGGCTTTGTTTCTCCATCTCCAAGGTCTATTACTCCCACTACATTTCAAACTGCAATTTTTCTAACTGCAATTCAAAATTCTCTTGCCCATTCACTGGTGCTGTACCTCTGTAGAATGCACCTATATATAACACTATCAGTAAAGTTTCCTAAGAGCCAATCCCAAAATGTTTCCAGTTAGAAGTGAATTTGGCCCAGGTAGAACAGGGTATGGATTTTTGATCAATCCAAGTACAGGTATCATGGATTTATGTTTACCTTCTAGCAAAGACTGTAATTTCAGAAGACATATTTTGTTAATTACTATTGATTTTACAGCAATATTCCATATCACTGATTAAATGAATAGCTTCTAGGTGTTAATCTAAGGTATCACAAAATAATTGTAACAGTCTTGTTCCCTCAAGAAGTTTACAGCTTAGTTGGGGAAATAATAAAGCCATACAATTTATATCGATATGTGATTGCATTTTACATATTTCTATTGCAATATAAAGATATCATTAATAGAGGCAATTTTTTAAATAATGATTTTTTCCTCCATAAACATTCTGTTAGCAATTCCAAAGCTGCAAGGAACAGCAAATATAAGCTGTGTTTAAATTACTGCCACTTTAGTTGGTAAATAAAAATACCCACCATACTTTATTTGTACCATGTTTATAAAATGCATTCATTTTGTTTAGTATTAACCTATTGCTTTAACATTACTGTTGTTAAATTTTAATATATTTTTAACTATCTTAAAACTACTTTACCCAAACATTTTTAGAGTGGTAGTGCTGGTGCTAAAAAAAATTCCTGAAAGATAATAACTTTGGAATGGAATTTACATGTGCTAAAAAATGCAACTAAGGAAGCCAAACAACTGCCAAAACATGCTGTGCTATTAATTTAAGTGACTGTACTCTGGAAATATAATAGAGAAAAAAAAATGTAACATCAAAGCAAAAATGTTATAATGACTGGATTTACTTAAGAGCATGCATCTAATCACCACTGTCCCCATCTACCCCTGCTCCCTCAATATACATTTTGAATTCATAACTTTTGGAAAACTAGTCTTGAATTATTTAAGGTTTGAATTATGTGTCCTCCAAGATCACATGCTTTCCATAAAATGGGACCATGCAACCTTGGATAAGGTCGTATATGAGTAAAGGTTAAATAAATGGAACAAGATAATAAGCCAGAGTGATTAGTATGGGCTATCATATGAGAAAGAAGTCCCTTCATTGATTTATGACCTTTCAGTTAACACATCTTAAATTCTCAATATGTTCCAGACAATGTGCCAGAAGCGAGTGATAAAAAGAACAGTTACAACATAGTCTCTACCTTGAAGGAATTTCATGAAACAGGGAAAAGAAATACATACATAAAATAATAACAGAAAATAGTAGAATTCCAAAGAAACCTTGGATCATCACAAGTTGCATTAAAATAATTTCTTCAATTAGGGTCAGAGAATTTTAGACTATCTAAAAGAAAATTATTTCTTCTACAGGAATTTTAGAAAATAAGATGTATGTGTATTTTTAAGCAATAAGGGATACTATGGTCTGAATATTTGTGCCCCTCCCCACCCCAGATTCATGTTTAAATCTTAATTCTCAGTGTGATGGTATTAGGAGGTAAGGCCTTTGAGAGAAGATTAGGTCATAGGGCAGAGCCCTCATGAATAAGATTAATGTCCTTCTAAAAGGGGCCCAGAGAGATCCTTTGCCCCTTCCACCATGTGAGGAATACAATGAGAAGTCTGTGACCCAGAAGAGGGCCCTCATCTAACCATGCTGGCACCTTGATCTCAGACTTCCAGTCTCCAAAACTGTGGGAAATAAATTTAAGTTGCTTATAAACTACTCATCCAAGGTATTTTGTTATAGCAGCCCCAACAGACTAAGACAATAAAATCTGATTATAATTGTTTTCATTATATCTATAATTTACTAAAAAATAATGTCCTTTCTTTCCCTTTCAATAATAGCAAAGAACTTCCGACATACTGTTACCACCTTTTTTCCCCATTACTGTGATCAAAGTAGTACAACATTGCTCAAAACAATTATAAAACTGGGGTTTTAAAATTTCCTATTTATGGTACTAGGGCCTAATTGAGATTTAGTTTTAATCAAAAGTCATTCACAAAGAACAAACCATATTCTCCATTTAAAAGATCAAATTATATCTCATAGCAGTTATAAACATTCATGCTGCAAGAAAATGTCTGCATTTGTAAACAGTACAGTAGTAGCCTAAGGGATAGAATGGTCAAGCTTAAGAGGGAGTGGGCATGAAAGGTTTCTCAGACTATGTGTCAATATTAAAATTTAAAAGATAGGTAAAAAGTCATTGGTGGCAGTAGAGAAAGGTTACTAACTTACCCTTCCTGAAGTACTTCAGCCACCCAAATAAAACAAAGAACTCAAAGATAGGAAAGACAGAGCATTTTAAAAAGTATCATATAATTGTTGCTGAAATGATTATAAACATAATGCAGGGGCGCCTGGGTGGCTCAGTGGGTTGAGCGTCTGACTTTGGCTCAGGTCATGATCTCGTGGTTTGTGGGTTCGAGCCCCGTGTCAGGCTCTGTGCTGACAGCTCAGAGCCTGGAGCCTGCTTCAGATCCTGTGTCTCCCCCGCTCTCTCTTCCCCTCCCATGCTCATACCCTGTCTCTCTCTGTCTCTCAGTAATAAATAAAAGTTAAAAAAAAATTTTTTTTAACTTAATGCAAATGTCTGCATTTATTATTGAAAGAAGAACCCCAAAATTTACTCAAATAAAAATAACAGCTGGGAGGGGTTTAAATAAAAAAAAATATATTGACTCTCTCATCTTACATGAGGTGAGTCAATACGTTCTGTTTTATTTATTTATTTTAAAGATTTTATTTTTAAGTAATGTCTATACTTAACGTGGGGCTCAAACTCACAACCCTGAGATCAAGAGTCACTTGCTCAACTGACTTAGGCAGCCAAGCACGACTGTTTTATTTTTAATGTTGGTAGAGAAATACAGGTTCATTCATTTATCTGTCTGGCTTTTTTATCTTAGATGATAGTAGACTAAAATGAAAACAGAATGTATAGCTTCCAAATAACTCTATTTAAAAATGCTTAAATAAAGAACATTTGCGAATGGTAAATTTTAAGGTGTGAATGGAAAAAAATAATAAGAAAATTCCCAAATAAAAGGATAAAGTAATGTACGTGAAATTAAGTATGCAGTTATCAAAAAAATGTAACTATTAAGGGCAAAGAATATAAAGATAGATAAACCAAATACTGTTTATAAGAGAAGTACTTAATACAGGTTAAAAATAAAGTGATAAATACACTAGGAAAATACAAATATAAAGAAAGCATGAGTTAAAATATCAACACCAGACAAAATTTCACGGCAAGAGGCATAAAGTGGGGCAAACTGATCAAATTACAACCCATAATGAAACTATTAGAAAATTAATTTTTATGCACTAAAGAATTTAGCATTGAAGTTCTTAGTATTTCAAAGATGAACTACACAAAAAGAATAAGACTATAAATAACTAAATAATATAAATTTAAAGTTTGGCCTAATAAATACATGCTGAATCCAACAAATAGAAAATATATATAAAAAGATACTTAAAAGAAAATTTACAAAAATAGATCATGTATCTAGACTACAAAGAAAAAAACCCTCACTCATATGAAATCGAAATTTGAAAGGCTTCAGCATCTTATTTAAATAAAATTAAACTGGTAACTAACTAAAAATAAAAAAGTCCATGATAAAACCTGCTCTCCTAAACAACCCTTGAGTTAATTAAGAAATCAAAACAGCAATCATAAATTAGAAATTAATAATTTATAAAATTTACACAGGACAAAACATACACCTTTGCATATAAGTCTAATCAATTCCTTATAATAAACTTCTAGAAGTGGAGTGAAAGTGAACATCACTAGAATTGAGAAAGTCAAGAAAGTTTTTGGCTAAGGAGTTAAATGCATCATATGATCAATGGAAATTCCCCATATAACAGTAAGAGTTGAGGCTAAGCCAAGAGATGACTGCCAAAGTGCCCTATGAATTTGGAAACATATCACCTAGATGATAGAAGTCTAGGGATCTCATTACAGAAATTTAGGACACTTCATTAGCTGAAAGGAATATGTACACAGCGCTTGATTCTCACTCCAATAATAAAGGTATGACATCAATTCCTTAAGGTGATAGATTATCAATAAATATTTATTGCCCAATCAATACAAAAGATTCTAAATATTTAATCATCTTAAGTAGTTTGACCAAGCCAGCTATAAGGAATACTGGCATGGAATCTTCTAGATATAAGGATACATGAGATATATACAAATCCAAACCAAAGAATGTGCACATAATTTATGTGAATAAATGCACATGAGCTAGGAAACAGTAGCCAATGCATTTTGTCATGCCACCCTTAAGGCAGATCTTTACTTAAAAGAAGGTTCATCCATACAATGACATAAGAAGTGTGAACATATTTAGGCCACTTTATACTATAATCAGTAGTTCCAGTAAAGTTTTATGCTTTCTTGACTAAGCTTGGACTTCATTTTAAATTCTGAAAATCTGTTATTAACCATCAGCACATAAAGTTTTCAGAGAACTAAATGGCATATTAAAAGGCTTACGGAAGAAAAAGTACTCTAGTAGCATTCTTTTTTCCTGGAAAACTGAGTTTTCAACTTCTCAAGAAAAAAAGATAAACTTTTAGCTTAATGCTAATAAAACCAACCTGTAATTTTTGCTGCCTTTTCCTCTTGGTTCACTCGGTTCTCATCATCTTCTTCATTATCTTCTTCAAAGTCATCTAAATTGCCGATGTCAGCCTGCTTCATACTCATCAAACTAGCCAAACTTTGCATGTCTTCATCCCTACATCAATGATTTCAAATTTAATACACAGTTCATTAAATGACATTGTTTGAAAAAAGTTTAAGAAAATAATAATATAGTCTTTTTTCTAAATATTAATGAGCGCTTTTAAATAGTTGTACAAGACTACTGAAAAACGTAAATAGTCATATTCATTAATTTTTAAATGGCATGTTTAATTAGTAAAAAGCAAACTAGATTAAAAACTAACTAATTAGGAGTTAGTTTAACTCTTTGCTGCCATCTATGGAAGACTAAAATTTTCTTCACAGGATTAAAGTGTGGGTTCCTAATCATTAAGTCTGGAAATAAAAACTTGTTTCATAAAACAGTGAGATAGTTTGCAAATCAATAAGATCTAGACTTTAAAATATTCAAGTTTTCAAAATAAATTAGAATAGAAATTCTTAATCTGAAATCCATGAACCCTTTTGGTTTTGTGGGTAGGAGGAAAAAGAAATGGTAAACCACTGTAAACTTATACGTAAATCTTATTTAAATGTGCACTTTTCTCAAAGGGGCCATAATTCCCCAAAAGTGAAGGAACTATTGGAACAGCATTTTTAAAAATTACAAAATGAAAAATGACCTGGATTGACTGTAAGTTAAATACCATATACTGGATAAAATGTAAAAATGTTTTTTATCTTGAAGTATTTTAAATATAAGTATATAAAGTTTACCTTACTCTATAATGAAATCAAATAATGAAGTTTTCCTGAAATATCATTTTCACCTTAAATTTCAAATAAACTACCGTGAGTAAAACACATTTCTAACACATTACATACAAACTAAATTTCAATCTGATATTCTTCCCTAAAATTCAGAATTTCAAATTAAGATACTGTTTCCCATGTTCTAACTACAATAAAATAGAAACAAAACAAGAAAACTCTTTTGTAAAGAAATGTTTGTTAACATTCACTTATTTTCTAAATATAGTACAACTATGCAGACTAAACTGGTTTTTGAAATTCTTTGCATTTTATCTCATGTAAGCCTACAGTTGACATAACCATTTCCCCTTTTAAAAATAAATTTAGTGATATCAAGTCTGCATGAACAAAAAAAGTTTTATTACCTTATATGAATGCTATACAAATTGCTCACCTGTCAATGAGGGATAATTTCAAGATATATCATTACTCTTGAAATGTTAACTTGCTTAATTTTACCTCTGTAATTTCCTCATACTTTAACCTTGAACATTTTTCTCTATGAAAGGTTAAGGAGGCAAGGAGTGTGGAGGCAGAGAGGGAGTTTAGGGTGTTTTAAGAGAAATTTCCACTGGAATTGAGACATTTGGTTTGACTGAATTTCCCAGATTCTCCCAGGGATGGATGGTGCTGATTCACTTACTGCTTCTGCCCAGTGGAAAGGAGTCCACATTCAAAGGATCTTCTCTGATTTTGTTTTCTCTTTTCTTCCTGTGTTTTCTTTCCTTTCATTATGGCTTGAACTTCAGGGTAAGATCTTTATTTTTAGGTTCTCAGTATTTAAGTCTAAAATTTAAGGTCCTGAGATGAAAGACTGATTGCTTCCATTCTGCACTGTCCCTCTGCCACACTCACTCAAAAGCCAACTTTCCAGAGATGAGGCTTACAGTTATCTACCAAGTCATTTGCTACCCTGTAGATGAGTGCCAAACATCTCATTTTGACTGACGCACAGAATCCAGTCTAATCAGTCAAGTAGACATGGCCAAATATAGTAACCACATTCCACTGGCTCAAATACATTTAGAACTATGATTCAGATTGGATCGAAATGTTCATAGCTGGCTTCCTTCTCTCACCTTTCAAATCCAGGCTTAGAGTTTCCATTTCTTCCCTCCCTGATCTTCCTCTCCAAGTTAAGTACTAACCCTTTCATTACACCCCAAACATACACTCATCCTTGACTTGAATGTATGCAACAAGCATGGTAAATGTTACATTTTTCCTGTTCCAGGCATGTTTACCTCATTTTATACAGTTAGAATTTTACACTTAGGAGATCAGAACTGGTGTAGGAATTACCTTTGTGCAATGCCTATTCAGTACTTAAGAAGTGATTGCTTAAAAGGATAATTATATAGAAAATTGTACTTTGCTATACAACTTTTGGAAGGCCGGGCCAAAGAACATGAATTGGTAAAAGTCCCTTTAGTTCTTTCATCCCTCTTATCCTGAACTTTTCATCTTGGGTTCCTCTTATATCTCAGCTGCATCAAACAGCTCTACAAACTGCACTGTCTGTACTTAAGAGTACAACTACTTACACTAAAGACAATTAATACAAAACAAACATGGATGGCACCCTATGATACACAATTTAAAATTTGGAAATTGCTATAATATTACTTTTATATTATTGCCCATTCTCTAGAGTCAAGAGACTATATACACCAAGGAGTTCATTTAATTCAGCCTCCGAAACAAAGAATGGCAAGAATGACTGGTATGCAGTAGGATATTCTCAACTGTTGCCAGTCTACTAAGTCAAAAGCTGTTTACATACAGTTTTTAAACACACTGAGAAGCAGCTTGTCTTTTTGACAAAAGAAACTTACGTGGCTTTTCCTTCCCGAAGGAAAATGCAAGATAATGAAAACTGGAGAGTGGCAGATACAACTTTTTTAGACAATGGCTTGAATTTTAACTTGACATCAGTCTGAGTTGGCATAGGGCTTGCATACTGTTTCATGTTGATGCTGCTAGTAGCCAGAGCTTTCCTTCGACCAGAAGGGGATTCCTGGAAGATAAAATATAATTTGGAATTTTGGAGTTATTTTACACCCAAATATTTTAAAACACTATTTAAATAACATGATTAAATAACAATTGAAACTTCCTTCCCCAATGTATTCCTGTAACACAATATTGAAATAAAATTGTGATGAAGTTATATTGCAACTTTTACCTCTTTAAATAAGGCAGACATAAATTGGAGAGAGCTGGCCGAAGTAGAAATAAACTAAAACAACTCTAAATATGTCAGAAAAGGGAAAGCGAGGAATGGAAACTAGGACAGAAAGCCTCCAGAATTCCTCTAAAAAGAGGATAGAACACAGAGATAGGTATCAAAAGTACTCGACAACTGTTTTCCTTCCTTTCATTCTATTTAATGTAATTAATGGTATTTCTCCTTTTTGAATGCCTACCATTTTTATAGAACTTCCAGCCTCTGTGGCATTGTGTCTCGTTTTTACTACAGTATCTGAGTTCTATCTATCCTCTAATCTGAGCCTTATTTCTTCCTAGGGCCTTTTTTGATCACTCCACTCCACAGTTCTCTCTCCCTCCCCTAAGATCACATCTATCAAGGAAGAAACCGTTGGTTTCTCTGATGCTATGTCTGTGGCAGACACTGCCAAGCGATTCTAGCAGGTCTCAAAATTCTCCAAACAGAGACTACCAATTCATCAGAAATGAATACAAAATAACACCTATTTGCTATCAAGGGTACTTAACATTCTAGAAATAAGCTATCTCATTTCAAAATTATCCTTAATAGAATAATAGCCTAGGAGAACAGTGAAAACAAAACAGCAAAATAATGATTGGACATTACCTATGTATAAGACACGTTGTTGATTCAAGAGAGATATGAAGATGATTAAGATGTAATCCCTTACTACGTGTTCTAATGGCAAGGGAACATTTTAGATGAGGATAATTTGCAAATAAAGTAAACCAGAGTTCATATGACATCATTAATGTAAACCAGAGGTCATACACCAGCATTCCTTAGGATTTACTGGTTTGGAGTTCACATCTAAAATAAGGCCTAATTTTCAAGCTGTGTGACTCTGAGTAAGTAAACAAGCCTCACTAAACATCCCTATAAAATAAGGAGACTAAACAGAAATCCATTTAAGCTCTACAATGGTTTTCTATAAAATTATTCGATTTTCCAACCAAGGCTGGAAAAACTACCATTAACCTTTGAATTATTATTTAATAAATCTTTATTTTATTTGTCTTCTGATTGACAAACCTGCCTAAAATAAAGATATACTAATTTAATCAAAACATTAAGCCAGCCTTTTAGAAAAAAATTGACATTTCTGCCAGCAGGACAAGTAAAAAATGTAATGTAGCATCCCTAAAGAATACCTTGTTTTAAAATGTGGTCTTATCTGTCAGATTATGCACAGCAATATTATACAGAGCTATTAGTGCATGTAGATACCTTATGAATGAATTTCAAAAATGCATCAAGCACTTGAGAAGGATTTAAGCCCTCTCAGAAGAAATACTTAAGAATATGCAAATACCCTCAACTGAATCAAGTTGAACAGATGTGACTATCCCAAACAATACAATTGTTCTTTCCCTGGTCGCTACTGTCAATCAAAGAATAAGATTAAGGTCCAAGGTTCTGACAATGTGCAAAATGAAAAAGTATGATCAGGTAGTATCAATTTATTACACTGATATGAACAATAATCTCTTATTGTACCTTTAGAATAGCTAACAACTTTTACATATAATATAGGATTTAAAGCCTCTGTTTTGGAAGCATGACATACAAACTGCCACACATTATTTTCAGATTTTTTAAACAAATCTGTTTCACAAAGTATGACACTAATCCCCTAATAATAATTATTTTTTATAACCAAATAAACTATAAAAATTAAGGTAACTTGGAAATGAGCATAATTTTGAAAGCCCAATTTAAGGATAATTGCTATAAAAGCTAGAGTTTTGACGATTAACATTCAAATTCATTTTTTAGATAAAAATTTTTTAGAAGGGTTTTCTGCTGAACTCAAGCAGTTTTTAACTTTTTGGTATATCAGTCTCTGAAACAACAGAAAATAAAAGCTACTAAATTCTAACCATATTTAGTTGTACCACTTTAAGTATTTACTTGCTCAGCAACAATGAAAACAGCCCTTTGTAAGGTCTGGACAGGTGAGCAGAACAGTCTTTTGAGTCTACAATATCCATTTCTATTGTTAACGCAGGATCTCACTAGAGTCTGTGCTGGGAAAAGAGGTCTGAACTGTATTTCTAGTAATTCTCCACCAAGCTCCCACATTGTTTTCCTCTTTAAGGATCTTTCACAGCTCTACCTCAGCTCCATGAATCTCCACTTTTTACAACCGAGTCTAAGTCTTTACCAGCCCACAACTGATATCACCGCTATCATCAGTTCTATAAAGAGGAATGAAATAAGCGATTGCAGTGTGAGACGAGCGTGTCTTTTGCATCTTATAGTCCTTCCACAAAGGAGTAGGGGCCAGCCAGGCAGAGAGAATTTAGAATTACTCTTACTGCTGCCAGAGTCCTAATGTTATTTCATGTCGGGCAAGGTACAGAAGGGAACAGAAATGAGAGAAAAAATAGTAAAAGGAATTTTAAGAGAAAGAAAGAACAATGACAAAGTCAGTGAGTGTTCACATATATGTAAGACTAAGTTTCTGTCTCTTGGCCTACGTTCATACATGTTTGTATGTGAATCTGACAATATTTGAGGAATTACTTCAAAACTCCTAAAGCCAAAGTTAACTTTAGTGTTTACTAAAAAACAAAAATAAAAGTAAGAGAGCTTTAGACAATTTAGATGACTGGATCCTATCCCCAGAGATCTTAAATTAGCAAAACCAGAGATAGGCTCAGGAATCTGCTACATTTCTAAAAATAATATGTACCTCCCTTCTCTACTCCCAGCCCACCCCTCCCACACACTCACCACTACTACCAGGTGATTCTAATCCAGTTAATCTAAAATCACACTTTCAGAAATACTTCCCCTCAGAAAGTTCTTACATAATATAATCATTTTTGCTTAAGAAATATCACTTTCATTTTTCCTAAGTATTCTCTGCTATAAAAACGACTTAGCCTATATATTTCCATTTCTTTGAAATCCAGCCTATTGTAGTTGCCATCAGGCAAACCTGCATTTGAATGTAACACCAGCATTTATTCACTGGTTAATTTCTGGCCCATTTCTTCATGTATCTGAGCCTTAGTTTCACACTGTCAGATTGACAAATATTTTTTTAAAAATTTTTTAATGTTTATTTTTGAGACAGAGTGAGACAGAGAGAGACAGAGCATGAGTGGGGGAGGGGCAGAGAGAGAGGGAGACACAGAATCCGAAGCAGTCTCCAGGCTCCGAGCTGTCAGCACAGAGCCTAACACGGGGCTCGAACCCACGAACTGCGAGATCATGACCTGAGCTGAAGTCAGATGCTCAACTGACTGAGCCACCCAGGCGCCCCAGATTGACAAATATTTTTAAAAGCTGGACAATACCAAGTGATGATAAAAATGGGGAACAATGCAAACAAACTCTCTTACACTGCAGGAGAAAGTTCTAACTGATATAGCCACTTTGGAAAGCAAGTTGACATTACCTTGTAAGGTGGGACACATGCATATCTTACAACTCAGCAATAATATCCATCTTAGATACATGTCCTGGAGAAACTCTTATAACAATATACTAAAATATCTAGTAGAGTTTTTAGCATACGGTAGGTACTTAATAAATAGTATTTATTATGAATATTTATTGACCACTTGACCTGATTTATTACACTAATATTACAAGTAATCCTTCCTGGATCACCAATCTTGAAATTAGGAAAATAAATAAACATAACTCAATGCAGGATGTTTAAAGCAATGCAGCTATGGGGGCACCTGAGTGGTTCAGTCAGTTAAGCATCAGACTTTGGCCTAGGTCATGATCTAGCGATTCCCAAGTTTGAGCCCCATGTCAGGCTCAGTGCTGACAGCTCAGAGCCTGGAACCTGTTTTAGATTCTATGTTTCTCTCTCTCTCTCTCTCTCTCTCTCTCTCTCTCTCTCTCTCTCTCTCTCTGTCCCTCCCCCACTTGCTCTCTCTCTCTCCTCTCTCTCTCTCAAAAATAAACAGTAAAAACAAAATTAAAGTAAGGCAGTTATGTTACTAAAATCTATGCATTGACCCCCAACATTCTTACCAGACCTAAAACGAATTCTCCACTTCAATGTGCACCCTCATTCAAGTGATAACCATACGAGCAATAGGTGAATACATGTTTTCTCTGTATAGCTTAAAAGGGAAAAAATTTATAATGACTTTATTTTAAAAAAAAATTTAAATGTTTGTTTATTTTTGAGACAGAGAAAGACAGAGCATGAACGGGGGAGGGTCAGAGAGAGAGGGAGACACAGAATCTAAAGCAGGCTCTGAGCTTTCAGCACAGAGCCCAACGTGGGGCTTGAACTCACGGGCCGTGAGATCATGACCTGAGCCGAAGTCGGACGCTAAACCGACTGAGCCACCCAGGCGCCCCTATAATGACTTTATTAGTAAAGAATGAACTGATTATAAAATAAATAAATACAGTTTTGTAAGATTCGGGACTTCTTTATAACTATTTTTAAACATTATAGATTTTACAAAAAAAGCATGTATCTAATCTTGCCACTTCCCCAACCCCCACCCAAGCTAACAACAACAGGTATATAACATAATGTAGCAAGCAAATTAATTAAATTTAGTTAAATTTAGTGTATTCTTTTTTTCATATCATAAGAATTTGGAGAGAATATCTCTTGTCCAAATTATTCAAGTTAGGGTCTTCTTACAGAATAGTTCATAGTACAATGTTTCATTTATTATGGATCCCAAGATTAATATAATACCTCTCCTATTAAAATATTTGACAGACTTCCTCTACCTATTAAAATGTCACATAAAATAAACCACAAGCTAGAAATTGAACTCTTTCTCCTATATACAAGGATAGGGGGATGTGGGGGAGCACTACTTCGATTTTATGATTTTTCAGAGTTTTATTAAACAAAATGTTCTAAAAAGATTGTCATGCACTAATACTTTAATTAAACTTAATGGCAATGTTGATTTTTTACAATTGTGAAATACATTATAGATACTGAAGTATAAAACACAGAAGTACTATTTTAATGACTAATAAAATGAACATCCTGTACCACCATCCAGCTAAAGAAATAGAACACTACTATGTCCTCTCCTGAATCGCCTCCCTTTCCTTCCATCATCCAGAGATGACTACCACCTTTAATTTTGGATTACTTCTTCTCTCCTCTTTTCCAAAAAAGAATACTACTTATGTATGCAACCCTAAAGAACATGTTGCTGATGAATGGATAAACAAGATGTGGTATATCTATACCACAGAATATTATTAGCCTTAAGAGGTATAAAATTCTGATACATGATACATCATGGATGAAACTTGAGGACATTATGCTAAGTGAAATAAGCCAGACACAAAAGGTCAAATACTGTTATGATTCCTCTTATATGAGGAATACGCAAATATATAGTGACAGAAAGTAGAGCAGATATTACCAGGCATGGGAGAAGGGGACATGGAGAGTTATGTCTAATGGATACAGAGTTTCTATTTGGTATAATGAAAACAATCTTGAAACAGATAGTGGTGAAGGGTACAACACCGTGAGTGTACTTAATGCAACAGAACTAGCTGCACACTTAAAAATGTTTTAAAAAGTAAGTTTTGTTTGTAGATTTTATCACAATAAAAAGTCAAAAAAGAATATAGTGTGTAGTTTTACATATTTCTTGACTTGATACAATGAAATAACATTAACATTTTTGTGATGTGTTTCTTATGTTCAACATCGAGTTCTCATCATGATTCCGACTAGGTATTGTAAAGAGGGTCATTCCTATATTATTCTCGATCTTAAAAGGGAATGCTTCTGATTTTTCATCCTAAAATATGTTTCCTATAGGTTTACTGTTTCTTCTTTCAAAAATATTACTCTTTATAAAATTAAGTTCTCTTATGACTTTGAGGTTTTAAATCTACTTCTAATTTTATTTTTACATATAGGTGTTAAACTTTTATCACTTTAAAAATATTTTGGGATAATTTAAGATCTTTTAAACCCTTAACTTATTAATGTGATAATTTAATAGATTTTCTAAAATTAAAGCAACTCCACATTCCTGGAAAAAATCCAAAGTTATCTGAGCTTGTTTTCTTTTAGAGAAGGCTTCTAATTACAGATATAATTTCTTTAATGATTATAGAAGTATTCAGGTGTTTCGTGTCTCCCAATGTCAATTTGGATAAGTATTTTCCCCCTTGGAATTTACACATTTCATCCAAGACTTCAAATTTAGTGACATAAAACATTTTAAAATCTTTTTATTATTTTAATTTCTGTAAAATCTATAGTTTTGTACTTTTTACACTCCCAATGCCATTTGTGTCTGCTCTTTTTTGTTTCTAGATAATTCTTGCTAGAAACTGTCAATTTCCTTGGGCTTTCCCAATCAACAACTTTTGGCTTTGTTGATCCTTTCTAGTATGTTTTCTATTTTAGTAGTTTACGCTCATTTTTACTATTTCCTTCCTCCTAGTTCCCTCAGGTATATTTTAACTCCTGAATTCTGAGCATTTCTTCTTTCCTGATCTAAGCATTTAGGACTATATATTCCTCTAAGTACTATTTTAACTATACCTCACATTTTATTATTAATTATTTTGTTATCTTGTATTTAAATATTTTCTAATTTTTCATTACAAGTTCTTTGACTCATGTTTAGAACCTTTTTCCAACTATATGGAGTTTTTCTACTTTCTTGTTTTTATGTTTATTTATTTATTTATTTAGAGAGAGAGCACAAGCGGGAGAGGGCAGAAAGAAGAAGAGAGAGAATCCCAAGCAGGTTCTGCATGATCAGCCCAGAGCTTGATGCAGGGCTTGAACTCACAAACTGCGAGATCATGACCTGAGCCGAGATCAAGAGTCGGATGTTTAATTGACTTAACTGCTACCTCTCTACTTATCCCCTCTACTTATCTTTATGTAATAGATTACATTTCATTGATTTGGGGGTCACAGAATAGGATCTACTTAATTTCAATCCTTCAAAATGTATTGAGGCAAGTTTCATGGCTTAAGTCATGATCAACTTCATACATGTTCCATAGGTCCTTAAAAAGTATTTAACTGGTATGCATACACTGCTGAATCGCCTATAGCGACAAATCATTCAATTTCTTACGTGATAAGGACCTGCAGGGCAGTAGAAATGTCAAATATAAGGTCATGGAACATTTTCTAAAGGACACAAATCAAGGAATAAATACGTGCAAGAACTGAAAAGCTACTCAAACATTTCTTCTCAGGTTCCTTTTTTTCCTTCTGAAATAACCTCCTTTTATTTTAGGACTGTCTCTTATACACAGCATATAGCCAGAAAATTTTTTAATACAGTCTGATGATCTCTGTCCTTTAGTGGAGAGTGCAGATCAACAGTTCCCAAAAGTTTTTATTTCAAGGCCCTTTTAAATGCTTTGAGAGGGGCACCTGGGTGGCTCAGTCAGTTAAGTGTCCAACTTCAGCTCAGGTCATAATCTGTCAGTTCATGAGTTTGAGCCCTACATCTGGCTCTATGCTGACAGATTGGAACCTGTTTCAGATTCTGTGTCTTTCTCGCTCTCTGCCCCTCCCCCTCTCATGCTCTCTCTCTCTCTCTCTCTCTCTCTCTTTTTAAAAATAAATAAATAAATAAATAAATAAATAAATAAATAAATAAATAAATGTTTTGAGAACTACAAGGAGCCTTTATGTAGGTTCCATCTATCAATATTTGCTTCATTAAAAAATTAAATATAAGAAATTTAGAAAATATTTAATTCACTCATACATAACTAATAAACTCATGTTAACATATTTTTATGAAGAATAAATATACTTTTTAAAAGACTTTATTTTTTAGAGCAGTTTTAGGTGTACAACAAAATCAAGACAGAGGCACAGAGATTTCCCATATAATCCTGAGCATACACACATACAGAGCCTATCCCATTATCAACATGACTAATCAGTATGTTACACTGTTTACCAAGGATGAACCTACACTGATGTATCATAATCACCCTAAATCCATAGTTTACCTTAGGGTTCACTTGTGGTGGTGCACATTCTATTTGTTTGGACAAATGTATAACGCCACATATCTATCATTATAATATTAAATGATATTTTACTGCCCTAAACATCCTCTATGCTCCACCTATTCATCTCCCCTACTCCCCACCATTGGCAACAACAAAAAAGTGATCTATTTTCTCCATATTTTTACCTTTTCCAGAACATCACATAGTTGTAATCATACAATTACATAGTCTTTTCAGATTAGCCCCTTTCATTTACTAATATGCATTAAGGTTCCCCTATGTCTTTTCATGGCTCGATAGGTCACTTCTTTTTAGTGCCAAATAATATTCCATTGGCTGCATGTACCCCAGTTTATCCATTCATCTCTTGAAAGACACCTCAACTGCTTCAAAATTTTAGTAATTATGAATAAAGCTACTATAAAACATCCATGAGCAGGTTTTTATGTGGACAAGGGTTTTCATTTTGTTTGGGTAAATACCAAGTAGTATGACTGCTGGGTTGTATGGAAACATTACGTTTAGTTTTATAAGAAACCACCAAACTCCCTTCCAAGTAGCTGTAGCACTCTGCATTCCCACCAGCAACATATGAAAGATGTTGGTCCACATCCTCACCAGCACTGGGTGTTGTCAGTGTTCCAGATTTTGGCCATTCTATGGAAGGTGGATAGTGGTATCTCATTGTTTTTATTTGCAGTTCCCTGATGACATGATGTGGAGCATCTTGACATATGTCTGTTTGCCATCTGTACGTATTCTTTGGCTAAATGTTTCTTAAGGTTTATGTCCCATTTTTTAAATTGGGTTGTTTGCTCTTGTATTGTTCTTTGTATATTTTGGATAACACTCCTTTATCAGATGTGTCTTTTGTAAGTATTGTCTCCCTGTCTGTTGCTTCTCTTCTTCTCTTGATACTGTCTGTCACAAGGCAAGTTTTTAAATTCAATGAAATTATCCATTATTTCTTGCATGGATCATATCTTTTGTTTTCTATCTAAAATGGCATCACCATACCCAATGTCATCCAGGTTTTCTCCTGTGTTATCTTCTAGTAGTTTTACGGTTTTGCACTTCACATGGAGATCACATTAGGTCACAATTTGAGTTAATTTTTGTGAAGGGTGTAAAGTGTCTATCTAGATGCATTTTTTTTTTTTGCATATGGATGTCCAGTTGTTCCAGCACCATTTGTTGAAAAGATTATCTTTGCTTCATTAGTTTCACTCCTTTGTCAAAGATCAGTTGACTATATTTATGGGGTCTATATTTAGGTTCTGTGTTCTGTTCCACTGATGTCTCTTCTTTCATCAGTATCACACAGTAGTGATTACTGTAGCTTTATAGTAAGTCTTGAATTCAGGTAGTATCAGTCCTCTAACTTTGTTCTTCTCCTTCAATATTGTGTTGGCTATTCTGAGTCTTCTCCATATGCTTCTTCATATAAACTTTAGAATCAGTTTGTTGATATCCACAAAATACTTTGTTGGGATTTTCATCGTGAATGATTGAATCTGTAGGTCAAGCTAAAAAGAACTGACATTTTGACAATATTGAGTCTTCCTATCCATGAACATGGAATATCTCTCATTTGGTTCTTTGATCTCATTCATCAGAATTTTACAGTATTTTTCATACACATCTTGTACATATTTTGTTAGCTTTACACCTAAGTATTCTGGTTTTTGGGGTGCTAATGTAAATGAAATTGTGTTAATTTCAAATTTCACTGTTCATTGTTGATATATAGGAAAGCAAATGACTTCCATATATAAATCTTGCATTCTGCAACCTTGTTATAATCAGTTAGTTCCAGGAGGTTTTTATGTTGATTCTTTTGTTTTCTAAATAGATGATCATGTATTCTGTGGACAAAGAGAGTTTCACATCTTACTTCCCAATATGTATACTTTTTATTTTCTTTTCATGTCTTATTTCATCAGTAAGGACTAACAGTATGATGTAGAAAAGTGGTGAAAGGACATCCTTGCCTGGTACTTGATCTTAGCGGGAAAGTTTTGAGTTTCTCACCATAAAGCATGATGTGAACTGTTGGGATTTTGTAGATGTTCTTTATGAAGTTGAAGAAGTTTTCCACTATTCCCAGCTGGCTGAGATTTTTGATTTTTATCATTAATGGGTGTAAGATTTTGTCAAATGCTTTTTCTGCATCTACTGATACAGTCCTGTGATTTTTCTGTTTTAGTATATTGATGTGGTGGATTACATTCATTGAAATACTGAACCAGACTTGCATATCTGAGATAAATCCCACTTGGTTGTGGCATATAATTCTTCTCACATTTTTTTGGATTTGATTTGCTAATAATTTGTTGAGAATTTTTACATCTATGTCATTAAGAGGTATTATTCTATAGTTTTCTTGTAATGTCTTTGTTTGGTTTTAGTATAAGGTAATGTTGGCCTCAGAGAATAAGCTAGTAAGTATTTTTTCTGCTTCTATCCTCCAAAAGAGATTGTAGAGAATTGGTATACTTCCTTAAAAGTTTGGTAGCATTCATCAGTGAACCCATCCAGACCTGTTGCTTTCTGTATACCCTCTATACAAAACAATTTAATAAGAAGAGTGCCACTGTTTTATATTTTTACAAATCTCTTCAATGTGTTTGTATCACTCTAAAATATCACCAATGTCCAATTTGACAGACAGCTAGATTCTCATCTCTACTCTCATGTTCAATCTGTGTGATATGCTATTTAGATCGAAGTATATGAAGAAAACCCAGCCTCATACAGATATACAGTTGGAAAAGATAGGAGTATTTTAATGATCCTTTCAGACAATTTGAGCTCTTCTTTCCTACTATATCGAAACTCTACAAATGGTATTTTCTTAACAGTTAACAGTAATGTGGAATCTGAAACCCTATCAATAAACTTTTCACAAACTTTTCAAACTCTGTTAAATTAAGATCCAATGCTCTAATCATGCATGTTGAATGGGTTTTTTACTCATGCATAATTTTGTAACATCATATGCTTTAGTCTTTTGGAAAATACTGATTATCTGAATGATGCAGATATTCTATTTTTTTAAATGTTTTTATTTTTGAGATAGCGCCAGTGAGCAGGGCAGGGGTAGAGAGAGAGGGGGACAGGGGATCCAATGCAGGCTCTGCTCTGACAGCAGTGAGCCTGATATGGGGCTCAAACCCACTAACAGCAAGATCATGACCTGAGCCAAAGTCGGACACTCAACTGACTGAGCCACCTAAGCACCCTTATGCAGATATTTTAAATGTTTACACATTCCATTATATAATACCAAAGGAATCACATTTGCTTATATCAGTACATATTCCATCAGAAAAATCTTTAAACACTTGGAAAATTATCAAGCTTAACATGTTGAAAATAAGTTTTGCAAAATACTTTCACTTGAAAGCTCATATTTTATCATTGGGAACAAACAATTTCAGTCACTTTAAGTAGCAAGATCACTGTGTTCAGTTTCAGGAAAACGTTTGTTAAATTAATACCTAAGTGTTCATAAGAAGTCAGTCATTTTTTCAAGTAAAAATGGTGTTCCAGGGAAAAAGGGTGATTAGTTTACCACTCAACAAATCACACAAATGCTTAAGTAACTTTGCTCTTTGCAATGCAGTATAAGTACTTTATGCATACTTTCCATTTTGTCAGAGAGAATATTAAAAAGACTTAATATTCAAGGGATGAAATTTAATAAAAATAATAATTTTATCACAACATCAAGAACATACATAAATGAAATCCAAAGAAGACTAGTTCCTATTTATAAAATTTCAATATCACTTCTACCTATTAATACTAAGAACAGAAGAGGCAATCTTCCTCATTGTTTTCTTCTGTGCAATGAGTTCATTACACTGATGGTACAGCTCTGGGATATCAGCTTTGTGCAACAAAGGGACTTTATTAGGCCTCCCATCTTGTGGGCATGGCCAGTGCTAGACTTTTCCTGCATCTCCATGCAGAGGCAAAAGCAGTAAATCATGGCTTCAGTAGAAATCCTCAGTGGGAAAACTAAGATGAATACTTATCTTCTAGACTTCCTGCTTTCAATTTTATTTTATTTTATTTTATTTTTTTTAGTTTCTTTGGGTTCTTTCTATCTGTGTTACTTAAGAAGTGCATTTGCAAAGATCATTTGGTCATATTTTACCCAAGTTTTTAACTGTTTTCCAATAGGGGAGTTATCCACGCTAGCTAGTCACGTCACACTGCCAGAAGCAAAATTCTCATTTGAATTTTACAGGAATAGAACTGAACATTTCCATAAAGAAATAGCCATCACAACAAAGTTCACTTCTCTCACACTGACCTAAGCTCTTAATTTAGAAACTCTTAATGACTTATTAGGATTGTTCAAGAACTTATTTTATTGGAACTCTCCAGATTAAATCTGCAGTTATCATTGTAACCAATACTCTCTCTTATTTTGTCTGTTTAGATGCTATGTTTCACCATCACCTTAAGCAGGTAGTAAGTATCTGATGATAAATTAATGCTTGCAGCATATAACCTTTCAGAGCCTCACAGCCTAATGCCTGATTCTGTTCATTCTTGACAATCAGAACTCTAAATTCTATTCTGATTTTATACCACTGAATCAGGGCACCAGGAGATGAAGGGACAGACAGAACTCTGGACAGCATTCTAAAGATGTGTCTGACACTTAAAAGTCTCAGTTATTAGATCTTACCCTCTAGCCCATGTGATTTATTTGCAGTAAAGAACACACTGAAATATTTGTGTAAATTACCATCTTCTCTACTGACTCAAACAAAAACTGTTAAATGAGATAATGTGGAATTGGGAGGGACCATAGAAGTTTCTTAATACAACCTGTCACCCCCAATGCAAAAGCACCTTATATCACCCCTAACGGAATTATCACACTTGCTTCCTGGTACTTTTCATTCAAATTCAACCTAAAAACTTTGTTTTGTTCTGTCTAAAACAAAATAATTTGATGCAGTACAACATCAGAATCAACAATTTTGCTTTTATTTATTCTACAAATACCTATTTGAGAGACTATTATGTGGCTGATGGTCTCTCACTGAATTTTGTGATAACACTTTAAACTTTATTTTCAAGTGATAAAGAGTCAAGTTAGAAATCAAAAAGTCCTCTAACTTTTTAAAAATTGTGATGCTGGTCCTTTGAGCTGTCATAAGCACCACATTTCTCAGTCCATGCTAAAAAGATCTTTGCTTCATCAGCAGACCAAATGGAATACTACAGAATTTAATTTGGATTCCATGGAGCAATTAAATGCTAAAGCAGACATGCCACAAGGAACTCTCTCAACCACAAAGACTTAATTAGAAACCATATCAGCTAAAATAACCAAACTAGATGGTTGGATGGAAGAGAATTTGGTAGCACAAATGTAAATGGAAAGAATCAGCACTAAAAATCTGTTGAGATATGTACTCAAAAACATTTGTAAAAATTATTAGTTTTAGAATAAAATCTAAATTCCCTCTGAAAAAAAAAACACCCAAAAAACCTCAACCTCTCAAATGGAAGGAAACCCCAGATATACATAAAGTACAAGTTAAAGTATTCAAGTCAAAGGTCTAAATAAGTTGTAGGCTGTCCAAATGTAAAATACATAGACACACACACACACACACACATACAAAGTCAAATCTACTACCAACTACAAAATTGATAAAAGGCAGTTTATATCACCCCCTACCCCTGTAATCCTAAAGAAAGCCACTAAAAATTTATTGATACTATTGTATGTAGTTTTTTGACCTTAAAAAGGAACGACACTACCAGATTTTTAAATTGGTCTCCAGTAAGTGTTTTAAGGGAATTAGACTCATCCATTAGATTAAACATAATCCCTGGTAACCAAGCATTATATCATTCATGGCCAGGACTTGAATGTGTGTGCTGATAAGGGCTCCCAAAGTTTCATAACTAGACAGACCTAGTCCAGAGTTGTTTATTTTCATCCAAATCAGACTCAACATAGCCAAACTGAATCATCTCCATCCCTTAAACTGTTTCTTCCCTGAGTTCTCATCTATGTGAATTGTACTACCATCCATCAAGCCTCCCTACCCCAGGGCTCACCTAAGTTGGCTCTAACTGCTAAATCTCTCCAGAATCTGGACCCATTCTTTCCATCTCCAACCATGTGAAGAGACCACTGCCATAGCCTCTGCATTTGTTGACCTTTCTCTAGTCTCACACACACCTAGATTTCATATTCCATAATTCTATGAGGGTAATCCTCTTTTTGTTTTAATGCTATACCTTTTTTTCTGATTATATGAGAAAATTCACCACAGAAAATTATAAATACACAAAAAGTACACAAAAGAATCACTCAAAACTTTAACAACTAGTTGAAACCACTGCTAATATTTTGACATATTTGTTCTAGTTCTTTAAAAATAGTTGAGATGACACTATTTGAAAATTATGCTTTTTTTAAAGTTGACATTACAGTTTATAAACCTAAATTTTAGAAGTTGCATATCATTCTGAATTGTGGTTATTCCACAAATTTATATAACTTCCTCCTATTAATGAACTTAAATTTAAGCTCTTCACTTTTGTCACTTAGAAATGATGCTGCAATGAACATTTTTATGCGCAAAGTATTTCTGGCACTTCTGACAGTTTTGTAGGACAGATTCCTAGAAGTAGAATTTTTGGGTAAAGTATTTGAATGCTTTCCAAACAAATCATACCAAGGTTTATAACCTACAGTATACAACACTGCTAGTCTCATTCATCACACCCACTACAGCACTATTATTTTTAAATCTTTGCTAAGCTGTTAAGAGAAAACGTTATTTCACCCATTTAATTTGCATTTCTTTGATAACTCATGACCCTAAATATATTTCTTTGTTTATTATCCATCGATATTTTTTCTTTTGTAAAACTAGTTAAGTCCTTTGTCCATTTATCTATTTGGATATTGCTCTTAAAAGGAAAAGAGACTTCTAGAGTTCTTTAAATATTGAAAATATTAGCCTTTTGTCTGCCACATTTGTTGTAAATATATTTTCTTTTAATATGTCTTTTAATCTCCTAATTAAATTGTTTTTAATGTTTATTTTTGAGAGAGAAAGAGTGTGAGCGGGGAAGGGGCAGAGGAGAGGGAGACACAGAATCTGAAGGAGGCTCCAGGCTCTGAGCTGTCAGCACAAAGCTTGACACGGGGCTCCAACTCATGAACCGTGAGATCATGACCTGAGCCAAAGTCAGATGCTTAACCGACTGAGCCATCCAGGTGCCCCTTAATCTAATTAAAAAAATTTTTTTTTGAATGTTTATTATTTTTGAAGGAGAGAGACAGACAGAGCGTGAGCAGGGGAGGAGCAGAGAGAAAGGGAGACAGAGAATCCAAAGTGGGCTCCAGGCTCTGAGCTGTCAGCACAGAGCTCGACGCGGGGCTCAAACCCACAAACCATGAAATCATGTCCTGAGCCAAAGTTGGACGCTTAACCGACTGAGCCACCCAGGCGACCCTTAATCTCCTAATTTAAAAACCTTACATTTTTCTTATTACATAAATAATGCAGGGTTCATCGTAAAAAAAAATAATTACAAAATACAGAGAAGTAAAAAAAATTGAAAATTACAATAATCCCACCTATGGAGTGAGTCATTCTTGTATTGATTTTCTAGTTTATTTGTAGTCATTTTTTAGAAAAATTGAATATGTTGTGCATACTCTTTTGTAAACTACTTTTTTCATTAAAATATGATGAATACACTTCTTTGCCAATATTTTACCATGATGTCATTTACAATGGCTATAAACAGTCCATTTTATGGACATAACAATTTAATCCCATGTTTAGGGGAATTGAGGGTGTTTCTAATTTTTCATATTACAGTATAAGCAATAACCATGTAAAAATCTTCTGTTAATTCTTTACATTCATACTTAAATATTTCACTAAGATAAATTTCTATTGGTTGAATAACTGGCTCAGACATGCACATTTTAAAGTGTTTTATATGACTGTCATTTGTCCTCTAGAAGTTATACCAACATATACTCCCATCAACAGGTGGACCTTAGCCAACAGTGATTCTCAACATGATTTTTAAAATATACATTAGTTTTGATTGGGGGAGGGGGGAAGGGGCTTTTTTGTTTATTTATTTTTGAGAGAGAGAGGGAGAGCAGAGGAGAGGCAGAAAGAGAGAGACAGAAGATCCAAAGTGGACTCTGCACTGACAGCAGAGAGCCCAACATGGGGCTCAAACTCACGAACAATGAGATCATGACCTGAGCTGAAGTCGGACGCTTAACTGACTAAGCCACCCAGGCTCCCCAGTTTTGATTTTTATGTAGACAAATATATGTATATTTTCCTCTGTGATTTCTTCCCTACTGCTCAGAAACTTAAAAAGTTCTTCTTCATTCAATGATTTAACAATATTCACTTCTGGGGCACCTGGGTGGCTCAGCTGGTTAAGCACCCAAGTGTTGATTTCAGCTCAAGTCACAATCTCACAGTTCCTGAGATCGAGTCCTGCGTTGGGCTCTTCAGTGACAACTGGGAACCTGCTTAGGAATCTCTCTCCCTCTATTTCTCTGCCCCTCTCCTGCTTACATTCTCTCCCTCTCTCTCAAAATAAATAAACTTAAAAAAAATAATATTCACTTTTCTCTTTTAGTGTCGATTATTTTATTGTCTTCACAGTTAACTTTCTTATCTATTTGGAATTCCTTTTGTAGTGAGATGAGGAGCTCTCTTTTTCCTCCTCCCAAACAGTACCAATACTATTGTATAGTGATTTGAGAAGTGTGAGAATCTCTTATTTTTTAATGTTTATTTATTTTTGAGAGAGAGAGAGAGAGAGAGAGAGAGAGAGCGAGAGAGCGCGCACAAGTGGGGAAGGGGCAGAGAGACAGGGAGACAGAGAATCTGAAGCAGAAGTCAGATGCTCAACCGAGTAAGCCACCCAGGTGTCCCAAGAAGTGTGGGAATCTTTATACAACCATTTCATGCTTATAATTTGTCAAAGATTTTTCTCTGCTTCCCGGATAAAGTTAAAACTCTTTAACACAGCAGAGCTCTTTGGGACACTGTCTCTGATTCCATGTGAAGAACACCAACTGCCCCTCCCTGCAAATGCATCCCATGCTCTGATGATAATCTGCCAACTGTATATGCTACTCAATTTTTCTGTGATGACATAAATTTATAATTTTCAGGCACAGAAGATCTTTCCAAAAAAGGCACAAAACCAGAAGAAATAACAATAGAAGTTACTTTTATAGAATACTTACTTTGCATCAGGCATTACTCTTAAGTGCTTAACTGTCATTTCTCATTTGTTTCTCACAACGGTCCTCTGAGATACTATTACTACCTCATTTTAAAGATAGGAAACTTAGCCACAAAAAGATCAAGTAACTTGCCCAAGGTTACATAGCTAGTAAGCAAAAGAAATGAAATATGAACACAGGAAATCTGGCTCTGCAATATGTACTCTTAACCACTATACTGCACTGCATAAAAGAAAAGACACAAATTTGAATATATAAATACCAAAAGCTTACTATGTAGTAAAATACACCATTTGTAATACTAAAAAGAAAAGTGACTGGTAGAGAGAAGATATCCACAAGACACATAAAAAAACAGTGTATAGGATACATAAAGGTCTACAAATGAATAAGAAAATGTAATCATTTCAATTAAAAATTGGCAGTAGATATTCTTGGGCAATTCACAGAAAAACATTAAGCGGCCAATAAGCATATAACGAGTTCAACTTCACTAGTTATCAAGGAAATGCATATTAAAATGATAAAGGAGAGCATTTTCACCCATCAGAATGACAAAAATTAAAAAGTCTAGTAATATCCAGTGTTGCTGAAGGTATCGAAAAAACAGGCATTTCAATTACTGCTGTTGGTAATATAAACAGTTACAGCCTATTACAAGGATATTCTTTCAGCACTGAAACCATCAAAATAAAACAAATGTCTCCTTTGACTGAACAATTCTATTTCTGGGAATCTATCCCAGAACGTGGAAATCTATTCTGAATGTGTGCATAAATTCTCAATGCTGTGGTATCTGTAACACTATCAAGTAAATTGGAAATTACTGTAACACCCATCAGGACGTTTTACCTGTACAGGTAAAATAGCATTGTTAGAATATATACTTGTTTTCTTACACTTCCATATTATCGTGCTACAGAACACTTTTAACAAACATTTACTGCTTTTGAAACAAGTGGAGTAAGTGTTTTTTATAGTAATTTTCCCCCTACAGGTAACTAGAGAATATGAAAAGTAAGGGTAAAGAGGTATCTGGGTCCTCATATTGACACCCCAACTTCATAGCTTCCAGTATAATTAAATACTTAAATATTTTTGTAGTGTTGAGCTTGCTTCAGGGCAAGTTATAGGATCTTCTTTCTTTAGATTAAAAAAGTCATACAGATAATTACCATAGCTTTCTGTGATGTTTTAGGTACCGCCTTGCCTAAGAGCAGGAAGGTAGGCAAGTGATTTCTTAAAGTACTTTTTCAGCTCCAGGGTGATAAAAACATCTTAAACTTTCTGAAGCTGAAAACTCATAATTAACCATTAAAATTTAAAACTAAACAATCACATACAGTTAAGATACAATTCTCTACAATACAGTGTAAAAAAAGAAGTACTTTATATAAAGATCGATTAACATTTTTCAGGTGAAAATCAGCAAATATTGTTAAAATGCAAGATTCAACACCTCAAATCACTACCACTTCAAATAAATAATTTATCTGCCTATAAGGAACTTTTTCAGTAAGCAATTATGGATAATACACAATATGTGTAGTACACCTACTATACAGCACCCTATAAGAATTATATAACATTGCCAATCCTGGTTACGAGAAGAATTCTTTAGAGTATTTAGTACGAAAGCTTGAAGACTATTTCTTACATAGGAATAAAGTAGAGAGGCCACATGATAACACATGGCTCAGGACCTTTTCCTGTGGTGGAAATGGTTAAACATTTCTGACATCATAGATTTCTAAAATTCTGGCTGCTGCTTATGTCATATACATAACAACAAAACTATAATGACAACTTGCCACATGTCAAATACTGTTCTAAGCACATGTGCTACTGCACAACACTCCTGTGGTACAGACATGATATTATTCTCATTTTACAGTTAAATAAACTGAGATACAGAGAGGTTCATCAACTTTTCCAAAACCCCACAGCTAGGAATGTCCAAAGCCTACACTCAGCCTCTGCAACCGCTCTATTAAAATGCCTCTGAAGAGGCAGACAACTGGCTGTTACCTGACAGTTTGCAGAGAAAGAAGAGTTGAGATTTTCAGTTATTTATTTTTCTATAAAATGAAAATTACCTTTCTATTCCACTTACATCTCTTTCCCTACTGACATATATTCCAGACAATCTTCATAGAAAAATGATCTATGTTTCACACCATGTGATCTAACAGCACTTACAAAGTTTACAAAGTTAGTTACCATTAAAAATTAGTTACCATTTTTATCATCTGTTCAGTGACCTATTTAAAGGTAATTATTTATTTGACCTTCATTGACATCTTATTAAATAGGTAAGACTGGTGCTATTACCACTGCTTACAGAGGAAACTTAGGCCCACAAAGTTTAAACTCATTTTATATTTAAGATGTAAATGTAAGAGTTTAAATCCTATCATCACTTTTACTAGTATTTTCATTTGCTGGTTTTTTAGCAGTGTTTTTAAGGTATGTAGGACAAAAAGAATTCATATCTAGGTATCCTCCATCCCCTATTAAAAAGCCAAATAAAAGCCTGTTAAGCAAAAGGAGTTATGTTAAAGTCAAGTGACATGATCTTGGTTGGCCTTCCCATTCTACATGAGCACACTTAGCTAGCATATTTTTGTTTATTAACATATAAGCAAAGGTAAGTACCCTAAAAGGTAGTATCTAAGAAACTAAAGTCTTAAGTAGACTTTTACTTGGAGAACATTATCCAGCAAAAGGGTATTTCAGGTTACCTATTGATAAAAATTTCAATTCAGTTCCTTTGGCTTTTATGCAATTATTACCATTGTACGGGAATAGCTTCTGTCAATCAAATTGTGCCCCTAGGGCTGGGATGTGTCTGGTGTGGCACCCAGTATGCTATTGGTACTCAAAATATAATACAAGCAACAACTACTACCAGGTTACTGCACGCAAAGTGGTCTGACACAAAAGCCATACGTAGCTAAGACTCAGAACCACCGTAGACAGCATTCGAGCATATCTTTTAAAAACTAAGAGAGATTTGTATATGATGCTTACATGTTCCTATTTTACTAGTCTGAATATGTTCTTGCATAGGACAAAAAAAGAAATGATTATTTAGTTAGGTTTTCTTAAATGCTTGTCTCTTTTTACAAAGAGAAAGATCCTTTCACAGAGCTCAAAAGTTTCACAGGAACTAGAGAAGATAAAACCAGTGCACCTCTATTCATTAGGTTTTAAAAAAGTACGTGCATGTCTATGAGTGTGTTTTTCTGGAGAGGGGGACTAGGGGCGGGGGGGGGTGGTGGTGGGGGGGGTGGGGACTTGGAAGACAAAAGGAAAAGACTTGCCTCTGCTTGTGCTTAGAAATTAGAAAAAAGTCAGAAGTCAAGGAAAAGGGTGCTCAGGAAAGATAAAAATTTGAACTCCATTAAACCCATAACAAACCACGCAATCCTTAGGTTTTATTTACAGGGTTTTTGAGAGGATCGAGTAACATGAAATATATGACAGTGCTTTGTTTGTAAATGGCATATGCTATAGAATTCAAAGTATTAAATTACACTGGGACTTTGAATAAGCCATGATTCATTTGTGATTAAAACTTTACATAAAGATTCTAACAATGAAAATTATAAGATTTATGTGGGGAGTAAAAGTAATGATACAGTAAAAATTTTAATGTAGTTGTTATATACTTAAAACTATCAATGTACATAAAAAAAAGTAAGGTACAAAATATTATTTTGCTCTGTGTATTAAATAGTGGTATGTGTATTTCTGGAGATATATATAGGAAACCTAATAATAAGTTCTCTGAGAAAAGAAAAGAAGTTTGGACAAAGTGGGAGGAATTAATTTGCACTCTTTTATACTAGTTAAAAAAAAAAAACTTTGGCCACTTATTACTTTTCAAATAAAAAAATTAATTTTAAAAACTAATAATGAAAAAAGTGGGAAATTTTTCACTTTCCTGTTTTACTATTAAACGTTTAGTAAAATTCAATAAATAACAGCACGGAAAAAATTCAAGTTTACACAAAATTTTTTGAAAAGATGATGTTATCTAAGACATCACATTTTTAAAAAATGAAAGAGATATAATATTTATTTATTTTTCTCTTTCCCCAAATGTCACCTTTTCCACTTAGAACTGGATACAGCTTTTCAGTTCATAGTAATGGCATGGGTAGCTTCAGTGTCAGAATTCAAATTTTGTGTTAATTTGCATGACTACTACTGCCTTCTGTGTTTTTTAAAATAACTTCAAATTTGGGAGACATAAAGTAGGCATAGGCTTAAAATTTCTTGAAGCAATTCTTATCTTGCTGTTTTTGATGTAGTCCAGTTGCCTTATTTTAAAAGGAAAATAATTCCCTATACATAGAAATGTAGAGAAAGAAAATGTACTATGATCATGACAGATCAAAAGCAAAACCCTAAGATTCTTAATAAGTTTGATCAGTTCTTTCTTGTTTAAAATGTTAATGATATAATGATAGCCTCAAGACATGGAAACACAGAAAACAAAAATTTTATTTTTTCATTTAAAATCAGGAATTATACCGATTCCTTAGAAAATAGTATGACAATATGAAAAATATATTTCATAAATACTATTTGGTAAAGGAAAAGAAAAGAGTTATCAATCAATTGCATTGTATGTTCTACAAAGAAGAAAATAACCTCAGCTAGTATAGGGATGGAATTATGAAATAAGCATAAGCAGGTTTATTTCTGATAGTTGATTAGGCAGAATAAGAGAGTAAATCCTACTGACTATATGTACTAAGAAAGGAGATGACAGATCCTCATTTAGGCTACCTCAAAAGGCAAAGCATTTCACATCATACAAAGTATTTCTATTGATAGCTTTTATGACAACCAAAAAACAAAACAAAACAAAAAAATTCAATGATAACCTGGTAGTCTTGATCTACAACCTAAAATCCCTATTTTGAAGGCCAGAATTCTGACTTAACTGCAGAGGTACAACTGACTTTTTTTGGGCAAGAGAAATTAAGAAAGGGAATTCAAATAATGTTGAAAGGCAAGGTTTAGGAAGGGTCACATAATCTCATGCATATTTCCAAGCAATGTTCCAAACAGTTTTGAAAGGACTAAAGTCACAATACTAGAATCTCTTGAAGTAATTGATGTAGTCTAGTAAAAGTCAAGTCCTAAAATTAAGTAACAAGTTCCATTTTTATCCTGACTGCCACTTTGAATTGGAATTCTCTCCTAGGAAAAGATGGAGAGTGGAGATGAGTTAGTTATGTTGAAGAGGTTTGTTAGGTAAAGAGTAGAAAAGAGTAGCTGAAGGGCACCTGGGTGGCTCAGGTAGGTTAAGCATCCGACTCAGATCATGATCTCATGGTTTGTGAGTTCGAGTCCCACCTTGGGCTCTGTGCTGACAGCTCAGAGCCTGGAGACTGCTTTGGATTCTGTGTCTCCCTCTCTCTCTGCCCCTCTCCCACTCACACTCTGTCTTTCCTTCAAAAGTAAACAAACATTAAAAAAAAAAAAAAAAAGACCAGACCAGCTTAGCTGAGAAGGGGCACAGGGTGGAAAAGACTAACATTTCAGAACTTATTTCTCTTTAACATTACTTTGAGTCCCTTAAGAAGAATGCTAAAACCTTAGAGCATGAAATCCATCAAGTCAAATTTATACCATGCCTACTTTTTTTATTTTTTAATATCAAAATTCTTATGCCTGGCTACTATCTACTAGGGATGGATAGAAAATCTACACTTTATCAAGGGCCAAAGACCCACAGGGAAAAAATTAAAACATAACAAAAAATAGTTACTTAGGGTTAGATAGATATTTTTGAAATGAATTTTGTAAACTTTTAAAAGAAAATTATAAAATGTCCCTAATCTGAATCTATGTTTTCTTCCAACTTTCCACACCAAAAGGGGGCAAAGAATGATTTTAATAAGGAAAAAAAGTGGGAAGGAGTTAGAGAGCAAATGTAAATGGAGAAGACGGGCTTCAGGGTGAGGCCAGTTTTAGAGGCAGTGGGACAAGGGTGAGCACAATAGTGTAACCGACTGTACCCTTGAGGAACTTTCTCAAGAAATAAAGCGGACTGAAAGAATTGGCAGGGAATAACTATCTGTATTTCTGAAATGCTGGAGCCGGGCATGTGCAAATTGAATTAAAGATTTAGTAAATGTTGTCTAAAGTTGAGAAATCATGAAATAGTCATGAAACAGAGTACAAGCATATCATGCAGAACTAGAAACACGGAGGGAACCACCAGAAGAAGTAAATTCTGAAGCAGTTAAAAGAGGCTGCCTCAAGGAAGTGGGTTGGAGGTACCAAGTAAGTGGCAGGGGAATGTTGATTTTCAGTAAAAGTTCTTCCATAACTCATTTGTTACCATGTGCCTACACTGAAAAAAGTAAAAACATAATTTTAAACTCATAAATCAGAAAGGGCCTGACCTGTGTTATAAGTTCTTCTTTCTTTTTTTTTTTTTTCTAATTCCATCAAAACGTTCCTGTCAAAAACAGATTTGATTTTTTTTTTCTGTGTATACACACGTTAGTTACGGATGATTAACAAAGCATTCATTCTTCTATTTGCTTTGGCTGAGAACTGACTTGTGTTGTGTTAGTGTTAAGGAAATATTTCACTTTATATGCAGAAGATATGAAGTGTTGCTTATTTAAATATACATATGGTAAAAGAAAGGGTTTATACATGTTTTAGGCTCACAAACAATAAAAACATTTAAGTAGATGGAAGTACAGAGTTTATTCAACTTAGTAACTAGGAAAAATGCTACCTACCTTTCTCTTTACCCAAAATTGGCTTTGTGAACATATCTATTTCATATTTTAACTTTAATGAAATGGTAAAAAAAAAAAAGTTATTTAAAGAGAACTGATATCAAATAAGACAGAAAGAATCATGATTATCTTCATTTTGAAATATGCAGAGACCCTTTTTAAAATAATTGTTTAAAACCAGTGAAAAGTAGCTTACAAAATCAGAGTTCCTCAAGTTTAAGACACCTTTAAATAACTATCCTAATTTAGTCTGACATATAGTCACATAGTGTCTTTACTTTTCAGATGTACAGTGTTTAAAAAATAACATTCACTTGGAAAAAAAGTTTTAATAAATGAGCATATATGAAAAGTCAATGAAAAAAACAAATCTATCCTGTCATTTAATAATTTTTATAAAATCACCTTCTAAATAAAACTACTCAATAAACAAATACTAGTTACAGTAATTTAGTTTCCTGTAACACCTGTTTCATTTAAAGAGAAGGCAGTCAAAAATGATTTAAACTGTACTATCACTAACTTCTAAGTAGATTTTCACTAATTGGGTCCACTGATATAAGGTGGGATAAAGAAAAATAAAGGTGTATAGGAGAAAAAAATGCTGTGGATTACTTTGAAACTGGCTACTAAAAAAGAGAGAAGAAAGGATGGATTTGATGTCAGTTTTCAGATCTTCGTTTTGTTACTAAATTGCTAATAATAGCACAATTTCTAAAAAAGAATTAGATGAGGGATGGAAATTAGGAGTTACAGCAAGGATAAGAAATATTGGTGGCATATGATCTGGACATTCTAAGATCACTTGATGATACTGCAGAAATATATAGTAAGCAAGACTTCAGATCCAGGACTTAACTTCATAGACAGTTCCTCTGACATAAGTACAGATTCCTTTTCCTCTTATTTTCCTTCCCTCTTAACACATACGTTTGGCAACTACTGTTTCTTTCAATTTGAGCTAAATTATACTCCTCTTGAATTTTTTTTTATAATGGAGAATAAAGAAATTTAGTCTTTTCTACCTCTTTCTTTGGCAGATCATATGTAGCACAGAACCATTATTTATGAAATAAAAATCACTACCAGTTTAGACTTCTTCTTTTCAATCCCCTGAAAGGTAATAAGACCTTTCTACCAAATTAAATCGAGCAATCTCAGGTAGCTCCCTTCAATTTTATTTAATTTTTAACACACACTCCCTCTAGTCATCACTTTCATTTTATACGATCTTCTTGCTGACATGTATCCATTGAAATCTACTTCTAAACTGAACTCTGAATCTAGTCACCATAACTGTCCTTGAATCAACAAGACCATTCCAAAAGCCTGAGTGAATGATGGGTTTTGTACAATAATCTGAAGCCCTATAGATTTTCACTGGGTCAAGCTATTGTTGGAGTGAATGCCCAAGCAAGAGGCACTGCAGAAGGAATGCAGGTCCCCTCATAGCCCACACCTGGGAAGCAGCTCTGCGTACTTTTACAAAAGTATCAGTTCTAAAAGTACTTCTTTAAAAGCTTCCAAAAAGACATAGGTATAATGTGCATTTTAAAACAGGAAATGTAATAAACCAAATTGTGCATTTAATTTACTCTAAATGAAAATAAGGAACAGCAACCTAAAAAAATTATACAACATGCATATGTTCAAAACAAAGAACAATGCTAAACTAAAATCAGTCAATTTATTAAAAGTGGGACTATGGATACTTTTTCCCCTTTTAGTATTTCCAGTATTGTAAATATATCAGTTGTAATAAATATAAAAATTACAAAAGATCCACTATGCTCTAATAAAAAATATATCTAAAGAATGAAAAAGTTATACATCCCAATGTTATTTGAACACTACTCCTAGCACATCTGATTCCCAGAATCTATAACAACAGATATCTTCTTCAGGCATGAACCTAAAAACCCTGTAGGTAAGGCACTTAAATATCTTATTCCAAATTTAATGAGAATGAAATCACCTGGAAACCCACTTACCCATTTACTGGATATTTATAAGTGCACAGAATCTTGCTGAGTATTGTCTGTCTACAAAACAATATACTCTTCCTACCCTTAGGTAGTTGCCTCAAATTAGCAAGGAGAGACAAGACTATCACATGAAAAGTAAAACCATGAGGGAAGATAAAAGAAAACCCACAAGTTTAGTATATAAGTGACAAATTGATTTTTCGAACATTCATTGAGGGTCTACTATTTGTAAAATGTTATTCTAACTACAGAAATCAGTTATGTACACTTAGATTTCTGTCACTCCAAAAATAAGCAAAAAGATGGGATGTTCTGGGAAGCAAAGGAATATGAACCGCAGTAGAACATTACTAACTTACAGGGACAGGTATCATGTTAAGGTACAATTATTCTGTAGCTCACAAAACTGGAAATACATGCCCTATTCTTTCAATTGGCTTAGACAGCAGCATATGTAGCACTTTAATTAACTGTAGCAATTGACATACCTTAAAAGCCAAGATCTGAAATAATGCGCTGTAAATAGTACTTGTAAGCCAGTATTAATCCAAGCTTAACCTATATACAACAAAGTGTTCACTGCTGTATGTACATTTTAAGAAGAAATTCTAAAACAAAAATGCTTTATGAGCAAATTTCTAGTAGTTAGCAATATGCAGAGAACAAGCATTGCTGTTGAGTTCTATTTTTTTAAGCCAAGACAGAAATTTACACATTAACATTAAAAACAGTCCTATTTTAAAGCTATCTCTAGTTTAGATATCTAAACTATCATAAATATTATTAAAGAACATCTGGTCACTGTTCTCAATCAAATAACATTTCTATGCTTTTCTATTTTAATAATTTGTAAATATAAAACTATATATTTTAATCATTGTATTAAAAACTTAAAATTACATGTTTATATACATTTGTATATATTAAAAACATCATTAAAAATTCATCTCTTACAAAGCTTAATTAAAACTACAAATCTGTTACCTAAAAAACTTGACATCATAACTTACTTTTAAAATTGTTACATTCAAATATTTTCACAATTTATAAAATTTATATTATATATTACCCACCTGTTAAAATAAAATTAAAGCAATTCATAGCCCATATTGTTCAATAAATCTACTTGTTAAAAATATTATCAAAACTTACAATTAAGTGAGGTTTTAAACTTTAGCATGTAGCTAGTATATACACATGGAATGAAGCAGGTGATCTTATGCACTGAATTTTAACTACTATCAAATAATCTACCTCAGTAAAACTGATCTTTACCTAATAAACCTTTAATTACAAAAATTTTTCTTTCAATAAATCAAGTTCCATTTTTCTAAGACAGCTGACTTATGTTCTAGTTGAAGAGATACAAAAAGCAAACATTTAAAATCATGTTATCACATTTATGCAAATACTTTACGTGGGTAGGTAGATCCTCCGAGTGGGAGTGAGAAAATGAATAGAAGTGAGTAATTTGCTACTTCTAATTAGCAATACGACCTTGGACTAGTTACTAGATCATAATACCTTAGTTTCCTTATCTGTAAAATGAGGGAGGAGAACTTTATGATCTCTAAGGCTCCTTCCAGATCTAAATTTCTATGATTTAATTATTTGAATTAAGAAACCCACATCTGCATTAGGACACCAGGTTCTAAAATTACAGAATAACCTAACAGTGGGTTATAACTTAAAACAACACAAATATTGCAACATTAATTTGAAATATATTAACTATTAGAAAGCATTAATGCTTTTAAGATAAACAAAATGCAGGGCAATAGCTGCATACGCCTGTGCTCATTTAATGATAGTACGAACAATGAAGTTTACAGAACAGGACATTTCATTTATGGCTACTGCTTGCAGAAATATTCAATTGGAAAGCCAGAAACTATCAACAACAAGAGAATTACACTGAAATATTTTACATCTTATTTTTGAAACGGAGTTCTGTTATACTCTGTATAGCTTACATATGGAAACAAAGTATTTAAAATGATCACTAAAACTGCAACATAAGAAAAGTGCATATAGGGATAGAGGCTTATTTCTTTTAATAACACATTTCCCGCCCCATAATACTTACACAAATTAACACTATTTTCTGTAAAACTGTGACATTCTCTAAAGGCTTAATGTTCAAACATGTCACTCGCAAACATGTGAATAATAAATTACAACTTTAAATTAAGGTATACGACTGCTTCCTATTATTAATCTGATACAGGTATTACTGGAATTCAATTTTCTTTCAAAGGTGTGTTTTTGCAAACAACATTCAACCACCCACACATTATTTAAAAAACAAAACAAAAATTAAAACCTTTGTGCTAGAAATTGTCCCAGGACTGTATTTTGACATTTTTAGCAACCTGACAAACCACTCTGTTTGCTTTCTTCCGCCAATACAAAATCAAGCCAAGAAGCAGTTTCTTCATTTATTTCATTCAATGTCACAAGACTATCCAAAGTCAGGGTAAAGGTCGATCATCAATAATACATGCTGGTGCTACAGCTGAAATATAAATGTTCATTTGGGCCCTGTTTCAAAGACTGGCCATTGAAACCTATTTAATAAGACCTATAAAACTAGGAGAATATAGGAAGACCAAGAAATATAAAATATCCTTTTCCTATCAACCTTTGCTGATATCCAATAGCAAATTAAAGAAGATACCAAGAAAAACTTTACACAGTTGGGGGGAAAAAAGGTGTTTTTTTTTTTTCCTAGTAGCTTTAACAATCTCATGTTTTTAAAAATTTGCAGGAGTGCTACCCTGCAGGCATCTATGACTGCATCACGAGGTTTCAGATTTAGTGTGGGTGGTTGGATAAAGTTGGACGTTGACCAGTTTTGTGTATGCTAAAAGGCACCAGGCTGGAACACCATATTCAGCAATTGGGTATGAGACTGCCAGTGCAGTGGGTTGGAAGATGTATGCATTGGCACTCCGTGTGGAACCAGTAGGCTTACTTTAAAAGGTTACTGCAGTCTTGACTTTGGCAGCTGTCTTCTATGAATGAATATGAAGAGTTAAGAGTGAGATCTAGAGTCACACCTATGAAGATCAGAAGTTGTTCATGTTTGAACAACTGCATGTCCTTTGAAACATTAGGTCCTTATAAACAGAAACATGGAATAATCCTTGGTAGGGGTTGGGGGAAATTACATAGTTGGGAAAGTGTCACATTTTAAAACACTCAGCTACTTTGACTCTCAACTTTCAGGGTGACATTTTCTTAAGTTTCTTTTTTTTTTTTTCTTTATTTTGAGAGAGAGAGAGAGAGAGAGAGAGAGAGAGAGAGAGAGAGAGAGCGCACAAGCAGGGGAGGGGCAGAGAGAGAGGGAGAGAGAGAGAATCCCAAGCAGACTCCGTGCTGACCATGGAGCCTGATGCGGGGCTTAATCTCATGAACCATGAGATCATGACCTGAGTTGAAATCAAGAGCCTGACGCTTAACTGACTGAGTCACCCAGGCACCTCTTCAGGGTGGCATTTAAATTAAAACGTCAGCAGATATAATTATGTAAACAAGTGAAACAGCCTTGTAGTACTTGTATGAGTACCATCAGGTTAAGACCCCCAAGCTTTTTGTCGACTATACACATCTGTGTCTTTCCAATGCACATTTTGGAACTTCTGCCTCTAAAAGCAATTTATGATGACTCCGCAGTCTCAAAGAACACTTTTACTAACGGCAGCAGCCTAAAAACTACTCTATACTATCAGCTCTTGACTGGATCTACAAAGAAAGGCAGTGCCTCAAACACACACAATGCCTGGTCTTCACAGGTATGACTATGGATCTCTTAATGCTTCATGATTACTCAAAGAAGACAGCTGTCAAAGGCAAACCACTTCCATAGGACATACTCTTTTCATATTAACCCCTCCCACTTTTCCCTTACCACTAAATCAAATACTTTTCCTCAGCAGAGCTAAAATATGGCGAGACAGAATTATCCATACACAGATGAGTGGTGTCTCGCAGACCTGTGCTACAGCATTTAAAACAGGATCACAGCATGCTTTCAACATTTGCAACCAAACACTGAAATCATATGATCTATTGGGTATAGATTAAATATAGGTTTTTATTAGAGATCACTCTGTTGGTGGATCTTCAGAAACAGGTACAAAGACTCTGAATACAAAGTTAAGTAAAATTATTTCTTAGTAATAAAATAGAAAATAACTGTTTTTCTTAATTAAAAGAAAGCAAAGGAAGCCTGTTGAAACTAAACATGATAAAGTTGAAAGGAAAAGTGTATTAGTTAAACTGGAATTTCAAGCTTATAGATTCTAGAAACAGAGTTCTGTTAAGTGTTCTAATATTAAAAAAAACAAAAATTAGATTTTTTTTTTTTTTTTTTTTACAAAGGAAAAGTCCATGATTGTTACTCTGAATGAAAGATTAACAGACATATGGGAAACCCTTCCCCACCTACACTGTTAAAATTTAGTTTTTTAAATTGGGAGATTTTGATTTTTAAGAAAGAAATATCACAAATAAATACTAATTATGATGGGGCCCCTAGAGGGCAGAAGTTGGGTACTTTAAATAAGAGGAAATCTATAAATATTTGATCTAATATTGGAATAAAATTCCATATAAACTCTAAAAAATATACTATTTCATCAAGTGTTTTTAATCAATGTCAGAAGAATATGACAGAATTATTCTATAATTATAAAAATATTTTTAGCATGTAAAAGAAAACAATTCTAAACTACCTAATTTAACAAGAGGCATTCTTTAAAAATCCTTTTTTTTCTGACACTAGGACCAAACTGTCACTAAAAGAAAAGCAGAGAGGTTCCCCCAAAACCTCCAATCTAAAATATAAGCGGTAGGTAAAGTGGTGAGGTAAAGAAGCCACCCTATACTCCATCCCCAAAATCACAACCATAAAGAGTTGCTACTTAAATATTAGGCAGTGCTCTGTGAACCATTTTATATTAAAATTGGATAGTTCTAAACATCATCCATTGTTTGACACAATGCCATTTTGATGATAAATTGCAATCTATAGCTCAAATAATTCTACCCAGGGATTAACATTTCAGAGGCTGAGCCAGAGATTATGTGTGTGGATCTTGAATTTCATCATCTCCCTTTGGCACAATAGCTTATTCTTCCTTTTTTCATCTATTCTCTCATGAAGGGTCAGGAAAGCTTAGCCTTGCTGCTGCATTCATTTCATCTCTACATTAACCAGATACCTTGCAGTCTTTAGTTCTTCTGTGTTATTCCATTACAAATACTATGCTGCAGTATAGTATGGCTAATGAGGTTTGTACCAAATCAAAGGGTGCCATCAAGTGGTTATAATACTCTAAACAGCATTACACTAAATGACTATTCTGGATAGACTTCCTTCAATATAGACAAACTGTGCCACTCTTCTATGAAAGAATACATTAATGGGAGTAAGGAATGGGGCACTATCCATATTAACTCTTGTTCTTTATTTTCTATCCTTCAGGGATTGCTTCTCGGCATACTATATGTATGAAATATAATTTTAGAGCCACAATTAGGATTAATATTTAAGTCAGATTATCAAATGATCTTTATTAGGCACAATTCGAGCATGGTAGCACTAAAAGGAATTAAACAAATATATGAATCAAAATTCACGACTAGATTAATAACTTATTTCGGAAAATAAGTAAAAACAGTACATATAACTAAAATGTGTCTTGTCAGGTCTGTCTCCTATTACTAATGGAAAATTGCAAGGCTATGAAATACAGCCAGTATTATTTGATCCTTTTCATGCAGTCATGCCTAAGGTCTAACAAGCAACCCAGCAGGTGGTGTGAGAATGTATTTTCAGACACTTAAATAACTTTCAACAGTCTATGCAACAGGCTACAAGGGTCATTTAAGAGTTCTGAAAAAAGAAATCTAGAACTGTCTTAGAAAACACACACAAGGTAACATAATATTCAAATGACCCACTCTGGACTACTGGAGTTCCGGAAGATGGCGGCGTAGGAGGACGCTGGGCTCACCGCGCGTCCTGCTGATCACTTAGATTCCACCTACACCTGCCTAAAGAACCCAGAAAACCGCCAGAGGATTAGCAGAACGGAGTCTCCGGAGCCAAGCGCAGACGAGAGGCCCACGGAAGAGGGTAGGAAGGGCGGCGAGGCGGTGCGTGCTCCATGGACTGGCAGGAGGGAGCCGGGGTGGAGGGGCGGCTCGCCGGCCAAGCAGAGCCCCCGAGTCTGGCTGGCAAAAGCGGAGGGGCCGGACGGACTGTGTTCCGACAGCAAGCACGACTTAGCGTCTGGGAGGTCATAAGTTAACAGCTCTGCTCAGAAAGCGGGAAGGCTGGAGGACAAAGGGAGGGAGAGCTGCTGAGCCCCCGGACGGCAGAGCTCAGCTTGGCGGGGAACAAAGGCGCTCGCCAGCGCCATCTCCCCCGCCCATCCCCCAGCCAAAATCCCAAAGAGAACCAGTTTCTGCCAGTGAACTTGCTCGCTCAGAGCAAATACCCAACTCTGTGCTTCTGCGGAGCCAAACCTCCGGCAGCGGATCTGACTACCTCCCGCTGCCATAGGGCCCCTCCTGAAGTGGATCACCTAAGGAGAAGCGAGCTAAGCCCGCCCCTCCTGCCCCCATGCACCTTGCCTACCCACCCCAGCTAATACGCCAGATCCCCAGCACCACAAGCCTGGCAGTGTGCAAGTAGCCCAGACGGGCCACGCCACCCCACAGTGAATCCTGCCCCTAGGAGAGGGGAAGAGAAGGCACACACCAGTCTGACTGTGGCCCCAGCGGTGGGCTGGGGGCAGACATCAGGTCGGACTGCGGCCCCGCCCACCAACTCCAGTTATACACCACAGCACAGGGGAAGTGCCCTGCAGGTCCTCACCACTCCAGGGACTATCCAAAATGACCAAACGGAAGAATTCCCCTCAGAAGAATCTCCAGGAAATAACAACAGCTAATGAACTGATCAAAAAGGATTTAAATAATATAACAGAAAGTGAATTTAGAATAATAGTCATAAAATTAATCGCTGGGCTTGAAAACAGTATACAGGACAGCAGAGAATCTCTTGCCACAGAGATCAAGGGACTAAGGAACAGTCACGAGGAGCTGAAAAACGCTTTAAACGAAATGCAAAACAAAATGGAAACCACGACGGCTCGGATTGAAGAGGCAGAGGAGAGAATAGGTGAACTAGAAGATAAAGTTATGGAGAAAGAGGAAGCTGAAAGAAAGAGAGATTAAAAAATCCAGGAGTATGAGGGGAAAATTAGAGAACTAAGTGATACACTAAAAAGAAATAATATACGCATAATTGGTATCCCAGAGGAGGAAGAGAGAGGGAAAGGTGCTGAAGGGGTACTTGAAGAAATTATAGCTGAGAACTTCCCTGAACTGGGGAAGGAAAAAGGCATTGAAATCCAAGAGGCACAGAGAACTCCCTTCAGACGTAACTTGAATCGATCTTCTGCACGACATATCATAGTGAAACTGGCAAAATACAAGGATAAAGAGAAAATTCTGAAAGCAGCAAGGGATAAACGTGCCCTCACATATAAAGGGAGACCTATAAGACTCGTGACTGATCTCTCCTTTGAAACTTGGCAGGCCAGAAAGGCTTGGCACGATATCTTCAGTGTGCTAAACAGAAAAAATATGCAGCCGAGAATCCTTTATCCAGCAAGTCTGTCATTTAGAATAGAAGGAGAGATAAAGGTCTTCCCAAACAAACAAAAACTGAAGGAATTTGTCACCACGAAACCAGCCCTACAAGAGATCCTAAGGGGGATCCTGTGAGACAAAGTATCAGAGACATCACTACAAGCATAAAACATACAGACATCACAATGACTCTAAACCCGTATCTTTCTATAATAACACTGAATGTAGATGGATTAAATGCGCCAACCAAAAGACATAGGGTATCAGAATGGATAAAAAAACAAGACCCATCTATTTGCTGTCTACAAGAGACTCATTTTAGATCTGAGGACACCTTTAGATTGAGAGTGAGGGGATGGAGAACTATTTATCATGCTACTGGAAGCCAAAAGAAAGCTGGAGTAGCCATACTTATATCAGACAAACTAGACTTTAAATTAAAGGCTGTAACAAGAGATGAAGAAGGGCATTATATAATAATTACAGGGTCTATCCATCAGGAAGAGCTAACAATTATAAATGTCTATGCGCCGAATACCGGAGCTCCCAGATATATAAAACAATTACTCATAAACATAAGCAACCTTATTGATAAGAATGTGGTCATTGCAGGGGACTTTAACACCCCACTTACAGAAATGGATAGATCATCTAGACACACGGTCAATAAAGAAACAAGGGCCCTGAATGATACATTGGATCAGATGGACTTGACAGATATATTTAGAACTCTGCATCCCAAAGCGACAGAATATACTTTCTTCTCGAGTGCACATGGAACATTCTCCAAGATAGATCATATACTGGGTCACAAAACAGCCCTTCATAAGTTTACAAGAATTGAAATCATACCATGCATACTTTCAGACCACAATGCTATGAAGCTTGAAATCAACCACAGGAAAAAGTCTGGAAAACCTCCAAAAGCATGGAGGTTAAAGAACAGCCTACTAACGAATGAGTGGGTCAACCAGGCAATTAGAGAAGAAATTAAAAAATATATGGAAACAAACGAAAATGAAAATACAACAATCCAAACGCTTTGGGACGCAGCGAAGGCAGTCCTGAGAGGAAAATACATTGCAATCCAGGCCTATCTCAAGAAACAAGAAAAATCCCAAATACAAAATCTAACAGCACACCTAAAGGAAATAGAAGCAGAACAGCAAAGGCAGCCTAAACCCAGCAGAAGAAGAGAAATAATAAAGATCAGAGCAGAAATAAACAATATAGAATGTAAAAAAACGGTAGAGCAGATCAACGAAACCAAGAGTTGGTTTTTTGAAAAAATAAACAAAATTAACAAACCTCTAGCCAGGCTTCTCAAAAAGAAAAGGGAGATGACCCAAATAGATAAAATCATGAATGAAAATGGAATTATTACAACCAATCCCTCAGAGATACAAACAATTATCAGGGAATACTATGAAAAATTATATGCCAACAAATTGGACAACCTGGAAGAAATGGACAAATTCCTAAACACCCACACTCTTCCAAAACTCAATCAGGAGGAAATAGAAAGCTTGAACAGACCCATAACCAGCGAAGAAATTGAATCGGTTATCAAAAATCTCCCAACAAATAAGAGTCCGGGACCAGATGGCTTCCCAGGAGAGTTCTACCAGACGTTTAAAGCAGAGATAATACCTATCCTTCTCAAGCTATTCCAAGAAATAGAAAGGGAAGGAAAACTTCCAGACTCATTCTATGAAGCCAGTATTACTTTGATTCCTAGACCAGACAGAGACCCAGTAAAAAAAGAGAACTACAGGCCAATATCCCTGATGCATATGGATGCAAAAATTCTCAATAAGATACTAGCAAATCGAATTCAACAGCATATAAAAAGAATTATTCACCATGATCAAGTGGGATTCATTCCTGGGATGCAGGGCTGGTTCAACATTCGCAAATCAATCAACATGATACATCACATTAATAAAAGAAAAGATAAGAACCATATGATCCTGTCAATCGATGCAGAAAAGGCCTTTGACAAAATCCAGCACCCTTTCTTAATAAAAACCCTTGAGAAAGTCGGGATAGAAGGAACATACTTAAAGATCATAAAAGCCATTTATGAAAAGCCCACAGCTAACATCATCCTCAACGGGGAAAAACTGAGAGCTTTTTCCCTGAGATCAGGAACACGACAGGGATGCCCACTCTCACCGCTGTTGTTTAATATAGTGCTGGAAGTTCTAGCATCAGCAATCAGACAACAAAAGGAAATCAAAGGCATCAAAATTGGCAAAGATGAAGTCAAGCTTTCGCTTTTTGCAGATGACATGATATTATACATGGAAAATCCGATAGACTCCACCAAAAGTCTGCTAGAACTGATACATGAATTCAGCAAAGTTGCAGGATACAAAATCAATGTACAGAAATCAGTTGCATTCTTATACACTAACAATGAAGCAACAGAAAGACAAATAAAGAAACTGATCCCATTCACAATTGCACCAAGAAGCATAAAATACCTAGGAATAAATCTAACCAAAGATGTAAAAGATCTGTATGCTGAAAACTATAGCAAGCTTATGCAGGTAATTGAAGAAGATATAAAGAAATGGAAAGACATTCCCTGCTCATGGATTGGAAGAATAAATATTGTCAAAATGTCAATACTGCCCAAAGCTATCTACACATTCAATGCAATCCCAATCAAAATTGCACCAGCATTCTTCTCGAAACTAGAACAAGCAATCCTAAAATTCATATGGAACCACAAAAGGCCCCGAATGGCCAAAGTAATTTTGAAGAAGAAGACCAAAGCAGGAGGCATCACAATCCCAGACTTTAGCCTCTACTACAAAGTTGTCATCATCAAGACAGCATGGTATTGGCACAAAAACAAACACATAGACCAATGGAATAGAATAGAAACCCCAGAACTAGACCCACAAACGTATGGCCAACTCATCTTTGACAAAGCAGGAAAGAACATCCAATGGAAAAAAGACAGTCTCTTTAACAAATGGTGCTGGGAGAACTGGACAGCAACATGCAGAAGGTTGAAACTAGACCACTTTCTCACACCATTCACAAAAATAAACTCAAAATGGATAAACGACCTGAATGTGAGACAGGAAACCATCAAAACCTTAGAGGAAAAAGCAGGAAAAGACCTCTCTGACCTCAGCCGTAGCAATCTCTTACTCGGCACATCCCCAAAGGCAAGGGAATTAAAAGCAAAAGTGAATTACTGGGACCTTATGAAGATAAAAAGCTTCTGCACAGCAAAGGAAACAACCAACAAAACTAAAAGGCAACCAACGGAATGGGAAAAGATATTTGCAAATGACACATCGGACAAAGGGCTAGTATCCAAAATCTATAAAGAGCTCATCAAACTCCACACCCGAAAAACAAATAACCCAGTGAAGAAATGGGCAGAAAACATGAATAGACACTTCTCTAAAGAAGACATCCGGATGGCCAACAGGCACATGAAAAGATGTTCAATGTCGCTCCTTATCAGGGAAATACAAATCAAAACCACACTCAGATACCACCTCACGCCAGTCAGAGTGGCCAAAATGAAGAAATCAGGAGACTATAGATGCTGGAGAGGATGTGGAGAGACGGGAACCCTCTTGCACTGTTGGTGGGAATGCAAATTGGTGCAGCCGCTCTGGAAAGCAGTGTGGAGGTTCCTCAGAAAATTAAAAATAGACCTACCCTATGACCCAGCAATAGCACTGCTAGGAATTTACCCAAGGGATACAGGAGTACTGATGCATAGGGGCACTTGTACCCCAATGTTTATAGCAGCACTCTCAACAATAGCCAAATTATGGAAAGAGCCTAAATGTCCATCAACTGATGAATGGATAAAGAAATTGTGGTTTATATACACAATGGAATACTACGTGGCAATGAGAAAGAATGAAATATGGCCTTTTGTAGCAACATGGATGGAACTGGAGAGTGTGATGCTAAGTGAAATAAGCCATACAGAGAAAGACAGATACCATATGGTTTCACTCTTATGTGGATCCTGAGAAACGTAACAGAAACCCATGGGGGAGGGGAAGGAAAAAAAAAAAAAAAAAGAGGTTAGAGTGGGAGAGAGCCAAAGCATAAGAGACTGTTAAAAACTGAGAACAAACTGAGGGTTGATGGGGGGTGGGAGGGAGGGCAGGGTGGGTGATGGGTATTGAGGAGGGCACCTTTTGGGATGAGCACTGGGTGTTGTATGGAAACCAATTTGACAGTAAATTTCATATATTAAAAAATAAAAATAAATAAAAATAAACAAATTTAAAAAAAAATTAATAAATAAATAAAAACAAAACAAAAACAAAAACAAATGACCCACTCTGAAGATCTGGCTCAACGGCTACTGCTCTGAACCATCCTGTACCAGGGAAATCTCACAAACAGGCTTAAACCATCTTCATAACTACATGCTTAATTATACAAGTTCACAGATCAAACAAGATATAGAAAATGAAATCATAAAAGCTAACCTGACAGAAGATTTAGGGAGCAGTACCAATAAGGAAGCAAACTCGAGGCAAAACTAAAGATCTGATGGCATTATTTTCCACACAGCTGTTATAGACTGTCTACAAAAATATTTCTTATCCCACATTTTCTTCTAGAGCCTTGCCACTCTCCCATCAAGTGGTGGAGTCTCATTCCTTCTCTCTGAATCCAGGCAGGTTTGTGACTGGCTTATGGCTAAGAGAATGAGGAAGTAACACTATGCAACTAGAAGGCTGATTAGAAAAGGTGATGCAACTTCCACTAGAAGAGCTGGAATAGTCGCTCCTAAAGTGTTCAGCTGCCACAAAAGCAGTCTGACTGCCCTGAAAGAAATCCAAACTAACCCACTCAGAGAGGTGAACTATGGAAGCCCTTGAGACTACGTGAAGTGAAAAAGCCCCCATCCTGTGCTCTAGCCCCAAAATACCTCAAGACTGTTACATAAAATAGATTCTACACTATCCCTGGCCCAGCTGAGCCCTTCCAAGTTCTGACCCACAGAAACTGAGTAACTTTGACAGTGACTACAATCTGATCTATTAAAATGAATCACAAGTGGTAGAAAATGATTGTTAAGTTCTGCAGGATACTCAGCAGATCTCAACCTGCACTGCTGCATTGCTTGTAATAACACTGAGTTGGTTACATATGCGAATGCAATAGGTAAAATTAATGCCCTGAAGCCAGGTAATACATGATGGTAACAATAAGCCTAATGGTTGGAAAAATGAGATTCTACCTATGACAGAGAGGAAAGGATGATGTTAGTTTGGAAAGAAAAAAGTTTAATTCTTATGTTTTATTTTGGGCAAGGAATCATATATCTTCTTGGAAAAGACTGAATTGGTATTACAGGACCTTATAGCATAGAGGAAAATTTTAAAAATATTTTAGGGCAACCCACATGAAAACACTGAAAACCAATGTATAAGAAATAGTAGGTTGTATGGGAAAAGGGAAAAGGACAGAGCCTTAAGATATGCATTTTAGTTAAAAAAAAAAAAGAAAAAGAAAAAAAGAAGAAGAAGAAAAAAAAGCATTTTACTTAAAGGAATGACTTGGGAGGAAAAAAAATCACTAATCAACTTCCTTTTGGCAGCTGCCTTTTGGATAAGTTTTTTCCCCCACAGCCTGCCTTCACCAATTCTTCCTCTGTGTTCCTTCTATGGCTTAAGAACAACACAAGCATCCAATATTCAAACTAGAAATCTGGAAATCATACTAGACTCCCTACCACCATCAACCCTAAGAACTAATCAGTCACCAAGACCTGATTCCACCACCTTCTAAATACCTCCTGAAGCTCTCTCCCCTCTTCTGTCTGCACCTGCTAATGTCATTGTCCTACTTAAAGCCCACAGCATCTACTACTTGGGTAACTGAATTGTCTATCTGATCTTTAGCTCTTCAGTTTTACACATCTAAATTCATTCTCTATAGCAATATTATGTTTAAACTGTAGGCTATGACCCATTAGTGGATCATGAAATCAATTTAATGACTTGTAAAATCAACTTAGTGGCTTGCAACCAGCATTCTAAAACATCAGGATGTAAGAAGAAATGCTAGAGTACATCCTACAATCCTAGTAATAGTAAGATGTGTTTCATGAAACTTGTTTTTTTTAATTTTTTATTTTATTTTATTTAGTTAAATATAGGTTCCTGTATGTGTGTACTGGGTCATAACATACAATGTATTTGTTAGTGACAGGTACAGTGAAAGTTTGAAAGATAGAAACTGATTTTTTAAATTCACTATATAAGGAATTTTTATTAAAGCAAGAATTTTATAATCCAAATTACATTTCCTTGCTCAGTTATCAATTCTATTATTTAAGACAGAAGGGACCTTCTGAGCTATTCCACAGTAAAAAAAAAAAAACTATAAAATTAAAGAAAGGAATGCTTTAAGGTTTTGTACCTTGCTAAAAATTCTTTTTCCCAGGGTGTATAAAACATTAATTTGTTTTTATATTTCACTATTTTTTTATGTGTTTTTTCCTTTTGTTGCTGAGAAACTGATCTTTCAAAATACAACTCTAATCATTTTACCTCTCTGCTTAAAACTTAAAACTTTTCCATGGCTCTTGATAGCTTACTAGAATCATGAATCAGAATCATGCAGGATCTAAGCCAATCTGTAAGTTTTACTATACTCACAGACAATTCTGATAGACAAGTTTGGGACCCATGACTTCTAGGATAAAGTTCAAATATTTTCATTTAGCATTCAAGGCCAGGCACAATCTGCCCCTTGCTCATCTCACTAGTTTCAACCTCTTCTGCTCTCCTTACTTTGCAAATGAAGCTCTAGCAATTTTATCACTGTGCCTTTAGCAAGGCTATTCTTCTGTCTTTACCCCAGACCCCATCCTTCTCACACAACTCTATCTGGTAGGTAAACTTTTTAGTCTTTCAAGCCATAGCTCAAGTCAACTCCTCTCTGAAGTATTCCCATGCCCCTGATATATGCAACAGCTCCTTGAAACCCTAAATGGACCTTCCACAAGCCACTTTTCTAGTATTACCACTGTAGTCTCATCACTTGCTCATAGATCTGCCTCCCTAACTAAACTGAGAACAACTTGAGAACCAAAACTTTGTCTTATTCATACCTCTGAAGTCTAGGAAGTAAAGGCATAACCAATTTTGTAGCACATAGTATAATGGAAGTCTAAAAAACAGTCATTCTATGCCCCAATTAAGTAGAACAATAATGGTCTCTTTTACAAAGAGTTTAATCTTACTCATCCTTGGTTGTTGGCTTTTTTTTTTTTAATGAGATATAACTGATACATAACATTGTATTGGTTTGAGGTGTACAACATGATGATTTGATATATGTATGTATTACAAAATGACTACCACAGTAAATCTGTTAATATTCATTACCACACATTATTTACAAATTTTTCTTGTGATGAGAACTTTTAAGATCTACTCTCTTAGCAACTTTCAAATATACAATATAGTGTTATTAACTACAGTTACCACGCATTGTGCATGTTTTGAAAAAAAAAAAGCCAATAGAAAAGGAATTTTGGAAAATCTAGACTAGAAGAAGTAGGAAGGCATATATTATTGCTTGCTTTGGCTAAAAAGGTTTAATATGTATAAATATAATGTAAATAAACCTATGATATCTAGTGATCTAATCCAGTTCATGTCATTTGACTACTTTTCTAAACTTTTCCTCCAGTTTAATGAGGAAGAAGAAATTCTTCAAATTTATTTTACTCAGATTTATTTATTTCCAGATTGACTCTATTTTCAAAAGAATGCAATGATTCAAGTATCATATAATCAAAGTCATTAGTTAAGAACAAAAAGAGGAAATAAAAAGGAAAGCAAAAAAAAAGTGATATGAAACAATTCTGGCTAAAGAAAAGTCTCAATAGAGTATTGTTTTCCTACCTCACATCCCTCTCCCCCTCCAAAGGACAGCTCTGTGCTTCCTTTGTTACAGATAGTTATATACAGAGAAAAGAATTTTTATGTGTGTGTGTGTGTGTGTGTGTGTGTATATATATATACAGAGAGAGAGAGAGAGAGAGAGAACTTTCTATTAAGCCATTCAACAAACATACTTAATACATTCAATAAATAATTTTCCTTTCAGTCTAATTTATTCTAATGATTTAGCTGAAATAATTAATAAATGCCACAAGACAATTCAGACTGCCAGAATCTTAAGGTAAATAGCTCCGGGAAAAAAGCTATTCAGGGAAATAATGAGAGACTGCTCCTCCTCTGGAGGAGCTGGCTACCAGCTACAAATAGTCTAAGGATATACTGTATACAGCTAGCTCTCTTATTTAAAGTACATAAGAAGTAACTTGGACAGATAATAAAATATAGATGTCTTCATTATTATTGTTGTCTATGATCTTTATGATTTCAAGAACACAGTAATGTACATAGGGCTCCTAAGATTTAGGAAACAAGGAGTCCCTACCCTTGATTCTGTTACTATTATACAACTTGAGAAATATCTTCCCTTTACTGGTTTCCTAGTAATGAAAGTATCAGCTGGGCTGCCTGGGTGGATCAGTCAGTTGAGCACCTGACTCTTGATTTCAGTTCAGTTCACGATCTCATGGGTTCATAAGATCAAGTCCCGTGTTGGGCTCCGCACTGACAGCACGGAGCCTGCTTGGAATTCTCTCTCTCCCTCTGTCTCTGACTCTCCCTCACTCACTTGCACACACGGGCATGCTCTGTCACTCTCTCCCTCTCTCAAAATAAACAAATAAACTTTAAAAAAAAAAATAAAGAAATTTTTAAAACTTAAAAACAAATCTATCTTAAGGCAAAGAATATTCTTCAAACATTGAATTATTTTAAACTAAAGTACCATATTTATCAGAACACTGTTTTATCATATCATTAAGCATAAGATTGTTATTAAAAGACACTATTTCATCAGTGTCTAGAAGTCACAATGCTGATAACAATCAATTATTATACCCAATTTATGGTAGAGCAGAGAGATATAGTAGGTAAATATGCCTCATTAGTTTAATGATATGGAGAGATTAATGAATATGTCATAAACAAAAAAGAATCACAAAATAAAATTTTAAAGACAAGTTAGGTATTAAAATAGAAAAAAATGGGTAAGACAATACATCATTCACAGAGTTGTGAAAATCTTACTTATTTTCTGGAGATATTAAAGGTATTAAAGTACCAAGACAGTTTTGTATTCTCAAGCTGATAACTGTCTACACTGGATCTGAATTGCACATGCAAATTTTGTTTCCCTAATCAGATACACACTTCTCTTATAATGTCAGCAATTCCATTTTAATAGGATATAATTCATGAAAATATTCCATTGCTTTTCTATCAGTACAAATGGACCTATATCTAATTATATAATGCAAAGTTCCATTTCTATACAAAGAAATAATTTAACTTAAAATTATTTTTAAGATTTTTTTTAAGTAATCTCTACACCCAAGTGTGGCTCGAACCCACAACCCTAAGATCAAGAGTTGCATACTGTACCAACTGAGCCAGTCAGGTGCCCCAATTTAACTTAAAATTTTAATAGTTTTTGTTTGTTTTTATAATTCACTTCATGGTTGTCTTTGAGCAAAGAACTATGTAGGAAGTCTCCAACATATTAACCAGTCTTTCAAGATGGTTAGTGTGGCAGAGAACTAGAATGCCAAAAATCCATTCAATTTTAGACTAAGGAAGTTTTATTTACATATTCCTGAGAGAATATAGAGATAGTGAAAGTAGCAAATTGAAAAAATCTTAAATACTTTTCTACTAAAAGTCTAGAGTGGCATTAGAACCCTACTGTAAAGCAATTACCAAGTCTCTGTTCTACTATTTTACTTCAGTGAGAAAAAAGACCTCATGCAAATTCATAACATCTTCTACACACTAGCATCTTTTAACTGCTAAAATTCTATGAATTAACATGTAAAAAATTGTTCAAATACACTGCTGGTTTTAAATATCTGTAATGAAGTATTAAAGGTTTGTTTTGATGGCTATCTTGTTTATCAGTTTCCTCCCTCCAACTGGCAAAAAAAAAAAAAAAGAACTGAAAGTAACTATGGCTCTCTTTCTCACTCATCTATCGGGAAGGTATCTGAAGGTAACTAGCAAAGAAGATACTATATAGCTCTAGCAATTTAGAAGACAGACTGCAGTTTCCCACTATAACTCAATAACTAGACAAATTATATGCCATCAAATTCATTCACTATCAAGTTTAGACTATTTTTTACTTTATAGAAACTGAAATACACAAGGCTTTGGTATCTTCCTTAGTTCCCAGAACTCTCCTTTTAAGTCCCCTTATGATCATCTCCAAAAACATACAGTCATTAGAGATACAGTAATAATTCACTAAGATGCTTTCTATTCTATTACCAGTTTTAAACAGAAATGTCTATCACAATGCAAAAATATGCTACTGCTCTACTTCCTTCAGTGTTAAGGTCATTTGATGAAATGTATATACATTAATTAAAACTCTAACAAATTTAGGGGCGCCTGGGTGGCGCAGTCGGTTAAGCGTCCGACTTCAGCCAGGTCACGATCTCGCGGTCCGTGAGTTCGAGCCCCGCGTCGGGCTCTGGGCTGATGGCTCAGAGCCTGGAGCCTGTTTCCGATTCTGTGTCTCCCTCTCTCTCTGCCCCTCCCCCGTTCATGCTATGTCTCTCTCTGTCCCAAAAATAAATAAAAAACGTTGAAAAAAAAAAAAAAAAAAACTCTAACAAATTTAAACTTTTAAATATTACTCAATAATGTTATTTGGTCTTTATGCTAGTACCCTCCATTTACTGTCCGCAAAAAGCATACAAGATTAAAGAAAGTAAGACACAAGGGTGGCTACTACCTAACGTTACAAAGTGACAAAATAGGTTATCCACCTGAGAAGTGGTTTTCCTGCTTCTATATGTCACTCAACTATTTACCAAAAATTGTAAAAACACTCAGTGTTCCTTAAAATGTTCTGGGCAGAGATTTCACTGAAAATCTGATTTTTAAAAGAGGTGGAACTTCATCTACAAAATTTTACCTATTAAAGAAAGATATTAAAAAGATCTCAATCCTCTGAAGTCCATCCATGCAAGAACCTCTAAGAATCCCAAAATTTAAGGTCTTTAAGAGCCCTTGCTTGCTTATGATAGTAAGCTGGCAGTGCTATCTGTTACCAGTGAAGGCTATTGCCTGCCTAATGAGGAAAGGATGATTTCACAAACCCGAATGGTTGGATAATATACATCCTTTCTGAAACATTGTGCTTATAAATGATCTTTGGTCAAGCATATTCAATTCCAAATCTGGTATTCAAGAGTTTCCATGACCTGATCCCTTTTTTTTTCTTTTTTCTTTTTTCTTTTTTTTGTTTGTTTGGTTTTTTTTTTACATAGAGTGTGTACACATGCGCACGCGAGAGCACGGGGAGAGGGGTGGGGTGGGGGGAGAGAAAAAGAGAGAGACAGAGAGAGAGATATCTTAAGCAGGTTCCACGCTCAGTGTGGAGCCCAATGTAAGGCTCAATCCCATGACCGTGGGATCATGGAAACTGATCATTTGACGTGAGCTGAAATCAAGAGTTGGATGCTCAACCAACTGAGCTGCCCAGGCACCCCTGACCAGATCCTTTTTAACCTAATCAGTTAACTAAGTAATTTCCTTATTCCCTCGTTTCCCTTCCAAGTTTATTATTTTCCTCTCATTTGTAAAGTTTCTGTGCCATTTATTATTAGCATGTATTGAATTCTGTTTTTCAAGTACTGTGCTAGATGCTTTTTATGCTTTTAATATCTCTAGTCCAAGGTATCATTTTGTAAAATATCTCTGTTTTATGGATGAGAAAACAGAGGTTCTGAAAGGAGAAATATGTATGAAGTCCAAATTTACAGCTAGCAAGTGTGATTCATGATTCAAATCCAGGCCTGTGTCCAAAGCCTTGCTTTCAGCATCCAATGCTGCTCCAACTTTTCCTTTTAGTTATCCTCAACAGTCAAGAAGATGCATATCTCCAAGGACTAGGACTCAGGACTAGAAGCAGCTCAATCAAAATAGGACACTTCTTTGAACTCATGTTTCATCTTCAAAATTCGTATGACTTTTCCCTATTTCTGAAATCATTCTGTGGAGATTTCATTATAAAAATACCTTGAAGTACATGTTAAAGAAGAGGATTTACAACACAGAAAGAAACTGCCACACAACTCTAAGGATAAACAGAGCCATGTTTGGCAAACAGCTCTTAAAATGTTCTTGATAATTTCAGTACATATTAACTCATTTACCTCTAACTTCTATAGTACTTTTCAGCCATCATTACACATTTAGCATACTATACTTCATTTATTCTTGTTTCATGTGTTTATTTCTCAAGCCAGATTTTAGTATCTGAGCAGAGGTGTTCCCATGTATCCTCCATAGTAATTAATTATTGCAGCTAGGCTCTACACCCAGTGCCTAGGACAATAAACGTTTGATGAGTGAATTAGTGAATAAATGCATGGGTAAAATGGATGGGGCTTGAGAGTCTAAAGACTTCCATTTGAGACCAAGCTAAGAGGTTTTCTGTGTGTTCTTGAGCTAGTCATTTAACCTCACCAAGTCAGAGAAATTATAATAATGTCCACTTTAGAGAGATTTCTCAGGGATTAAAAAGTATTTATTTGAAAACAGTTTGTATTCTTTAACAAAACTTACCAAATATTATTTATGAAGTTATAAATGATCAGTTGAAATAGTTTAATTTTATTTTAAGAGGCAGGTAAAGGAAGATCTTTAATACATCACATTTGTGTAACAAAGTAATTTTAGAAACAAAAGTAAAGTGTAATAATTCTAGTAAAGTATCATCTTTTTAATCGGTCTAAGTATGAGGACATAAAATTATTTTCTTAATGAGATATATTTCATAATGTATAAAGTACTGTTTTATACACTCACCCACTCCTATTTTCCAAATCTTTAATTTGGAAAAAAAAAAGTGGGTGACCCCAATATTCTCAAAGCCTTCTTCTTTCTGCATCAGAATTCTGATTCAGTAGGTCCAAGTTGGGGCCCAGGTGTCTGCATTGTTAAAAAAATGGCATGGACGATTTTAGGGCAGCAAATGCTAATTTAAAACTAAAAACATCAACACTTCTTTACCACTATTACCCACCATGTGAACCACGTAATTTTGTAGGTCCACAGCAACTATATAGTCAATTCTTTAATTTCTTAATTATAATGAAACTCAACTAAGTGGTTATAAATTACTATAGCCCTAGAGAAATCAACCAATATTTTTTAAAGTAAATTCTATGCCCAACCTGGGGCTTGAACTCATGACTCTGAAACCAAGAGTCACATGCTCTACCAATTAAGTCAGCCAGGAGCCCCTAACCAATATTTTTAAAATTAAATATTCTAGAAAGTAATCTCCTGAACTATATGCAGTTCCACAAAGGAGCCATAATCTCTCTTGTCTCTGCTCAAGGTAACCCAGCCACCTGAAGCACTTTCCAAATTCCCTGCAGCTATCAAGAGTACTTAATTTTTTTTTTTAAATGTTTTAATTTTTGAATGAGAGAGACAGAGACAAAGAGCAAGCGGGGTAAGGGCAGAAAGAGAGAGGGACACATAATTTGAAGCAGGCTCCAGGTTCTGAGCTGTCAGCACAGAGCCTGACATGGAGCTCGAACCCATGAAGCACGAGACCATGACCTGCGCCAAAGTCACACACTTAACTGACTGAGCCACCCAGATGCCCCAGGAGTACTTAACCTTTAATCTGAAATCTCTCATTTGGATTTTGGCTAATACAGTGCCTATGCCTATATTATACTGTCTAAATTACAGCAACAGTCCCAAGGAGGCCTGAGGCAGCACTCAGTCAAACATATATTTCTGCAGCAAAATGAATAACCATTCATACTAAGTGGAATAAATACTACAACTAGCCTCACTTCAGGTCAGGACAGGTTTGGCCACCAAATGAATTTGAACCAAATTTTTGAAAAATACATATTTTAAAAAGTCTTCAGATAGTAAAGATTTTTGGCTTCTGAGGTTATACAGATAAAGAACTGTAAAAACTTTATCAGTAAAGTTTTTTATTTTATTAGTAAAAAAAGACTGTAAAAAGATAAAAAAACTTATCTTTTAGGTTTCAGTTTATATATTACTTTCATTAGAAAGCTTCCTCTAACCCACCAAAACTGGGGTTGGTATGTTCTATATGTGCACTTGTAATGCCCTATACTTATTCCTATCTTAGTGGCTGCCTGTTCATCTCCCCCTAAATGGTAGGGTACCTGGAGTGAGGGGCCACATCTTTTTCACTATTACATGCTCAATAACTAGCAAATATCTGCCACATAGTATCCACTTAATCAACTTAGTGAATAAATAAGCAATTTTAAGCATTAAGACTTTAATCTAGTAAAATTTTATATTATTGCTCTACTTACTTCATCTGTAAAGTATGATTAACATCAATAAGGATGAATTTCCACATAATACATTATGATAACAATCAGGAAATCCAACCAAAAAGACTACCCAATAGCATATGCACCGTGACAGTATAAAAACAGTACTTTGTGGCTGTAAAATAAAACTTTTCCTTAAGTTTGTTAGCTAGAACATTTCACAAAGTAAACTACAATATGAAATAAATTATTTAACATGCAGTAGTTTATTTACATTTTTGACACAGGACTTCTTGCATTACACATAGATAAATACAGTACAGTTGACCTTAGATTTTAATCCATTTGTGGTCCCTTCTGTGTCAAGAATTTTAGAATGTAGAATCTGAAGATGGAAATTTGGTTTCTTCTAATTAATATGCTCTAATAAAATTGAAAAATAAGTGATAAAAAATTAAAGACATTAGGCAAGATGAAAATGGAAAACTAAGGAAATATTTAAGCAAATAGAGTTACACAAGAATCTTATGATTTTGAGGATTCTGACAGGCTCAAAGCACGCATAATCATTCTTGAGCATACTTTTTTTTTTTAACATTTTTTTAAGTTTATTTATTTTGAGAGAGAGAAGGAGAGAGTTCACCAGCAAGGGAGGGGCAGAGAGAAAGGGGGAAAGAGAGAATCCCAAGCAGGTTCCAAGCTGTCAGTGCAGACCCAGAGGAGGGGCTCGAATCCACAAACCATGAAATCATGACCTGAGCTGAAATCAAGAGTCAGTCATTATACCACAGAGCCACTCAGGCGCCCCAGGCATATTTCTCTTTTAAATGAAACCAACATTTTTCCACAATTTTCTTTGAAGCCAATGGGTCACTTGGGAATAAAAGATATAGATTTTCCTCCAGAAGCACAATCTAAAAGATTTCTGAACTAGAATGGCACATTAAATATGTAGTATTAAAAAATATATAGGAAAAAAAGGAATATATATGGACTTTCTCTGAAATTGGACAAAAATGAGAGTGAGCTAGCTGACAAAACTTCATTTAACTACTAGCTATATCTAGAATACCCTATCTTATTCACATAGCCAGTCAGTTACTATTCACATAATCATATATGACAACAAGGTGACATTAGAGAAACCCAGGAAAACCTGTGTACACTATGAGTTTCCTATCCCAAATCCAGGAGTTTAATTCTAAGAGGTTGGGGGGTTCAGGGGGGAAGGAAGCTCTGTTGCTTCTAATGTAAGTTAAATTTTTTTCTATGTGGAAACAGAAAGAAATAGTATCACTTTTCAAGTACAAAATAATTTTGAACCATAGGCCTACCAGATCAGAAAGATCATCTAAAAGGAAGTTTACAAAAAAGAATTTTATTTTCCATTTGTAGATAGATCACCTTTTCTGGCATGCCAGTATCTTTTAGCAAGTTTCTAAACCAATGATATTCAAAAGCGGCCTTCATCATTAACAGAAGGAATGATACAATATCTGAGATGTACTTCAAATTATCTGGTAAAAATAAAAAATAGAAAAGTGGATGGACCAATGAAATAAATTTGGCAAAATACTGACAATTACTGAGGCTGAGAGATGGGTACATAAAGATGCATCATATTATTCCTACTACTATTGTATATGTTTGAAATAATTTAAAAAATTTAAGTTGAGATTTTTTAAATTGGATGTATATAATTAGTATACAATACTAACAAATACAGATATATGGGCATTACTGACTAACCACTCTCTAGTTATTGGGTTAACAGAAGAACAAAAAATGGAGTTGTTCCTAGTGGAAGTTTGAACGTCTTCCCCACCTACCTAGTGTCACTTCCATGTAGAAGGAAGGTCAACAGGGACTGATCAGGTTCAAGAAAGTTAACTGGGTCACATTTCTGTGGGGTAGAATATTAATAGGCAGGCTATAAGTAGGACTATACTAGAGCAAATGTCCTACCCTAAAAAAGCTAGGCCATCTCTAATTGGTACTTAAGATTATAAATTGTTGTATTGGTTACATGTGGGAGGAGATGTTTCTAATTTTTGTGATATGTGGGTTGTGGTGTTGTTATATGTACTATTCACCCTTTGGGACTTTGGAAACTAGTATTTATGAGTTTCTTGGGGCTAAAAAGATGATCCCAGTTTGGAGTTACTGAAAAAGCTATACCAGTTTAAATGGAAGCAACTGCAAGCTATAGTTCCTGTAAAAACTAGCCAGTCTTTACCCAACCATTGGAATGAGATCCTTTGGCTGAGATGACACAGAAGAAAATGATTAGAGGAAATAAGAGGCATTTATATATTATTTTCCTCTGAAAGAAAAAGCAAAGGTAATTTATCAGACTACAATTCTGTGAGATCAAGAGACTGAGTAGATTTCAGAGGAGGATTCAAACTTAAATTTAATAAGGTCAGAAACTTTGATTTTAAATTGTTTACCTTGTATTGTTTGGGCTATTATATCATCTCTATTCGTGGTATAATCTTGTCAGTTGAGTTTGGCTGTACAACCAATCTTCTTCAATATAATCCAATAAAAGAAACAAAGCAAAGGAGATCTATAGTACTGTCTTGGAATTAACATAATTAATATCGCATCTAATCCATTTAAATGGCTTCTGGAGGTAATATCACATAAATGGCAATAAAAAGGGCAACGAGATGGCCAAACTGCCCATCTCATTGGTCACAGGTAAAAACAGTGGGAAAGACTGAATAGGTGGCCTCAAGAAAACACATTACAATACTCTCTTCATCCCTAAGGAGGACACAACATCTCAAGTGAATCATCACATGCCTATTGCTAAATTTACTGGGTTAGTGGTAAAAATAAGTAAATAAATAAATGTCTATTGATCATTAGTGGGTACTTCATGTTTTGTTTTGGGTGGTTTGTTTTTTGTTTTTTATTTTGGGGTAAAAAAAGCAAAAAAGCTCTTCCTTTCAATTATGTCATCAAGAACAGAAACTACTCTAAACTCACCATTGTCTCTCTTGCCCTCACCTGATCCTTCTTTTTTTCTGCTTGGAGTGCCTTTTTGTTGCATAACTCCTTTTTTTTTTTTTTTTTTTTTTTAAACTACACTGGGCAGACACTTCCTCCAGGAACTCTTCCCTGATGCTGCCCTCCTTTATAGTCTCCTAAAGAACCATTTTTCTTGCATTTCTGTCTTTAATTGTATGACACCCTTAATAGTTTATAAATTTCAGAAGGACAGGATACTTCACACCATCAAATATAAGTCTCCACTCATTTTTAAATGATGTACCATCATTTTATACAGCACTAAGAAAGAAAAAAACACAACTAATTATAATTGCAGGACATCAAAAACTTAAGATGATCTAATTTCAGAGAAGTTAAATGTGGGGGAATAACATGCATCTCAGAATCAAGGAAATTCTACATGTCTTTTTTAAAATATTTTTTTTAATGTTTATTTATTTTTGAGAGAGAGAGCACACACACAAGCAGAGGAGGGGCAGAGAATTCGAAGCCGGTTCAGCACTGATGGCAGAGAGCCCAATGCAGGGGACCTGAGCCAGAGTTAGACACTTGGCCAACTGAGTCACCCAGGCACCCCTGAAATTCTACATGTCTTAATTGACTTTGTAGCTTCAATATTAACAAAATTCTGGGCATACAGAAAATGCACAACAAATGTTTGCAAAATGACTGACTGAATGAATGAACTGAACCTAGCTTGATGTTTTTCATCAATATACATTTTTTAATTCATTCAAAAATCAAAAGATTCTTTTTAAAGAATAAAAATTTTTAAGTTTCAAAACAAGACTTATAGGTATAATTCACAAATATACTGGTTCTGATTTTAGTTGGATACCTTAAAGTACCAGGAAGGAAAAAACAACTGTTTTCGAAATATAACTATTATGGCTTCACATTAAAATAAAAGCCACAATGTCAAGTGCCCAGGTGAACAAACATTATTATATTATGGTAGATGAAAAAAAGAAACATGTTGCTTTGTGATATCCATTCTTGATGATCTGCACTAATAATATGGAAATGGACTGTGAACGATCCAAAATAAAGGATAATTTAAAACTCGTTTATATTTGTTTTTGAAATATTTTCATATACTCGTATTGTGATTAGATAAACACAAACACAGACTGTCTGGCCCAGGGGTAGATATTAATAAATCACCAACACTTGTTTAATTTCAGAAAACAAACTGGTTCTTAATCTTGGATTACATTTATAAGGGGAGGATGTCCTAAATCAAAAGCTGAAACCTTTCAAAAGATACAAGTATGTTTAAGTTTAATTCAAGTGAGATATTTTCAAGTTGTGTTCTCATTTCTTGAGATAAGTCTAGAACCACTGAGAAGCATAAGTGGTATAAAGGAACAGAAAGACTAAAATCCTGCAACTATAAATTTGGAAATCTAGCTTCCTTTCTTTCACATTTTTCCATGTCCTCTAGAAAGAAAATTATAAAAATAACTATCCCTTACTGAACTAGATGCTTTCTATACATTATTTCTAATTTTCAGTAACCTATAGAGTAGATATTAATGCCATCACTTTATACCTACATACATTGAGACTGTAAAAGATTAAATAACTTGTACAAGGTCACAAAGCTAGCAGCAGTAAAATCACCTCTAAAGTTTCGACCTATGTGTAAATAGCTTTCTGATCTAAAGAAGAAATGTCAGAAAAAAACTGGGAAATCTTTTCTGTGACCAGAAACAAAAGAACCAGCAAAATGAAGGCAGCATTACCTTAATTTACACAAAGAAGCAAGAAAGCTGCTTTGGGAAAAAAATATTCAGAATTCTGAGGACTGATAAATTCCGGAATTCTATTTTGTAATGTCTAGCGGTAGTCAATAACTTTTAGATGGAATATGTACAATAATTAAAAACTACCTTTACTAATATAATACTTATGTACCTCACAGGTTTATCACTATGAAAGGCTGTTTAAAACTTCTCTATGACTCTACAATTTCAGTATTTCTTTCTGTTTTTATCACTAAGGGAGGTAGTTATTGCATAGGAGTTAGGGGCACAGGTCATAGAGAATGACAAGACCAGATAAAATTCTAACATCATAGCTATATAACTTAAGCAAGTTACTTAGCTTTCCTAAGTCTCATTTGCTTTATTCATAAAAATAATGTTATTAATATCTGACTCACGGAGTTATTGTATGAGTAAATGAGATAATGTGTACAAAACATTCTATACAGTATCCAGTACACAGTAAGTGCCCAATAAATGTTATGGTAATATATTTTGGATAATTCTCTGTTTTATTGAGATATATTAAACAAAAACTAAACTTTTTTTATTGGCTGTGGGGTTATGAAACAAAGTGGAAGGCGATCCATTAATATCCCATTCAAAGAGCATGCCTTTTCAGTGTTAGAATGTTTTACCAACAGACTTTCAAACAAAACCCCAGATTTTACAAGAGAAAAAGAGAGACTTCAGTCCTTTGAAATTGTAAAGGGGAAGCACATTTAAAATGTGGGGCAGAATACACTGTAACATGTTACTGCTACAGGAATACAAATGTTTCTCCAGACAAGAGTCAATTTCATCATTTACCACTGAGGGGAGCTGTAACCTAGGAAAAGGTTTATACAGAGTCCCAAGGCTATTTTTAAACTTTCTCACACCTTACAGTATTCAGTTATAAACTCTGTTTATGCCTGCTATAAAAATAGACTTATGCACCTTTCAATGGGCTACTTTAAAGTAAGTTCTTCAGAAATTTAGAACTGGTATGGCTCTATCTTAAGAGTAATTAAGATTTTCTAAACAAACATTGTTTTTACCATCAATTACGACTCAAATTTAATTGGCTAACTCTTTAACACATCAAGTTAATAAAGCGATTACAGATCTATAATTGAGTCACGAGTGCTGAAAACTAAAAGACCATCCATGAGGGAGAAGCTCTTATATGAGAATGAAAGTTAGCTTTTAAGGCTGTAACCAATTTCAAGAAGTCTCAGTTTGTTTGATTTAAAACCTTCAATGACTACTCCAAGCACAATGTTCAAATCTATCCTACAGAAAGGACAGAATTGTTAACATGTATGAACATTTAACACAATTACACTGACGTGATATCCAGCCATCAGAACTCTCCCTACCATGTTTGGACCTGATCTTCCCAAGCTTCCCAGCTCCCCTGGGCTAAAAATGGCCCAGCCAGTATAGTATTCCTTTCATCACCGAGATATACAATGAAGTCAGGCGATACACTGACTCTGGAAGGAGTCAAAGCATGCTATAAATCTGTTATAAATATATTTTAGAACTTCAATCGTGATCATGATGATAACAATGGTAACAGCTAATATTCACTGAAATCATTTAATCTTCACAAGAACCCTATAAATTTTTGGCTGAAAAGTTAAGAAACTTACCACAATCACATAGCTTGTAAGTAGAAGAGCCAAGTTAGGGCTTAAAATTAGGTCTGTCTGACTCCAGAGCCCACATTCTTAATTCACTCTATTTTCATTGCCTACCTTCCCTAATCCCCATTTGAAAATATTTACTGAACACCTATTATATACCCGCTAGTCATGCGGGATTCCACAGTCTGTATATTAACTGAAGATGATTATTAAAGCACCAGTCTAAAATCTCTCAACCTAAAGCGCTAAAGCATGTACTTTATTTTTAAAGATGTCAAAGGGCATTTATGATTTTGTTCAACAAATGTTGAAAAAAGCATTTGCTATGTGAGAAGCACCATGCTAGATGCTGAACAGATAAAAAGATGAGTAAGACCTGGTCTTTCCTTTAAGCCCCAAACTAATACAAAGAATACTCATAATTCAGTAGAGTATTTTTACTTTTATAATTGTAACAAAAGACCTTCTTAAAAATAATTCTGCTACTGGCAATCATTTCATTAAAGAAATTCTAAAATCTACAAATCGCTATTAATTTTAATAAAGTAACATTTCTTCTACCACCAAAATGCTAGTGTACTTTAACAATGTATACAGTCAACAACGTGAAAGGTGATGAAATCTGCCATTAGCTTACATTTTCTATGACAAATGTCCACTCTTTATCTTCAAATTCCTCTGCATGAGGATCCTGTAACAAAAGCAAAATATAAAGTTGAAATAGATTTCTTTAAACCATTTAATCCAACCAAGAACATACAAATGGCCGTGCTTTTACCTTTTACCAACTGTTAAAAAGGGACAAGCAGAATAGCCTACTCTTAGAAACTTCCATAATTTCTCTACATCTAAATCATTATTTTACATTGAAAAATTCTCTATTTTACTTACGTTGATGCATGTAATTATCTTCCATCATTGCACCACTGAAAAAAGAAACCTGATCAGAGAGTGATAATTTAATGAACTATTAAGAAGCACTTTACTAAGATATAAAATGCTTGGGGTGCCTGGGTGGTTCAGTACGTTAAGCATGGGACTCTTGATTTCAGCTCAGGTCATGATCTCAAGAGTTAGTGGGACAGAGCCCCATTCTGATGGGGCAGAGCCTGTTTGGGATTCTCTCTCCCTCTCTCCTTCTCCCTGCATGCCCACGTTCTCTTTCTCCCAAAATAAATAAACTTAAAAAAAAAAAAAGATATAAAATGCTCATATAAAAGTCCTCATCCTGTTTTTATACTCGTATATTTTAAACTAAAAGTACCATTTGAGACAAAGTTTTCTTCTGAAGAGGTTATGTAAACATCTGGAATTTCAAAGCACAACAAGAGACTTTATAATCTACACAAAATGGCAAATTGGCATGGCTATTGATACCTTCATTCCTCCTCCCCTCCTATCAACCCTGAAAATGCCTCAGAAACCTGAGAAAGGATAATGAAGCCTCCAACCAAAGGCAACTTAAAAAAAAAAAAAAAGGCACACTTTTGCAAGTATTTACTTGACAAATACTTAATGGTTACTTATTATATAAGAAATTGTAGATGTGAAAATGGACTCAAACACTGTTGTCCTTGCCTCTGAAGACAAACACAACTAATCTAAATAAATATGGTAAAAGAAATACATGGTTTCACCACAGGTTAGAAAACAACACATCAGTTATACATACATACAATGGAGTATTACTTAGCAATCAAAAAGAATGAAATCTTGCCATTCACAACAACGTGGATAGAACTCAAGGGTATTATGCTAAGCAAAATTAGTCAGGAGAGAAAGACAAGTATCATATGACTTCACTTATATAAGGGCTTTGAGATACAAAGCAGATGAACATAAGGGAAGGGAAGCAAAAATAATATAAGAACAGGGAGGAGGACAAAACATAAGAGACTCTTAAATATGGAGGACAACAGAGGGTTACTGGAGGGGTTATGGGAGGGGGGATGGGCTAAATGAGTAAGGGGCATTAAGGAATCTGCTCCTGAAATCATTGTTGCACTATTTGCTAACTAACTTGGATGTAAATTAAAAAAGAAAAAAAGAAAGAAAAAATAAATAAAAAGAAAATAACACATCACTTACAGGAATACATAGGAAAGTTTTATGAGAAAGAAGGCATCTATGCTAGGTGGGATAGTACAGATTTCCACAGATATTTGAATAAGTAAAGGCAAAAGCAATGGAGTATAAGACATAAAAGAAAAGCAGTGGGGTCACATCTATGTGCATTTACTTATTCAGATTCAACTCCACATATTAGAGAAGGCACAGGGATGGAGATATTGAGGATGAGAGAATATTTAAATACAGCAGGCTTTGGGCTCAACATTCCACTCTAAGAATGAGGGAGTACACATACATGGAAAATGGGCTCTGCTATTCCTTTAATGGGGTTTAGGTCCCACATGCTTCTCATAGGGAAGCATCTTATTCATGATTGATTCCACTTTAGTCTATTAATAATCTTTTGCTTCTACTGCCACAGCTGAATTTTGGTTCTTATCATTTTGTGCCTGAGCTATTTCAAGATAAAAGTGACTACGACATTCAGTCTTTCTGCCCTCCAATCAATCTTATACACAGATTATTCTCCCAAACCACAGTTCTGACCGTGTTGGTACCAACTCAGATTTCTTTAATGACACCCACCACCTATGGGATAAATTCCAAACTCCTTAGTTAGTTCTTTATTTCTGTTTACTTATTTTTCACATTAAAGCATGGTGGCTGGCTAATTCTGAGCTGTAGTGAGGCAATTAGTTCTACGAGTAAATCCACACAAATGGGATAAAAAAATCTGTCAAAAAGGAGTTTCTTTTGTGGTACTGGGCAGAGGGGAGGTAGGAAAGGCTAGAAGAGAAAAAGACAGGTAGAAAATTCTACCTGATATTTGTTTCCTCAGTTTGGCCCTGTCCACAAACTAGGTTTATGGAGAGAAAATACCGTAAATAAAGGCTGAAGGAACTTTTCCATGAGTGATTTAGGTCATAAACAGTGCTACTTTAGAGACCAACTAATAAAGTATATCACAATGCAGAGGAAAGAGACATCTTACCAACCTTGCTGCCTGCCCTCCCTCCCCCCCCCACCATTTTGTTGAGGAACACAGCAGAGTTTCAGCACAGCTAATATAATTAATAACAATAAATATTTACTAAGCACACACTCTGCCCCAGTTATTGTGCTAAGTGTTTTCATCATCACAGCAACTTATGAAATGTGTAGTATTTTTATTACCATTTAAAAGAACAGAAAACTGAGACCTCAAAGATGTCCCATTCCACAGTGAACAACCAGTAAGTGTTAAAACTATGTTACGATCCAGGTCTGTCTGGCTTTTAGTTATGTTGTTGGTTCAGTTTTACTACTTTGTCCCCAGGACCTAGAAAAGTACCAGGCACACAGCAGGCTCTCAAGAATATTTGAGGAATGAATTAATGACTATATCTTATAATTTGACAAATACTGAACACTGCCTTATATATGACATACATTAATTCTCAAAGGAGATGAAACAGTTTTTTTTAATGTTTATTTATTTTTGAGGGAGAGAGAGAAAGCACAGGGGAGGGGTAGAGAGAGACAGGGATAGAGGATCTGAAGCTGGCTCTGTGCTGACAGCAGAGACCTGATACAGGGCTCAAACTCATGAACTGTGAGATCATGACCTGAGCCAAAGCCAGATGATTAGCCAACTGAGCCACCCAGGCACCCCAGATGAAACATGTTTTAAAAACACAGGCAACGTATTACTCCTAAAAGAATAGTTTCAGTGGGACCAAGGGACATGTTTGATAGGTCAAAGTCAGTAAAAAGACATGAAAGAGCAAAAGTAATGTTCATTTTCAAGCCATTTTAAAATGGCATATATACACACAATTAACTATTTATATTATTGATCAGACAAAAACATCTGTAATGAAAATTGCTTCTAGCGTGTATCAATTAAGTCTTCTCTGTATCCTACTTTCTACCCTCTAGAATCTCCTACCTTACCGCTGCAGTAAAGAGAAAAACTGAAAATGGCTCAAAGAACCATTTTTATTTTCAAAACCCTAAAAGGTTTTTTTTTTTCATTTACTAGAAACAACTATTTTCAATCTAATTCAAATTTCAAAAACAAACATGCAGAGTAAAAAAATTAGTATCTGGTCAAGTTGTAGGAAAATGAAACATACAACTTTTTGCAAAAGCATTTGTCTATGAGCACACTTCTGTGGATACCAACCACACTTAGGACAAAAAGGGTTCAGAGCAGTCCTTTCCCACTTGCAAATTTCAAGATTAAATGAGTTGTGAGACTTTAATAAAAGTAAAAGAGAGGAAAATATGAAAAAGTTTTCCACTTGAATATTTTAAATGCTGTTCAAAAGCAAGATCCAAAAATTACACTGAAGGAATAAAAAGTTGTTTTATCATTCTGCCCTTCTGTTAGAAATCTGGAGAGAGGGGGAGTTGGGGAGATAAAAGCCTCCACTGAAAATACTGTTTTAATATTTAAAATGGTTGCAAGTTTGCCTCAATATCACAATTAACCAAAAATGTTTACTACAACAAACTGGGGAGAAATGGATATTAGTTCTTCTTCCAACAGACTAAAACTCAAAGTCATAAAAGTTCAGTGATAAGGATATGCTGAACATTCTCATCGGTACTTGAAAACAACACTTATCTCTTAATCCTCCAAGTACCCATTTCAACAGCCACTTTCAACTCAGAATCACTCAGCTAGTACACATCCTTTTCCCAAACACATGGCTGTCAATTATTTATCAGCCCTATTCTAGCCCCTTACTCTCTATCATCATTTTTTTCAAGTTGTAAAACTATGTCCATTCGTTTTCTTTCCTAGTGTAAACAGCAAATCAAATCAAAATATTCAAAAAATTACTTAAAAGTCTTCCTCAAGCATGTCGGAGATCTTGCTGTTGTAATCTATATTCATAGCAGTTTTGTTTTTTTTTTTTATTACAGAATAGGATGTACAATGTGAAGGAAAGAAGAAGGGCTAAATCACTGTGACTTAGCAAGTCATGTTCTTCTTTAGTCTCAGTTTCCTTATCAGTACAAAAGGGATAATTATACAACCTTGGTTGGGGTTGCTGTGTGAGAATGATAGGAAATGTTCCAAAGGTCTTGCTGCTACCTACTAAGCTTACTGTACCATTCCAGTAAGAGATATATGGATAAAGGGAGTTTAATAACAGGCTTTTAGTACAGCTGACTAAAGGACTATCAGATAGTCCTGAACCTCCTTGAAAAAAGGAAGAGTAGTGACTATCTCACCCCTTATTTCTCTCTGGGCAAATTAAGTATGTGTATATATGACAAGCACGATTGAGCAATGTTATAATGTCAATAACAGTAATATCAAGACTATAAAACATAAAGTGTTAAAAATCTTTTGTAAAATAGATATCTGTGAAATACAGAGCATTTAAAAGTAGTATTCCATTCATGAGTTAGTATATTAACATTCATCACACTCTTCTGTTTTACTGATCTCTGTAGTTCCTGAATAAATGTATTAATAAATTAGATCACAAAATTAAAAGGACTTTTTTACACACTGATTTCATGCTAAGCCATATAATGTTTCTCTACTTAAATTTCATGTCCTTAAATATTTAGTGGATTTTCACAAACTTTACATTATTAAATTATGCTCAATGAGATGTCTTTCTTCCTTCTGTCCAGCAAAAGTAACTTCAACACAACTGGAATGATTCAAAGAAGAAATTAAGCATTGTTTCCTAATTTTACCACTTTCAAAAAGGCTAAAATGAAACCTTTCCCCACCATTTTGGGGAAGCAGGTAAGGAGTTAGGAAAGTAAACATTCTAGTGCCTAATGGGAACTCAGTGAGGACTACTTTGTAATGTTTCAAGAAATATGGAAGACTTTCAAGAAAAAAAAACATGTATGTATAACAGGCAGGTAGTTATACACACAGCTATGTTTTTGGATCTGTCCTTTGAATTTACAACCAGACTCTTGCTTTTAAGCTACAGTACTTGTAAAATATTAATGTCATTAAGATATTTATCAAATATCAATTTAAAATTTCTCTTCTTACATTAACATAAATAAAATACTTGTTTTTAAAAAATTTTTTTAATGTTTATTTTTGAGAGAGAGAGAGTGCGCAAGGAGGGGAGGGGCAGAAAGAGAAGTAGACACAGAGTCTGAGGCAGGCTCCAGGCTCTGAGATGTCAGGACAGAGACTGACGCAGGGATCGAACCCACGAGCTGTGAGATCATGACCTGAGCAGAAGTCTGGCGCTTAACCGATAGAGCCACCCAGGTACCCCTAAAATACTTATTGAATACTAATTTTAAAACATATCTTCTGATTAGTCAATTAGGGCTAACAAAATGAGGCTCAGGACTAAAGAATTCCACAAACCTCACTTTCTACGATAAAGCACTTTAAAGTTTCCTATGGGTAGGGTGCCTGGCTGGCCCAGGCGGTTAAGCATCCCACTTTGGCTCAGATTACGATCTCATGGTTCAGTTCATGAGTTTGAACCCCGCTTTGGGCTGTGCTCACAGCTCAGAGCCTGGAGCCTGCTTTGATTTTGTGTCTCCCTCTTTCTCTGTCCTTCCCCCCCCTCGTGCTCTGTCTCTCTTTCTCTCTCAAAAAGAAACATTAAAAAAAATTTTTTTTTAAGTTTCCTGTGGGTAGACTATAGGAAGTAGTAAGAGAAGTATTTCAACTGATCTCAAAATTGTTAACAAGTTGAAAAGGACTCCCAAATTATTCTGATTTCATAGACCATGAAATACCCTCATGAACTTGCATTGATATAAACTGCTATATCCACAAAAACAATGCATATTCTATATATTTGGACCCAAATATATAGAACAACGAATACTGAAATATTCTGTCATTTAGAACCATGATTATAAAATAGTAAGTTGCATAAATTATAAAAATGGAACTTACCTTAAAAAGTGTCACAGTGATTTCAATGTTTTCAGGAACAGGCCACACTACAACACCACGGTATGGATTTTTTATTCCAGGTTGCCAGCTATGAGCCTACCAGAATAGTTAAAATAATGGCTTTAATATGAAGTACAGGAAATGCAATGTTAATAATTTACAAAAATTTATTGACACTGTTTATCTATTAGATCTGTAGTCTCCTTGAAACAAAAAAGATTAATCAAGTTAGATTTTTCAAGCATTAAAGTTGGGCCATGACAGTTCTATCACATGATAGCTATAGATTACTATCTGTAACCAAAATTTCACTCTCTCCCTCCCACCATCACATGCAAGAATATGCAAAAATGAGGTGTCTCATATTTTCAAAAGCTACTGTTTGTGATTGGATAAAAATTTTTTAGGAGAAATATTTTAAAAATTATTTTGTGATCGGGGCACCTGGGTGGCTCAGTCAGTTAAGCGTCCAACTTCAGCTCAGGTCATGATCTCATGGTTTGTGAGTTCAAGCCCTGTGTCAGGCTCTGTGCTGACAGCTCAGAGCCTGGAGCCTGCTTCGGATCTGTGTACCCCTCTCTCTCTGCCCCTCCCCTACTTGTTTTCTCTCTCTCTCAAAAATAAATAAACATTAAAAAAATATATTTTTTGATCTAGGAAACTTAAAGGCAAATTCATTCTTTAAAAGGAAAAACAAAGTGCATACTTTGCATTTAAGTTCATTTCCCATTAAACTGTAATGTTTATTTGGGACAAATAAAGAAGAAAACAGTTTTTATAGAGTTAATATTTCTAGCACTTGTAATATTAAAGATTCTTTTTCCTTGTCAATCTGGTTTATTGTGGTTCCCTAAGGACCTCCCAAAATTTGGAAGTCATCACTATAGTTCTTTCTTTGTGGTGGCATTTCCAGTCAAAGCTGATGGAAGATTAGGTATGCCAAGACATCTCCGTTTTCTTTTCTATGAGCTGCAGGACACTCCATGAAAGTGATAATGAAAGTTAACACTATGGAGTACTTTCTAAGTGTCAGTCCAAGTTTGAAATTTACTTATGTTTAACTCATTTAATTAGCATAAGAACCCTATGAGGTAGCTACTATTCATTCATTCATTCATTCATTCATTCATTCACTGACTCACTCACTGATTCACACATACAATTGATTCTATCTGCCAAGCACTGTCCAGGCACTGGAGTAGTTTAAAAAAAAAAAAAAAAAAAAAAAACTGCTTTAGTGGAGTTAACGATATACTAGAAAGAAGCAGACAAACAAAATAATTAAGTAAAATATACAGTATGTTAGATAGAGGAAGTGCTATGGAGAAAAAAATGGAAGAAAGAAGGCTGGAGGGGAGGCAAGAGAAAGTAACAAATGTCAACAGGATAGTCAGAGAAGGCATCATTGAGAAGGAGACACTTGAGAGAAGGCCTGACAGAGGTAAAGGAATCAGATACATAGATAGATGGGATGAGACTTCTAAGGAGATGGAACAGCAACTGGAAAGGTCAGTCAGATAACAACAAGGCCAATGTGGTTGGAGCAAAGTTGGATACCAGGCTGGAGAAATAAGGAGGGTCCAGTCATATAAGGCTCTGAGAGGCCATTACAAAGACTTTTGACTTATTTATAATTCGAGTGAAATGGAAAGCCACTGAAGGTTTTTAAGCAAAGGCATGATGCTCTAAGTTATGTTTTAAAGGACACACTTCACTAATATAGCAAGAATAGGCTGTAGACATAAGAGAGGAAACAGGAACACCAAGTAGAAGCTATTGCAATAATCCTGAGGAGAGGTGATGTTGATTTGGCTTCAAGTAGTAGAAAAGTGGTAAAGTGGTCAGATTCTGGATATATTTTTTCTTTATATTTTCAAGACAGAAACAACAAGATCTGCAGACTACATGAGAGAAAGAAGGTAACCACGGCTGATTCCAAGGATTTTGCCCTTGAGCAACTGGAAGAAGAGAATTGCTATTAACAGATACAAAACAAGACTGCAAGAAGAGCAGGTTTGGAAAGTAAGATTGGGAACTCTGTTTTATACACATTAAATCTAAGGTGCATATTATATATTCAAGTGTAGATCTTCAAACAGGCAGCTGGAATAAATCTGGGAATCATTACCATACATAGGTGATACTTAAAGCTTAAGAGTGGATATGATCCCAAGGGACAGAGTACAGATAGAGAATATAAATGTTCAAGAACTGAACCTTGGAGCATAACATTAACAGGTCCAGGAAGTGAGGAGGAATCAGCAAAAGAGGGTTGGTACAGCAGAAGGAAAACCAGAGGTGTGTGGTATCCTGAAAGTCCAGTGAAGAAAATGTTTCATGGAGTGGGAGACAATCTGTGCCAAATCTTGGTGATAGGTTAGATAGAATGAGACCTGAAAAATAACCATCGGATTTAAGAAAGCAGAAGCCAATTCTGACTTCACAAGAGCCATTTCAGTGGAATGATGAGAGCAAATGCCTGACTGGATTGGAAAGGGTTCAACAAAGAATAAGAAAAAAGAAAGTAAAGATATCAAATACACTCAATTCCTCTGAGATTTTTGCTGTAAGAGAAAGAGAAAACTAGTCTGCCTTTAGTGGTAAAATAATGGCAGAGAGAATGTTTTTAATAAAAATATTTTAATGCTGATGGTAAATATCCAGTTAAGAAGGAAAACTGAATGATGCAAAAGAGAAAGAATTACTAGAGTCATGTCCTTAACAGTAGGAAAAGGAGACAGATTGACCTTTGCCAGAAGCATAGATAATTCTTTCATGATAACAAGAAAGAAGCTAGAGGATATGACTGCAGGTGTGTGACAAGGAACAAATTTAACAGATGAGGAAAATGAGACACAGACTTGCCCAAGATCACACAGCAAGTAAGTGGCAGAAGTTGGATATGAACCCACAAAATGGAAGTGAGAAAGGATCAAGATCATGGAAACTTATGTCCATTCAAATCTTATCATATGTTGTTAGTTAAGATACCAGCATAAGATAGGTTTAGCAGCATCTCCCCACTTCAACTCATAAATTGTTAGTAATTCTCTCTCTATTCTCTCTCCATTGCCATCCAATCATAAAACTTCAGGGAAGGAAAGGGAAGTAGACACTGACCACAACAGAGTTAGCACACTATACCCAACAGCAAAAAGCTGAGTTCTACTGATTAAAGAATATCTCTAGAGATTCTTCTATTCCTCTATTTATGGAAATATGCCTATTGACAATTCTAGAACAAAAACTTCACAAAGTCAAGAATCTCCATTTTGAAAAGTAAATTTCTGCCTACCTTAGATAATCCTCAATCAAAACTCCACTCTACATACTCTACATAGTTAATCTTGAAGACTTATGACAATTCTAATTCTTACGTACTGTGATAGTAGGTCAGACTATTCCTCTGGTCTTTCCAAACTCACCATCATTATATTTTCATAGCCTCCCCACAGAATAAAAACATAAAAAGAGTATAATAACTGAACTTTTCTCATTAGCCACAGCAGCAAAGATACAGTATTTGTAAAATTCTTTTTTTTAAATTTTTTTTAACGTTTATTTACTTTTGAGAGAGAGTGAGCATGCACCTGAGCAAGTGGGGGAGGGGCAGAGAGAGATGGAGACACAGAATCCGTACAGGCTCCAGGCTCTGAGCTGTCAGCACAGAGCCCGATGCAGGGCTCAAACTCACAAACTGTGAGATCATGACCTGAGCCAAAGGCAGACGCTCAACCGACTGAGCCACCCAGGTGCCCCATTTTTTTAATGTTTATTTATTTTTGAGAGAGAAAGAGAGAGAGAGAGAGAGAGGGCACAAGCTGGGAAGGGGCAGACAGAGAAAGGGAGACACAGAACTGGAAGCAGGCTCCAGGCTTTAAGCTGTCAGTGCAGAGCCCGATGCAGGGCTCGAACCCAGAAACCACGAGATCATGACCTGAACCAAAGTTGGATGCTCAACTGACTAAGCCATTCAGGCGCCCCTAGTATTTGTAAAATTCATAATGAAAAAATGACCATCAATGGATTTTAGACCTGAAGATACCCTTAGGAGATCTAATCCAGATAAGAAAACTAAAGCAATCAAAGAGTAAATAGCTTGCCTGAACCCACATGAATAATCAGTAGGAGAACCACCTACATGATTTCCAAGTTCAAATTTCTTCACCCGACCAACATCTTACCCAGCTCTATCTCTGATTCATACAGTGGTCAAGAAAATAGTCTTCTATCGCTAAATTCTTAACATTTATGTGGATAATACAAATATCAAAAGTGAGAAAAGCAGGGAATGTAGAGATCACTGGGCAGAGTTAGTAGATAGTAATATCAGATAATTTCTTCAGGTACCCTAATGCTAGCACTCTAAATGACCTCTTTCAATCCTCCTTCTTCGATCACAGAATAGAAATTAGATTGCTGAACAAACAAAAATAAAATCTGGTTAACAAACTAAAATCCTTTTTTTTTTTTATTAAAAGAAGATGTAAGGGTGTTAGTTCCCAAGTTGCTAATATGCTGCCATTTTCTTACCATTCCACTCAGCATCTCTGTCCTCAGCAACAAAGGTCCAACTAAGTCAGAGCTCTGGTTTTCTGATATTCCTTTTAGAGTCTATACAACCTGGCTAAGTTAGGACACTGTAACAACATCAATTAGTCTGGCTGAGTAGCTGGCACCACCTCCTTTATAATGTTAGCGAAATATTATATGGTAGGCAGAAAACAGAATGAAGTAAATTTTATTGCAAAGGAAACCAGGGATGTACATAGTAGCAAACACACAAAAAAAAGATTCCTATTTTCAAACAGCTTACTAAAACTTTCACTTCCAACTGAATTCAGGAATCTGAACCTAGAAAAAGAATGAAAAGTCCAATATGGGCAAAAATAGATTTGTAAAAAAAAAAAAAAAAATTGTACAAATCCATAGAGACATTAATTTATGTTTTTAAGAATTTGATTTAGGAGAAGCACATACTTGCAAACATCACTACTATTGGTCTTCACTAAAAGTAATAGAAAAGATTTTCTCAGAAAAAATTAGGCACTGGGGCGACTGGGTGGCTCAGTCGGTTAAGCAGCCTACTTCGGCTCAGGTCATAATCTCACAGTTTGTGAGTTCGAACTCCGTGTCAGGCGCTCTGTGCTGACACCTCGAAGCCTGCAGCCTGCTTCAGCTTCTGTGTCCCCCTCTCTCTCTGCCCCTCCCCCACCTTCTCTTTCCTCTCTCTCTCTCTCTCTCTCAAATAAGTAAATATTAAAAAAAAAAAGAAAGAAAAAAAATTAGTCACAGAAATGCACATACAGCTATTCAGCTCCTTTGCACAGTTAAGAAAGGCAGGTTATTTCTTTATTTGCCAGCAATCTATCTAATACAGATAATAGTACAAAAGGATTAGGCCACATTATCCAGTTCCCCTTATACGATTTTTCTCATTTTTTAATCATATGACAGATCTTCTGACATACCAAAGCAAACCTAGAAAAAAGGTAACATTTCTCAATTTAGGGTACTGACTCTATAAAATGCCTTACTTTCTAATTATTTCATGTCATACCTTCCCTAAAAGACTTGTACCTAATATGGTACTAAACACAGAATAAACATTCACTTGTTATTTGTGATTCCTACAAAATGAAAATATTTCACTAAAAATATATAGCTGTCACTTGTTAAATAGATAATTTTCGGTTTATAAAAATGCATATACCCATATGTTTAAGATGTCACATGTAGAGTTTACCTTAGAGTTGTCGCCATAAGGCAAAGCTCTGCAACTATACCCTGCCCCTCCTGTTATCTCAGCACATTGTAAAAGGCTGTAGCACAACCACAGAGCAAGAAAGTAAAGGTGGTAATGCCATCAAAAAGCTTGTGAGGACTTTAAAGTTCTGGTTTCCCTTTGGAATCCTCCCATTTCTCTGTGAGCTTAAACTTCTGTTGGAAAACCATATTTAAGGCAACATACTACTCTGCCATAATTTATGGGGACTATCATAGTTGCTTTGATTCCTACTGCCATATATTTTACCAAAAAATAATTTTATTTAAGTATATACAAATCAACTGCAGCCTAACAAATCTTTGTTATAAATGCCATGACTTGAGGAGAAGAGGTAGGGAAGCTGCACATTGTATTGATTATCCATGGTTAACTACTTTCTCAATAAAAAATGAGTTCTAATTATATATTTAGCTATCAAGATAAACATGTGCCCAAAGAAAGTGAGCACTAAACTAAGAACTAAACTTTAAATTAATTAAGGTAGGGTCGCCTGGGTGGCTCAGTCAGATAAGCATATGACTTTTGATTCCAGCTCAGGTCATAATCTCACGATTCTCAGGTCATAATCTCACGATTCATGAGATCAAACCCGCATTGAGCTCCACACTGATGGAGCGGAGTCTACTTAGAATTCTCTTTCTCCCTCCCTCTCTGCCCCTCCCTCACTCGTGCTCCCTCTTTCAAAATAAGTAAATAAAAACATTAAAAAAAAATAAGGTAGTGTGCCTTATTATTTTACTCACTAATCTGACATTTATCTGGGTCTCAGTTATAAGTTTCAATCTATCAATCAATATAAAAAAAGGCAGGGATACTCAGAATCAGGAAAGAGAAATAATAAGCTATATGGATGACAAAAACCAAACTGACTACTATGCAACTCAAACTCTTTCCAAAAACAGAGTTAAAAGTAAAAACTAGAATGTTTTCTGCCCAATGGTTGCAGAGATCTTTTTTTCTCCCTCAGTGACTTCAATGGGACTCAGGAGCAAATAATGTATATCTTAAAGGAAAACCATCAGAAAACAGAAGTATCTTTCAGAAGAAATAAAATGGTTCTAGTCTTTGGTTTTGGTATAACTGATACTAATTTAATAATAGCTGGAGACAAGTTTGTGTGTGTGTGTGTGTGTGTGTGTGTGTGTGTGTGTGTTTTAAAGAATTCCAAAATGTCATGTATTTCAAGTTTCTTAAGATTAAAAAAAGTTACCTGCTTAACTTTTACAATAATATTGTAATCATTTCTTTCATAATTTCTGGCACTGATTTTTAAGTCTCCCCCTTTTCTTTAGCTGTCTGTACAACTTATAACACAGCATTTCACATATGTATGAACATACTATGCACTTGCTTTAACACATGGTGGGTTCTTAAATTTTTTTCAAAAAAACTACATCTATAATATTTTAAGAGGAAACACAATGATTCTGAAATATCCAGGAGGGATTTAAAATATTAAGAGTGCCACAATTTGACAGTAGTACAAGAATTAATTCTTTCTAGAAAATATGCATTCTGGGAAAAATCAACCTATAGCCACATATGTTTGGATTTTACTATCTGGATTCAATCAATATTTGATACAATATTAAAAATAATTTGGCCTTAAAAGTTATTTGACTTTTGAAAATGCAATTCAATAAAGGTGTATTTTACTTCAAATATGGGTATGCATTATGAGTTGGTCTATAATCTACAGTATTTCATTATGTTTCATATTTTTTTAGAAAATAATTAGTATCTAATTATTAAAAGGAGAAAATTATTTTCTGTTGATAGCTAAAAACATGTTAAATCTAAAGTTTATAGTTATAGTTATATTCATCTATCATACTTAGTGGATGACCTTATATTATTCCTCTCCACAAAAGCCTAAGACCCACTAGGCAAAAATAACAATATCCAGCAAAACAGAGAAGACCCTAAGCCTATTTTCAGAACTCTTTCTCATATGTGAATGGATAAGAAAATACAGGTCCAAAATACAATGCCCCAAAACTATAAATATATGCTTTGAAGAAGATATCATTCGTGATATCATGTAAATGGACCTTTCCTATATGGCTGGTGGAAATACATTTAAAAGTTAAAAATGTATCAACCCACTGATTTCAGTCCTAAGTATTTGCCCAAGAGAAATTAAAATATTTGTCTCCTAAAATACTGGTATGGTAATATTTATAGTAAACCTCTTTGCAGTAGTGAATATTCAAAATATACACTGGAAATGAATCAAATCATCAACAGTGGCATAAATAATCAAACTGTAGTAAATTCATTTGATGGAATACTACTCACCAATAAAAAAAAAAACTACCATATTCACAACAGCATGAATAAACCTCAAAAACATTACGTTGAACAAAAGAAACCACACACCAAACAGTACTGCTGTATGATTCCATTTAAATGAAATTCAAAAACAGGCAAAATTACTGTATGGTGACAGAAAAATCAGAATAGTGGTTACCTCTGAGAGTTGGGAATTAACCAGAGGAGGACACAAAGGAAAAAGTGACGAAAATAGTCTATATGCTATTAGGAGTACTAATTACACAAGTATATATTGACTTAAATTGTATAATTAAGATCTATATGTAATTTTAGCACAATAAAATTTGACAAGATACCTCAAAAATATTAAAAATTCTGAAATTTAAACTTGATTTAATTTTAATTAAAAGGAATAAATTTTTTCCTCACACAGGACTACTTATGGAAAAACCAACATCCTTAACATGCTTGTAATTATTATGTGCTTATAGAAATACATTCATACTTATTTACAGAATGGAATTTTTAAAGTATCTGCAGAATTGTTACTGAACATTTTAAAAATTCTGTTCTACTCCCCACAAAGCTATAAGTGCAAAAAATTAAAACCTTTGGGTGCCTGGGTGGCTCAGTCGGTTGAGCATCCAACTTCAGCTCAGGTCATGATCTCACAGTTCGTGAGTTCAAGCCCTGTATTGGGCTCTGTGAGGACAGCTCAGAGCCCAGAGCCTGCTTCAGATTCATGTCTCCCTCTCTCTCTGCCCCTCTCTGCTCATGCTCTGTCTCTTTCTCTCTCAAAAATAAATAAACATTAAAAAAAATTTTTTTAAATTAAAATCTTTGAAAAACCCAACTCCTTTTCTACTGCAGCCCAGCAATGGACTCCAAGAACTCACCATTCCTTAAGTGTGCCTGCCCTAACTTCATCCTCTTGGAATCTGAGTAAATAATCTCAGGTACAATTTTGTAAGTGTTACCTAGTTAATCATTAATTCATAAATACACTAGTACAGAGAAGCTAGATAACTGTGATGTTATCCAAGGCTACCAAATCCAAGATCAAAACTCAGGTACCTGGCTCCCATTTTCAGAACTGCAGTTACACAATCAAAATGCCTAATCAACCATTTTAGTAGTAGATCATCAGAAATAACCCAACATGTCAAGTAATATTTTAAAATCTACAATGGGACTACAGAGGTTTAATAATTTAACTAAAAGTTGAATTCAACATTTGGGTACAAAATTTTGAAAAGAGACAAACCTTCGAAGACTTCCTTCGGCTTCTTCTTGTCCAAACCACCACCAGTTTATCTGGTTGCCTGTCAAACAGGAAAAAGATTAAGTATAATTTAAGTTCTCTTACATCAAATTAACAAAGTTTAGTTCTGGTGCCTTTTTTAAAAGGACAAAAATGTCATCTACTTTACATTACATAGAGCAGTTGCTTTTACAATAAGTCTCTCTAAATTATTCAAAAATAGCAAATGTTGAATATAAATGTAATCTAATTTAAATGACTAATATTTTATCCACATGTTTTTCTAAAAATCCTTTAGTAAGTTACTCCATTGGGACAAACCAAGTAAAATAAAATACTTGGAACTGGTGACAAAAGAAAAAGCACACATACATCTCTAAAAAGTAATGCTATATACATCTAACGCATTATCTACTTTAATCTGGAGACAACAGCATAAAAATGACACTTACAAAATAATTTAAATCTATGGGTTATACTACTTTTGCATCTCATATGAACAATGCTGCGGTTTTCAAAACATTTGCATAATCTCAAAGATCTTCATAAAAGCAATACAGTACTAAAACAACATGTAAGGTACATACTATTATTCCTATTTTGTAAGCTTAAAAATTGGCAAAATAACTCATCAAAAGTTCTGGCACTGGGGCACCTGGATGATTCTGTCAGTTAAGCATCCGACTCTTGATTTTGGCTCAGGTCATAGTCTCACAGTCATGGGATCTAGCCCCACGTCGGGCTCTGCATTGACAATGAGGAGCCTGCTTGGGATTCTCTTTCTCCCTCTCTCTCTGCCCCTACCCACCCCCCTCCTACACTCTCTCTCTCTCTCTCTCACTCAAAATAAATAAATAAATAAACTTTTTTTTTTTAAATCTCTGGCAGAACCAAATATGAAATACAGGTCTTTGAACTCTCAGACCCCTCTTCCTTACCTTCTGCTAATATAAAGTAAAAACAAACAAGCAAAAACCTTATGTTCTCAGCTAATACAATTGCATTCTCTTTAATACTTGGGGAAAATATCAAGATTATGATTATCAGTTATTTTCCTTAAATCTTTATTTTAAAAAATTTTAGATAGGGGCGCCTGGGTGGCGCAGTCGGTTAAGCGTCCGACTTCAGCCAGATCACGATCTCGCGGTCCGTGAGTTCGAGCCCCGCGTCGGGCTCTGGGCTGATGGCTCGGAGCCTGGAGCCTGTTTCCGATTCTGTGTCTCCCTCTCTCTCTGCCCCTCCCCCGTTCATGCTCTGTCTCTCTCTGTCCCAAAAATAAATAAAAAACGTTGAAAAAAAATTTAAAAAAAAAAAAAAAAAAAAAATTTTAGATAAAAGCTTTTTAACCAAGAAATGAATGGTACACTCATCTTGGTGACCTTCACCTCTTTCCATGTGTCATTTATTTTACCCTAAAATCCGTCACCATCAGCAGATGACCTGTCCTCTTATTTCATTTAATTAAATACATACATATACATATATACACATAAAAGGCCACCAGTCATGAATCCCTTACCCAGTGATTCACCTACAAACCTGTCCAAAGAGAGAGTTGCCCAATGAAAAAGTACTGAGTAACTAACCCAAAATGTAGCATAGAAAAATAAAATGATAAAAATATTTTAAAACAAGGTAAGAGACATAAAAGACAGATTGAGAAGTACATACACCTAGTAGAAATTCTAGAAGTTCAGAACAGTGGGAATGGCAAAGAAAATACTGAAGAGATAAGGCTAAGAATATTCCAGACTTGAAGAGAGAGTCCTTAGATAGAAAGTATGTATTAATGAACAGGATAATTAAAAATAAATCTAATAGCTAGATACTGTGCTACAAAACAGCAAGAATAAAGAGAAAAACCATAAAAGACAGGTTACCAACAAAGGAATGGCTGGACTGATAGCAACTTCTCGTTAGCAGAAACAAAGCCCAAAAGACAATAAAATTAATGATCTTCAAGTTGCTAAGGGAAAATAGCTGTCACCCTTGAGTTTTATACTGCTAATCCATCATTTAAGAAATGGTTTTAGACATTGTCTAACAAAGAGCAGATAGTCAATAAATATTTGCTGAATGAAAAAAAAAAAAGAAAAGAAATGGTTTTAGGCATATGAAGACTTAAGAGTTTACAACGCACACATCCTAGTTAACTAAGGGAAGGAGTAGGATGCAAAAAGCAACATAAATATCATAAAATGTTAATTCTTGTTCATTTTAGGTCGCAGAACTCAAAGAAACGCTAGAAAAAAAACAGGAGGAAGGTTCCAGTAATGAAAATGACTAAGTAGGGAGTCATCTAAACAAATGCACAATGTTTCTGATGGTGATAATAACCAGCATGGTATAAATAGAAAATTGGTGGTTCTCCATCCAAGACTCAGTTCAATTCTGAGGGTCAGGCATTAAAGACAACTGTAAACTAAAACCAGTAGCTTGGTTTGGTGAATCTTCCCACAGTGAAATTTTGAGAGCAATAACCAAATGCTAAATAAGATGAAACAGAAGAAAGTTTCTATGAACTATCAAGAGTGTTAACTTAAAATCCAAACCAACACAGAAACAAACATAACCTTGTTCAACACACAGAGAAGCAGAATAGGACAAATGACAGTGAAGATGGGGAGCTGTAAAGTAACAGATGGAGGTGGGAAGAAGGTATGATCAATGCTGACAGCTTAACAGTACAGGAAATGAGTAGCCAACAAGTGTATAAACTACCTTATTTGAAAGTATTTATGGCTTGTTAGAATGAACATTTAACCTAGATTACTACTAATCTTTTCATTATGTTCTCATCTCCACATCGCCAGGTGACCCCAACTTTTAATGATATTTCTAAGGTACTTCTTTAGAAATGCTATAAAATCTTACAGCTTGTCCTTGCTTATTATCCCATACTGGTCTCTTATATGGAAGGTACTAACAAACTGGCGCTTACAGGTTGAATTTAACACATTCATTTCCCTTAATAATATTCCATTTTATTTAACTTTTAATTTAAATTTTGAAAATCCTTTCTAAATTAAATGCCTTTAAACAAAGTCCATGTTGTCCGGATTACTAGAGCCTCCAACGCTACCAGCTGTTTCACACCTGACCAGCTTCTGCTTTGGCCCTTTGACAACCTGGCATGCAAAATAACGTCCATATTCCTGAATGTTGTTTTTATGAGGCACTTTACCACCCAACTCTATCTTCCTTTCTGTATAACTTACAAATACCTGAACATGTATTCCTTCAATCTCTTCACATTGCATGCTATTACCTTTCTTTAAAAACTTCCTCTTTCCTCCCTTTTCTACCTGATAAACCCTTAACTCATCACTTCCTCTGTGAAACCTTGACCACTTCTCATTTCCTTTGTACGCCATTCCATATTCCAAACCTTAAGCAGCTATCTGCCCCTACTACTGTATTTCCAGTAATACCCTAGAAACACCTGTATCTAAATATTCTATATGCCCTGTATTACACTATTATTTCTATCTCCTACACTAGACTGCACTCCTTTATCAACCATATCTTTCTTTATATTCTTAGCAGTTAGTTAGAATTTGGTACAAGGTTGAGGCTCAATGAACATTTGCTACTGAATGAACCTTAAGTTTCCACCAGGAATTCCCAGTTGGTTAATTATAATTGATCAGGTCTAACTAAAGCCAGTAGCTAAATAATACATCCTCTCTGTAGCTTATTCAAATTTTACAGGGATTCCCACCTTGGCTGCACATTGGAATCTCCTGGGAAACTTTGAAAAATACTGATGCCTAGGTCCACTCCTAGAGAATCTGATTTAATTGGTGTCATGTGCAGGTGTTTTTTTTAATTCCTACAGGTGATTCTAATTGTGCAGCCAACGTTGAGAACCACTGTTATCACAGGGACAGTGGTAAGTAATCCCTGTTAACTCCTGACTTAACACTAGTGAGGCATAAGTTGCGCCAGCAGTGGGGGTATCTCCCCACCCCCATCCAGGCCACCTGCACTGTTGCCTCCTTCCAACTCAGCTTTTCAGCATCTCCCTCCCCTCAATCATTCTGACCTTACTTCAGATGTGTTACTTCACAACAGGGAAGACTTTTACTATAAAAAATCAGGACCGTGGTCTCCTAACCTACCTGCCTGAAGTTCTGAGAATGTAGAACATAAATGACTTACTTGAGAATACCCCCAGAGACAACTAAACTTTTTTGTGATTCTAAGTCACGTCCCATTTTTAAAATGTCTTTACGAGAAATCAGTCCACCTTTGTATTATCAGAGCAACGTGAGGCAGTGTTCTAAAATAAAGACTGGTGCTGTGACTTATTGTTCTCAGAAGAGTACCAATAACCACACAATTAGCTGACCACAATTAATATTTTAAGCATCTGTGCTGTACTAGAAAAGAACCATTAAATATTTACTTATGTGCACACAAGACGCAGGGATGGAGCAACTGTGAGTGTTATCCAACTATCAAAGAACCTATAATTATACAACTTTTATCAAAAGTCAAGACAACCTGGTAGAGCTCGGGTTTCAGAAAGAATTCAATAATCACATATTTAACATTTCTACTCCATCACCTAAGTATCCAGATAGGCCTACACATGAAATATACACAGACATATAAACCTACAAACATATAATTATATATATGAACATTTTATACACATACACATAAAATGTACACACAGATGCACTTTCTGTGAAATCTATCTAAAGGGTTCCATTAAAAAGATCTGAAGTCTTTTGGTGGGTTTATTCAGGGAAGAAAACTTTATTTAAAAAAATTAAAATTTAACACCTCTAACCTACCCTCACAGTCCTTAAAAAGGAACTAGTTGAGTGCAAAAGCAGCAAGACTTGTCTCAAAGTATGGTCCTGATGCTAAATTCTGGAGAGTAGGCAGGAGGAGGAAAATAGGAGAGGAAAAAGGAGAAAATAAGAGAGCTACAGTGAACAAGATTATAAAACAGTAAGCTGTATCTTTCTTTGACCTGTAGCTAAATTTTATGCTCTCCTCTTTGCCACTAGTAAGCTACTGTATATCAAGGTAAATTTTTTTAAGAATCTGGGAGCTCCTGGGTAGCTCAGTCGGTTAAGCATTCAACTCTTGATTTTGGTTTAGGTCATGATCTCACAATTCGTGAGTTTGAGCCCCACATCAGGCTCTGTGCTAACAATGCAGAGTCTGCTTGAGATTCTCTCTCTTCCTCTCTCTCTGTTCCTCCTCTGCTTGTGTGCTCTCTCTCTCTCTCTCTCAAAAGAAATAAACTTTAAAAAAAATAATCTGGCTTAAATTTAGATTCCACTCTCATGTGTGTCTTATACATGTGTGAGGTGAGACTAAAAAAGCCATGAGAGGGGCACCTGGATGGCTCAGTCGGTTGAGCGGCCGGCTTTGGCTCAGGTCATGATCTCACAGTCCCTGAGTTCGAGCCCCGCGTCGGACTCTGTGCTGACCGCTCAGAGCCTGGAGCCTGTTTCCGATTCTGTGTCTCCCTCTCTCTGCCCCTCCCCCGTTCATGCTCTGTCTCTCTCTGTCTCAAAAATAAATAAACGTTAAAAAAAAATAATAAGCTTTAAAAAAATAAAAAAATAAATAAAAAATAAAAAAGCCATGAGAAAAAAATCCAAAACATCACATGAAAACCAATCTCATTATTTCCCAAAATCATAATATGCATGCAAAACATATTTTACTGAATGCCTATTATGTTCCTGGCACTGTGCTGAGCAATGGAGGAACAAAGATGAAAGAAGATTAAACCTCGATCCTCTAAAAGTTTACAATCCAGTGGGGGAGAGACAAACGATTAAACAAACTACCCCACTCCCGGTACAACCCTGGAGAACACAAAGAAGATAACAAAAACCTTATGCCTAGAAGGATCTACTTATGTATATCGCAGGAAATAAGCATGCTAACAAAAAGAGCTTGCCCAACACCCAACAATTTATTTTAAAACCTATAATTTATGACACCTTAAATATAAAGTCCAACAAAAAATGAGTGACTAATACAGTCCATCTACTACAAAATTATAAAGCCATTAAATATATTTTCCAACAGCATTTACAAGCATGGGACAATGCTTAGGATATCATGTTAAGTTTGTTTAATACAGATTTAAAAAATTTTTTCCTATACTATATAATGAAAGAAGACATCAGCTGGCAATATCTCAAAATGCTAACTGTGGCCACTATTAAAAAGTAAAATTATGGGGGCGCCTGGGTGGCTCAGTTGGTTGTGCGTCCAACTTCGGCTAGGGTCATGATCTCGCAGTTCGTTGAGTTTGAGCCCCATGTTGGGCTCTGTGCTGACAGCTCAAATCCTGGAGCCTTCTTTGGATTCTGTGTCTCCCTCTCTCTCTCTCTGCCCCTCTCCCACTTGTGCTCTCTCTCAAAAATAAACAAACATTAAAAATTAAAAAAAGAAAAAAAGTAAAATTATGTGTCATTTAAAGGATATACTTTATTTTCTGGAATGCATTTATAGTGCTTTATGCTGGAAAACTATTTAAATGTGGGGGGAAGTTATTTAAAGTAAAACAATCATTTTAAGTTTAGAATAAAGTATGAACAGAGTTAAACAATCAAATTAATTTTTAAAATTTCACTTCAATTTAAAGAGCTTTTAGACAACTGAATAAATTTGCTTCTAAGTGAACAGAAATGGAAGGACTGTGTTCTTTGTCTTACATGAAAATAAATTTTCTCCAAGGTCTGAGCTGGCCCTACACAAAATTTTGACATAGGTCCCACACGACTTTGGCAGCCTCCCTTCCTCTGTTTGCAGTCCCTCCAATTCCTGCGACATTTTTCCTTGGGCATGGAAAGTCAATATGACACTCCATTAGTGGCTCAAATAACAAAATGACAAATGCTTTTCAGGTCACTCATTCTTTTCTACATCAATTAAAATTCCCCTTTTCCTAGGGTAAGTATCTTAGGAGGGTACTGAAAGGTAAGAAATTGGAGGGAACAATTTGTATTAATCTAGGAGTACAATTTGTAAAAGACGACCTTTCCAAGACAACATGGTATGGAGGAAAAGAATACTAGCCTGGAGGAAACTTCTTTCTCCTAGTTCTGGCCCTGAGTGACCTTCAGAATGTCTCTCCATTTGTGAGCGTATTCCCTAATTTATCAGATAAAGAGAGGACTAAGATCTCAGCTAGTTCTAAATGATTTGATGACTATAATATTAAATGACTGCAACTGAATAAACATTTTGTGTTTTAAGATGAAATGAGAAGTTCTAGAATAAAGAATTTATGGCATGAGGGGTGCCTGGGGGGCTCAGTTGGTTAAGGGTTTGACTTTGGCTCTGTTCATGATCTCGCGATTCATGGGTTTGAGCCCCGCGTCAAGCTCTGTGCTGACAGCTCAGAGCCTGGAACCTGCTTCAGATTCTGTCTCCGTCTCTCTGCCCCTCCCCTCCTTGGGCTCTGTCTCTCTCTCTCTCAAAAATAAATAAACATTAAAAAATTTTAAAAAAAGAATTTGTGGCATGAAATCACTTGCCTCCTATCTTCTGATAATCTAGATAGAGATAGCTAATATATTACTAACTTTGAATAACATTATGAAAGGGGAAGTAATATTTTCAGAATAGTAAACTGACCACTATGTTTCCTGTCCAAAGCATAGTGTTACTCCTCGGAGGTGTTGCAAGAAGCCCCTCACTCGCACCCCACCCAACACCACCATCACCATATTGGCACTAAAATGGAGCCAGTGGAATGGAGAAGATTCTAGAACGCAGAGGAAGGCACAGTCATAAGATAAAAGGTGTCTGGGCTCCTGGATGACCACATGGAAGGCCAGTCAACCTAGATCACCTTCTCTAGACTGAGAAGTGAGCAAGAAATCAACTTTTATTAGGTTAAACCACTTGGGATTTCTGGGTGTGGCTGCTACAGTAACTCTTCAACATTCCAGAAAATTCAGTAAATCAAAAATACAGACATACACAACAATAAAACAGTTGCTATTTTGTAATAAGTTTACATTGCAAAGTACTGAGATTAATTTAACCTTTTTATGTCCTACTGGTTTTCATTTTTATGAAACTGATGTTTCTAAAGATAAAAGACAGCTATAACTCAAAACTTAGTAATTAATATTTAAGCCTCTGAGTTTCTCCTAGATTGAAAATAAGGAGCCATAAGTCTTTAGAACACAAAAAGAACAATATATTCCCGCCACCACAGAATCCAGGATATGTTTACAATGAGAAAAAGAGAGCTCAAAATATTAATCCTGTAGTTGATGTGAATAGCCACTTCACTAAATAACAAGGTTATTCTTTTTAAGGGAACGGGCTCTTACCCATAACAGAACATTTCATGGTGCAATGTTGTGAATATTGAAACAAAAGGGGAGAAATAGTCTTATCACAGAAGTACTCTAACTTTACTATTTCTCAAGTAATTATTTTTATCCTTCAGTAGGTACATCTGCCTCCTATTGTACTGTAACTGCTGTAGCTCCAGTTAATTATATTCCTTTATGCTTACTTCACAAGAGTTATTCAGCACACTGTAGTAATTAATTCAATAGTAAGAAAATTATACAAGACAAAGTACTCATATATAGGATATATTTTTCTGTAAAATAAAAGGATAGTTCTAATAATAGGAAATGTAAGTCTTTGTTACAAACAAAAACATTTTTAAAAAATATATTTTGCATCTTCCTATTATCTTTAAATTTTCACAGAGTGACTGCTTTTGGTCAAAAATATTTAACATGGACTTTTGCTGACAAGTGTTTCTAATACATATATATCAGTAGTTAAAGACAGCACCAGTTAGACTGAGGAGGTGTAGTTTGGCATACTTGAACCAAGTATACTTTTTAACAAGCCATCAAAAAAATAAATAAATATATGTATATATATTTCTTTTTTGCTGTACTATTCAACAGTACAAAGGTTTATCATTTTTCAATATAAAGCTTTTTCTTTTCATTTATTTATTTATTTATTTATTTATTGAGAGAGAGAGAGAGAGAGAGAGAGAGAGACACACACACACACACACACACACAAAGAAACAGAGTGCAAATGGGTGAGGGGCAAAGAAAGGGAGACCCAGAATCTGAAATAGGCTCCAGGCTCTGAGCTGTCAGCATAGAGCCCAACACAAGTCTCGAACTCATGAACCGTGAGATCATGACCTGAGCCAAAGTCGGACGCTTAACCGACTGGGCCACCCAGATGCCCCAATATAAAGTTATTTCTGAGACAAATAGCATCATAAGCAATCACTGCTGTATTATGTGTGCAATATTGGTCTTCCCAAATAATACTCCCTACTTTATTATTTTACAGAATCACCCACACCACTTCTCTTAATTTAGCATATTACTTACTACTTCCTTTCTTATAGTCCTGATGGAACAAGCCTCACATGTCATTCACACAATTATTAATATTTCCAATTTATGTACCTTGCTCCCTAGAACTGAGGTTACGGGGGGAAAAAAAGGATACATCACTCAGGACATTCCCCAGCCCTCCTAAAACAATTCTATTCAATATTTACTCTCAACAGGTTTCTGTAATCACTGCAATTTTGTGTTTGGATGATTATATTTGTCTGTCTTGTTTCTATTTGACTGCATGGTTCTCAAGAGGTTTCCTGGTATTCACAAAGCATTCATTCAGAGGGAGACAGGAAAACAGAATATGACGGATAAAAGAATCACATGAAAGCAGACAGATATGGGTTTAAATGTGGTTCCCCTTCCTCTGGTTTTATCATCTAAGCCTCAAGAGGTTTCTCATCTGTGAAATTAGAACATTATAAGACCAATGTAAAGATCAGTTAAGACAGTAAAGTGCTCAGTTCAGTGCCTGTCTCTCAGCAAATTCTCAAATAATGTTAGCAACCACCCTATGTACATCCACAGAGCTTCCAAAAAGCTTATAGTCTCCATCTTAAATCTCCATCTTAAATATGAACAATGAAGGATCATCCGAGGAAAACTTCTAATATGAAAGGCAAGTGGCTAAAAAAGAGAAGAAAGGAACTCAAAAGAAACTAAAGACATAACTACATCCATGGAAAAAATAAAAAGGATTTTTTTAAATGTTTATTTTATTTTTGAGAGAGAGAATGAGAGTTGGGGAGGGGCAGACAGAGGGGGACAGAGGATCCGAAGCAGGCTCTGCGCTGACAGCAGCAAGTCCCATGTAAGGCTCGAACTCACAAACCATAAGATCATGACCTGAGCTGAAGTCGGACACTTAACCAATAAGCCACCCAAGCAGCCCAAAAAAGGAGATTTAAAGAATAAGAAAGCACTCTGGAAATTATGTCATTATTTTTCATTTAGGAAAGCAAAAATTGAAGTTTCTTTGAAGTTGAGGAAATCTTCCAGACGTAGAATAATAAGGTAACAGAGACATTAAAAGGGCAAGAAAAGATGAGAAATTTAGATCAATCCACAGGTTAAATATCTAATCTCCCAGGATGACAGTTTTAAAAAAAACTCTCAATATGTCACCAATGCCATGGGCCTACAAAGAAACCATTCCAAATGGAACAGGACACTGGCAGGCTCCAAGGGAAAAGGAACTGATAAGTCACCAATGTTAAACTGGTTTGAGAGGGATTTTGAGAGGCCAACAAAAAAATTTAGGAATAATAATCACAGGAGAGAAAAAGGCAAAAAAACAAAAACAAAACAAACAAAAACACCATAAATTTTTAGCACAAGAAAAATCAAAAGAAAGGAAATGTGATAATACCATAGGGCTCAGCTGCAAATAATATGAGGTCATAACAATAATTCTGATCTAACTCTTATAAAGCTGATTGGAAAAGAGGAAGGATGGTGAAAGGGAAGGGTAAATGTGCTTCAGGGAGGAGGTGGTGGGACACCTGAGTCCTCGCTTAACCATATGAAGTCATAAGCTAGTAGATAAAGTCTAAAATCAAAGAAGTTTTTTTTTTTAAAGTTTAAAGTATGTTATTGAACAATGAAATATCATTGTTCACCAGAAGATTATATTTTAAAAGACAGATCATAAGTATTGGCAAAAATATGATGAAAATGGAACCCTCCATGCTGGTGGGATTATAATATGGTATAGCTGCTCTAGAAGAGTTTGTTAGTTCTTTGAAAAGTTGAACACAGACTTACCAAAAGATCTGGTAATTTTACTCCTAGGTATATACCCAAAAACTTGTACATGAATGCTCATGGCAGCATTATCCATAACAGCCAGAAAATGAAAACAATTCAAGTGCCCACCAAATGATGAATGTATAAAATATGATATATCCATTCAACAGAATGATTCAACCATAAAAAGGAATGACATACTTGATACATGTTACAACACAGATGAACCTTGAAAACATTACACTAAGTAAAATATGCCAGACACAAAAGGCCACTTATTGTATAACTTCATTTATATGAAATGACCATAACAGGTAAATTAATAGAGGCAAGAGTAGATTCATGGTTTCTAGAACCTTGGAGAGGGAATCAAAGATAGGGAATGCCTACTATTAGGAACACAATTTCTTCTTTGAGTGATGAAAATATTCTGAATTGGACTGTGATAATAAATGCACAACTCTGTGAATATAATAAAAACCACTGAATTGTACATTTATAAAGGGATAAATTTTGTGATATATAAATAATTAAATTTAATGTGTCCTGGAAGAACACAGAGTATAACACCAGAAGAACTAAAAGAGTTTAAAGTGGTTTTCTATAAGGAAGCAGAATCAAGGCCGGAAAGGGTGAGGCGAGGAACTCTGTTATAAGCTTTCTCTGCTGTAAGCTTTACAGAACTCTTTGATTTTGCAAATGATTTATATGTGCCACTTGTAAAACTTAAATTTAAAAATATAAGTTGTAAATCTTAATTACAAAGAGGAAACTTAAGTCCAGAAATAAATCCGTGCATATACAATCAATTTATGACAAAGGAGGCACACAAACACACTGGGGAAATCATGGTCTTTTCAATAAATGGTTTTGGTAAAACTGGACAGCCACACGGAAAAGAATGATGTTGGACCCGTATCTTACACACAAAACTTATACACAAAAACTTAACACAAAATGAACTAAAGACTTAAATATAAGACTTCAAACTACAAAAAACTCCTAGGAGAAAACAGATAGTAGGCTCCTTGACACCAGTCTTGACGATGTTTTTTTGTTTTTTGTTTTTGGATTTGACACCAAAAGTAAAGGCAACAAAAGCAAAAATCTAAACAAGGGGAACTACATCAAACTAAAAAAGCTTCTGTACAGCAAAGGAAACTATCAAGAAAATGTAAAGATAGCCTACTGAATGGGAGACAATATTGCAAATCATATATCTGATAAGGGGTTAATATCCAAAATATATAAAGAACTCACACAAGTCCATAGCAACAAAACAAAAACAAAACAAAAAAACAATCTAATTAAAAAATGAACAGAGGAACTAAACAGACATTTTTCCAGAAAAGACATCCATGACCCACACATACATGAAAAGATGCTCAACAACACTGTCAGGGAATTGCAAATCAGAACCACAATGAGATATCATTTCAGACCTGTTAGAATGGCTATTAACAAAAAGATAACAAGTGTTGGCAAGGATGTGAAGAAAAGGGAACCCTATACTCTATTAGTGGGAATGTAAATTGGTGCACCCACAATGGAAAACAGTAAGCAGGCTCCTCAAAAAAGTAAAAAATAGATCGACCATATGATCCAGCAATTCCACTTCCGGGTATATATCTAAAGCAAACAAAATCACTATCTTGAAAATATATTTGCACCCCCATGTTCACATTACAATAGCCAAGACAGAAAAATATCTAAGTGTCCAACAACAGATGAATGGATAAAGAAAATGTGATACACATACACAGACACACACACACAGACACACACACACACTGGAATATTATTCAGCCATAAAAAAGAAGGTAGCCCTGCCACTTGCGACAATACAGATGGATCTCAAGGGCATTATGGTAAGTGAAATGACAAAGACAATATACTGTATGCCCTTATATGTGGAATCTAAAAACACCAAACTCACAAATACAGAGAACAGACTGGTGGTTGCAGAAGCAGAAGGTGGGGCAGAAGGTGTCAAAAAGTACAAACTTCCAGTTATAAGATAAATAAGTTCTAAGGATATAATGTACAACACGGTGACTATACTTAATACTGTGTTGTATATTTGAAAGTAACTAAGAAAGTAGATAAAAGTTCTCATCACAAGAAAAAATAATTTGTAACTGTGAAATGATAGACGTTAACTAAATTTACTGTGGTAATAATTTTGCAATATATGCATATATTAAATCTTTATGCTGTATACCTTAAACTAATACAGTGTTATAGTAATAGAAACTTTTTTTAAAAGAAGAAATGGGGGGGCGGGGCGGTACCTGGGTAGCTCAGTCGGTTAAGCATCTGACTTCAGCTCAGGTCATGATTTCATTGTTCGTGAGTTCGAGCCCCACATCGGGCTCTGTGCTGACGATTCAAAGCCTGGAGACCACTTTGGATTCTATGTCTCCCTCTTTCTCTGTCCTCCCTCGCTCCCACTGTCTGTCTCTCTCTCAAAAATAAAATAAAAACATTTTAAAAAATAAAAGAAGAAATGGGAACATATTTTTAAAAATAAAAGGTTCTTGGCAATAGAGGAAAAAATCTTCCAAGACTAAAAAGGTATGTGAAAATACAGAGCAAAGGCAAAAATTTACATCTATTCAGTCAGAAAAGAACAGAGATGAAACAGGAAAACACATTTTTTAAAAGTCATGATCTCCATCCTTGACTCTTAAATGCATTCTGAAGTATTTGAAGAACTGATCTGCATTAAAAAAGTCATTAGCAAATATTTTTAAGAGTTTAAACAAGGCTAGTAGGAATAAAGGCAAGAAAGGGCTGGAGATGAATGCTAAATGGTTATAATCTACAAGTAAATACAGTCATTACTTTGAACAGCTTCTTTATTCACAAAAGGGACTACAAATTAACCATTGCCAGCCCATCCTCAAAAGATTCACCATCATGAGGATATTTTTAAAAACAAGAGCAGCAAATACTTGCATAGTATATCACATAAGACAAATCTTAAGTGTCCTACATATACTAACTCATTTAAAGTTCACAAAGACCCCACAAGTAGGAAATAAGGTGCTGCACTGCCCAACACTAGAAGTGTCATTCACATCCTGTATGACCTGCCTCACAATCTGAATAGATATTAACATCCCTATCTTACAAATGAGGGAATTGAGGCATAAAGAAGTTAAGAAGCTTTGTCAAGGTGACTCAAATAGTAGTAGACAGTAAGATCTGAAATGAGGCAGTTTGGCATCAGAGTCCATGCTTCTCACCCACTATCTATACTGACAAATGTTCTGCAGCCTCTATAAAGAATCTCGAAGATTTTCCAAACAGCATTAATATCTTTGAGAGGTTATACATGAAAGTACAATACTTATTTAAATGCATATATTTTAGCCTGTTTTTAGAAGTTTGTTACCTTACTCACAAACTTCATATAACCTATGACAACATTATCCAGGCAGGAAAGTTAGATTTGTTTTTACACCACTATTTGAGCTCTCACAAGGAATACATGTGCATATTATTATTTGGTCTGTGATTCCATCTTTGCCTCTCAGACTGTCAAAAGTTTTTGTTCAGATTAGAAATTTCATTTCTAGTTGTTGTAAAATATCTGACTATCTATAACATAATCGGACTCACTATAAAGCTAATTTTTGGTATCTTGGTATCATTTCTTCTCTATATATGTTTAATCTAATAAAATTATAATAGCAATTACAAAATTACTTTTAAAAAATCATATGGGGGGCGCCTGGGTGGCTCAGTCGGTTGGGTGGCCGACTTCGGCTCAGGTCATGATCTCACGGTCCGTGAGTTCAAGCCCCGCGTCGGGCTCTGTGCTGACAGCTCGGAGCCTGAAGCCTGTTTCCGATTCTGTGTCTCCCTCTCTCTGACCCTCCCCCGTTCATGCTCTGTCTCTCTCTGTCTCAAAAATAAATAAACATTAAAAAAAAATAAAAAATAAATCATATGGGACATTAAAAAATTAGTGAATATTTAAAATTATTATCCCATGTGCCAAAAGTAGTGTGATCCAAGTACTTTGTGCAGATTTCTCTCCAAGACACTGCCACACCATGATAAGTAATTTTTTTAATGTTTTTTATTTATTTTGAGAGACAGAGAGAGAAAGAGACAGAGAGTCTGCTTGGGATTCTCTCCCTCCCTCTCTCTGTCCCTTCCCCGCTTTCATGTGTGTGCGTGCACACACACACACACACTCTCTCTCTCTCTCTCTCAAAATAAATAAACTTAAAAAAAATTGCCACGTAGAAATCCAAATACATACATATGTGGTCAATGAGAAAAAGACTGTTTTCATGTTTTATTATTTAATGTCATTTACTTGTAGCCTGGGATAATGTTTCCAGTGACATTACCATAATCAGAAACAAAGAGTGCTGTGCCTCAGAGAAAGAGGCAGAAGTGGAATAATATGCTCTAGAAAATTAGTCTAAATCACTCAAACAGTAGCTCCAGTGAGGAGTGAGGATGAAGATATTGATGTCAAAGATAAACACAGTTTGAAAAAAAAAATTGCTTTGTAAGAAGCAGTACAACTAAATGCAACATGTTCTTGCTCTTAAATTGAATCTTGCACCAGAAACAAATTTTTTTTCCTCTATTACAAAGGACATTATTGGGAAAATTGGTGAAATCTGAATAAGGTCTGTAGATCAGATAATGGTATTGAACCAATGTTAATTTCCTGATTTTGATGATTGTGTTGTATTTTTGTAAGAGACTGTGTTTTTAATAAATACATATGGGGGCGCCTGAGTGGCTCCGTAGTTTAAGCATCCGACTTTGGCTCAGGTCACTTTGGCTCAGGTCATGATCTCGCGGTTCATGAGTTGGAGCCTGGCGACCGGCTCTGTGCTGACAGAGCATCCGGCTCAGTCCCTATCTCTCTGCCCTTCCCCTGCTCGTGTTCTGTCTCTCTCTCTCTCAGAAAATATACATAAAAAAAAAAAAGAAAATACACATCAAAGGATTTAGAAATAAAATCATCACATCTGTAATTTATTCTCAAATGGGTCAGAAAAAATGTATGTATATGCATACACACCCATATATCCACATACATACAGGGAATGCTAAAGCAAATAAGGCAACTAAAGGAGTATATGGGAATTCTTTGCACCACTTTTGCAACTTTATAAAAACCAAATTAAAAAATCAACAAATCAATTAGTATCTTAAGAGAAAACTTTTCAAGACATTTGATGGAATTTTTTAATATTTTTTAATTTTTATATTAAAGTTTATTTTATGTACTGTGACATTAAATACATATGGTTAAATTATAAGCAGTATTTGACTATTTTACCTCTATTCCTATCAGCTATCAAAAAAAAAATTCTAATGGACCTTCTAATTAGGAAAATGCTGGTGATAAAGAACAGGGTCTGGGGGGAGATAAAATGTTGTATTTATCACCTAATATTGGGAAATACAGAGTAACCAGCTCCCAGATAAACAGCCCCAAGGTTGAAGAAAACACTCAGAACTAGTTTCTGCACAGGAAACCTGAAAATAATAGCACTTCTTGATGGCTTTCAGACACGACACATAAATAACATCTATCAATCGGCAGTCTGGCCCACAGCTTAAAATAACCCAGTTCAATACAGTCTAGTCATGGCCAAAGAGAAACAGAGCTGAGCTATTTCCAGCTATAGCATCAGCAAGAAGCTGAGTGTTACATATATCCAACAGTCAAAAGAAATACATTCACTTCCACAGCCAAAGATTAGCACCAACCAGGAAGAACCAGTTCCTTTGGAACTAATGACCAACCGTACACCTCACTTACTAGGAAGGAACTCAATTTTTCAAAAACAAAGAAAAAATATCAGACTCTCTGCCACATATTATACTTTCCTCTCAAAGAATTATTATTTCATTATTTATTATGCCTTACTGTTGCCCAGGGAATAAAATTTAAACTCACTTAAAGCCCTTCTCAATTTGACCTCTACAAATCTAATCTAATTTACTACATTGTATGCTGCATATAAATTAGACCAGTCATTGTTCCAAGAACATGACCTGTGTTTTTCTTCATGTGTCCTCCATGTTGTTAAATGTAATAAACATTTTTGGGGGTCCTCACCTTATCTGACCTCTTGGCAACACTGACACTTGTACATTTTTCCTCTTTGCAGGCACTTCCTCCTCTACCTAGCTAGGCAATATTAGGAAGTCCTCAAAACTTGGCTGTACTATGGGGCGCCTGGGTGGCTCAGTCGGTTAAGCGTCCGACTTCAGCTCAGGTCATGATCTCGCGGTCCATGAGTTCAAGCCCCGCATCGGGCTCTGTGCTGACAGCTCAGAGCCTAGAGCCTGTTTCGGATTCTGTGTCTCCCTCTCTCTCTGACCCTCCCCCGTTCATGCTCTATTTCTGTCTCAAAAATAAATAAATGTTAAAAAAAAAAAATTAAAAAAAAAAAACTTGGCTGTACTCTTACCTTACACCTATATATAAAAATTAATTCAAAATGGATCAAAAACCTAAACTTAAGAGCTAAAACCAGAAAACTCAGAAGAAAACTTCTGAAGCTTCAAGAAGTTTCATGATGTTGGATTTGGCAATGATTTCTTAAATATGAAAAAAGCACAGGCAACAAAAGAAAAAGCAGTTATGTAGGACTTCATTATAATTAAAAACTTTTTTTTACATCAAAGGACACTATAAACAGTAGTTTATAAACAGGCAATCATGGAATAAGAGAAAGCATTTGCAAATCATTTATCTGATAAGGAATTAATATACAGAATATATAAAGAACTCTTACAACAACAAAACCAACAACAAAAAAAAACCAACCCAATTAAAAAATGGGGACAGGCACAGCACAGAGAATACAGTTAATGATATTGTAATAGTAATGTATGGTGACAGATGGTAGCTATGCTTGTGGTGAGCACAGCAGGATGTACAGAGAAACTAAATCACTATGTTGTACACCTAAAAATAATGTAACATGTCAACTATACACAAATAAATCAATTTATTTTTAAAAAATACATGGGCAAAGGACTTGAATAGACATTTCTCCAAAGAAGACATATAAATAGCCAATGAGCACGTGAGAAGATGTTCAATATCACCAAACATTAGGGAAGCCAAAATGAGATACCACTCCACACTCATAAAAATGGCTATTATTTTTTAAAAAGAAAAGAACCAATGTTAACAAGGTCACAGAAATCTCAACCCTAGTGCACTGCTGATGGGGATATAAAATGGCACAGCCACTGAGAAGAATTTCGTGGTTCATCAAAAAGTCAAACATCACATTCATAACATTATTCATAATAGTCCTAAGATAGAAATAATCCAAGTGTCCACCAATGGATGAACAAAATATAGTATATACATACAATGGAATATTATCTCACCTTAAAAAGGAATGAAATTCTGACACATGCTACAACATGAATGAATTCGGAAGACATTATGTTAAATGAAAGATATAAAACACAAAAGTATTTTATGATTTCATTTACATGATATACCTAAAGTAGTTAAATTTAGAGACAGAAAGCAGAATGGTGATTGTCAGGGACTGGGAAGAGAGGAGAATGGGGAATTATTGTATAATGAGTTTCAGTTTGGGAAGATAAAGTTCCGGAGATGGATGGTGGTGATGGTTGCACAACAACTTGAATGTACTTAATGCCACTGTACAGTACACTCAAAAATGGTTAAAATTGTAAATTTTATGTTATGTACATTTACCACTATTTAAAAAAATTAGTCCTTGTCTCCACTGGCAATAGTATTCAGGACCACAGCAACAATGAATGACTAAACCAAATTTATATTTCCTGCTCAAGGTCATCTGTCTGAGCTTCAGAATGACCTTAACTTCCACTTTAAAAATGTCATCAGCATTAAAGAACTAGAAAAAGAACAAATTAAACCCAAAATAAACAGAAAAGCAAATAATAAAGATAAAACAAAATCAATGAAGAGAAACAACAAAAGAAGAAAATATCAATGAAACCAAAGTGAGTTCTTTGAAAAGAGAAATAAAGTTGGTAAACTATTAGAATGATCAGAAAAAAGAGAAAGACACAAATTACCAATATCCAGAATGCAAGAGGTAACATTGTTACAGATTTACAGGTATCTAAAAATAATAAATGCTATAAACAACTTTATGTCAATAAATTTGACAACACAGATGAAATGAGTTCCTTGAAAGCACACAAACAAGCTTATTCAAGAAAAAAATAATCAAAATAGTCCTATATCTATTAAAGAAGTTAATTTTGTAGTTTAAAGCCTTCCCACAAATAAACCTCCAGGCCAAATGGCTTCATTGAAGGTAAGGCCTACCAAACATTTAAGGAAAAAAAAGAATACCAATTCCACACAAACTCTTCTAAAAAATTAAACAGGAGTAACTACTTCCCACTCATTCAATGAAGCCAGTATTATCCCAATACCAAAAGCAAGCAAAGACTTCACAAGAAAACAAAACAAAAAGAAAACACTACAGAACAATATCCTTCATGACACAGATGTAAAAATACTAATTAAAATTTGGCAAATTGACTCTAACAAAATATTAGAGGGATTTTTGATCATGATCCAGTGTGATTTATCCTAGAAATGTAGGGTTGGCTTAACATTCAAAAATCAATCAATGTAGTTCACTATATTAGCAAACTAAAAGAAAAACCATATGATAATCTCAATCATATGATTGATAATTATATGGATGATATATGATATATGATATAATATATTGATAATGATATATGGAATTGATATATGATAATGATATGATTGATAATCTCAATCATATGTCAAGCTTTTGACAAAATCCAACATCCATTCCTCATGAAAGCTCTCAGCAAGATAGGAAAGAAGAGAACTTCCTCAACCTCAAAAAGATCATCTACAAAAAACCTATAGCTAACACCATATTACTGGTGAAAGATGGAATCATTCCTCTGAAGATCAGGAACACAACAAGGTTTTCCACTCTCATCACTTCTCTTCAATGTTGTACAAGAAGTGCTAGCCAGTACAATTAGGCAAAAAAAAAAAAAAAAGAAAAAAGAAAGAAAGAAAGAAAGAAAGAAAGAAAGAAAGAAAAGACATGGAGATTAGAAAGGAAGGAATTAAACTGTCTTTGTTTGGAGATCATATGATCCTTTAGGAAAAAGACACAGGGGAATCTACTAAGAAAACTACCAGAATAAGTGAGTTTAGTAAAGCTACAAGATACAACATAGATAAACAAATATCAATTCTATATCTATATACTAGAATTACTAAGATGTTTACCGTTTAAGATCAATACACTTAAGATCAATTTTCCAACATTTTCAGGACATTTATGTTGCACATTTAATCTCTAAATTAGGAATGAGAGACTATCCTATTTCCTTTATTGATGGATTCTCAAATAGTGAGTTTATTATATAAATTTCTCAATAACTTGTGTTGATACCTGACAGCATTCATCACCTATATTTATCTTTTCTTCTATTTTACAAATGTTTAAAATAAGTGTATTTTTATAATCATACAAACATTACTTCATTTTCTAAATGTTATCCATACTCTCATAAAAATACCAATCTAATTATAATCATACTTTACACAAATGCGTATCCTAGTTTATTAAAACATTTGCCCTAAGTAGAGTTGTGTGCTCTTCTAAGGTGCTACATAGAATCATTTAAGTATTGTTTTTATTGTTGTAAAATCATGCACGTAAGAATAAAAACTACAAGAAGATACTAAAAAAAAGCAGATCTCATTTCTTGGCTCATTAACTGGCTTTGCACTAAAAGGTGTGTGCTTTTGTGCCACAATATTTTCTCTTTTCTCACACTTAATGTCCCAACCTCTACCTCAATATCATCATTTTCACAATTTCAAGGTTTATAACCTTCATATTGTGTGTTATAACTATAAATAAGTTATGTATTTTGGATTAAGAGTTATTTTTTAAACAGAAAAAATATCTACGGCCTAAATATCAAATACATAATTTTCACTCTGAATCAGATAGCATCTGTACATACAGAGACAGATTGCTAAATATACACCACTTGAAGCAAAAAAAAAAAAAAAAAAAAAGGATTAGTAAGAGGGGTGAGAAAGAGGAACACATTCTTTTTTCATTGAATATTTAATGTGTTTTTACCTTCTCTCCAAGATTATTTAGCTTCTTCACCATAAGGAATATAGCTATTCTTACATAATTCTCTTGGATCTTCAAACCTCCTGTTCTAACGTTTGCTTTGGAATATTTGCTTTCTAACAATACCTACTCTACAGGTTTCAATCAAGGATCATCATTTTATTTTGGGTTTGTTTGGTGGGGGAGGGGAGTTTTATACTATTTTATATTATTGGGAATTCTTTGTTTTCTTGCAACCCAAGACTTCGTATTTCTTGAGATGTTTTTGTTTATTGGAATATATCCTCAGGTAATTCTTTCAGAAAGTCAAAGTGTGTGGTTTTATCAATTACAATCTAATCAGAAAATCTAAATTCCTCTAGATTATGTTAACAGCAGTGATTTAAAGTAAAAAATTGTTTAAACGTGGGATAATGGACTAAAAAAACAAAAAGGCATCACAGAGATAATTATCTGCAGTAAGCAGGTACTACTTCCAAGGTTGCAGGAACAGACAGTAAGTGGCTGGTACTATCAGAACCTAAGAGCTTGAAAGAGGAGCCACTGGGGATAGACCTCAGAATTGAATGGGCACTGCCCAGCTACTGCTGATAACTCAAAAGTATCAAAATGAGGACAGTTCTGGCAATATGAAGAAGCTGGAGAATGGAAGAAACTCTGTCGCTGCTGACATGAAACGCCACTGATGAGAGTATCAAAACAACAGGTACGACGCCCTCTATCCTCTCTTCTTGCCTGTCTCTTAATGGTAGAAACCGATAGCAAGCCAGCTAATATCGTTTGAGAAATATAATTTGCACAGTCCCAGCCCCAGCATCAGACTATCAAAAGGTGTTTGGGGAGCTGAATTTTAAACAATCAGTATTGTACTTAATTTTAAAGCTCAGATGGGGAGAGAATTCGAGATTCAAAATCATTTTCCCTTATGACTTGAAGTCACATGCTTCCTTGTCTTCTATCATTCAGTGGTACTCATCAGAAGTCTAATTCTTCTATGGTGATTTACATAGCCTATATGATGCTCCTGTGCTTCACTACCTACACAGACATTTTAAAACCAACAGCTCACTCTTTTTCTTATTACTAAGATAGTAAATGATTCAGTAATATATGTACTTTAAGAAAAATAGGATCATATTATAGTACTACTTTGCAATGCATCTAACAACTTGTTCGTCTAACATTTCATAAATTTTTTAAACACAGTATTCTCCCACACTTTAGTGGCCACAGAGTATTTCTTCACATGCAGAGCAGTGCAATTTAACCAGTTCCCCAACTGTAGACATTAATATCACCAAGCTTTTTATTATTATAAAGAACACAAAATAAACTTCCTTATAAATGAACGTTTGCACAAACCCATGAGAATGTATATTCTCAGGTGAAATTTCTAGAAATAGAATTGAAGGGTCAAAGCACATTTTTAAAACTTTTGAGACATACTGCCAAACCTCCATTCAGGAAGGTCATACTAGTTTATATTCTTACAAGCAAAAAGAATCAAAATGATCCCACACTACAACCAATAGAAAGTATAATCATTCTTTTATAAATATGAAGACAATTATAAACTCTTACTAAGGTACATAAAACAAATCTAGACAAATGGAAAAAAGGCATATCATGTTCTTAACTCTGCACTTTTTGACAATAGATAACTAAAGTCAAAAGATTAGATAAACTAGGGGTGCCTGGGTGGCTCAAACTCCAGATTTTGGCTCAGGTCATTATTTCACAGTTCATGAGTTTGAGTCCTGAATCAGCCTCTGCGCTGACAGCATGAAGCCTGCATGGGATTCTCTCCCTCCTCTCTCTCTGCCTCCCCTGCTCTCTTTCTCTCTCAAAATAAATAAACATTTTTTCAAAGAGAAGACAAGATAAACTAAAGGGCCCTTCCATTGTAAAACAAGTAGATTCTAGAAAATGTACAGTGTGTTTTAAACATATTGCTGGGTTCCCTAAAAATAGGGGAATTCTCTAAGAACCACACCCTCACCTACCCCTCCAACCACTTAAAAAAAAAAAAAGTGAGGGGTGAGGGATACAAATCATGAGTCTAGTTGATATGGAAGCTGGGAGCTCCAATCTATAAACAAACTGAAAGAAACTTTCAGTGATGCTTTGAGGGAAAAGTCAATAGCAGCACTGCAATTGAGAGATACTACAGTTGAGGCCAGAAGCAAAGTGGTAGAGGTGAAACTGATGCTTCCACATTAAGCCTGGTTCTTCTGAAGAGAGCTGAAGTGGTCCTAAGTCAGCAGCACTGTCAGATCCCAGAACAAATCAATAAAGGAAAGAACACCCAACTTAAGTCTTTAGGGATCCCATAGATTAAGGGGAAAAAATATGAGTTCATACTTAAAGATCAGTAAGCAAATGAGGTGGCAAGCTAAATTTAGACACCTACACTAATAGAAGAACAATCATTTAAAGATATATGCCTGTGTGTGTGTGTGTGTGTGTGTGCAGGCATATAGAACTTTCAATTAAATTGTATAGGTATATATGCACAACGAGTTAAATGCAGGAATGATCACCACTAGGTTTATGGTGGTTATCATCAGGTGATTTTAAATTTTTCCTTAAACTATTATGTATGTTTGAGTTTTTATAATGAATATGTATTATCTATGTAATCATAAAAAGATAAAGTTACTTCCATTTATATAACAGGGAAAATATGTCAGAGTTATTGCTAGCCATTTCTATTTCTTCTTTTACAAAAAACTTATTTCCTCTACCTGTTTTTCCATTAGTATAGTAATATTTCTTATTCACATATTTTCCCCATTTTGCTAATTGCCTTTCAACTTTGTCTATGATGTTAATACTAAAAATTTTTAAATTAATAACCAATTAAATGTATCAATATTTTCCTTTATGATTTCTACTCTGATGAATTTTTAACTTCAATCACTTTTTCTTCTTAACACCATAAAAAAGAAGCAAGAATGTTGAAGAAAAGTAAGGAGCTCGTTCATAATGTTCTCCAGTGTTGATCTCTACTGGCCACTTGTTCTCCCTGTCTCCTTCAATTCCTACTCAATTGTACTCAGTAACTACAGGCTGACAGATTACCTTTGTGGACCTAAAAGTACTCACAGACTGCACATACAAAGTAAATTTACTTTTGCAATTATAAAGCAGCTCAAGTACCACTAATGTAATCTTGACCAGGAACACAGTTCTCAATAATGAGCTGATTAATCACCTAATAAATGGTAACACAGATAAACAAGAGGTCAGGGTAAAAAATCATCAGAGTGCTAGACTTCCACTTCTAGAAAGATGGGTTAGACAAAATTCTCCCATCCCTCCCCCTAAGTACAACTAAAAAACACTGGATACTATATATAAAACAGAAGAAGACTTTGAAGAACAGAAAGAAAGCAGCAGACCAGCTAGGGAACTCAGCCTCAAGTATCCCAGACTTGGAGCTAAAGAAACCAGAAACCCAACAACACCAATACATTCACATTTACAAAGCCCCAAATGAAGTTAAAGGACCAAGAAAGGGGGCAGTCTAACAAGACCAAGTAACCATTTGACAACAACTGAACACCACAGAAAATCTGTAACACCATCTCCAACTATGTCAGCAAAGGCCAAATGGGTTATCTAGACTTCCTCCTTCCTGAGACTCTAACAAGATACCCACTGAGGTAGTGTCAAAGGAGGCCAACAAAAGAGCCAGGATTTTTATCTCTGCCAAACAATATTAAGGCCTCACCTGCCTATGGTGTCGGTGGAGACCACATGAGGAACCTGGGCTCTCACCCCCATCCAGCAGTAATGAGGTTCCCTGTTGACATCCACTGATACGGCAGTAAAGCAGGGGGGCTTCTTGTTGTTACTGGGCAGGGTTGGGAGTTCTCAACTGAGTAACGATGAAAATTCTAACTCTCCATTCAGTCTCCTCTGACACCAACTCAGTAGGGAGTGGGAGGGGGGCCTTACTGCTAGGTGGGAGCGATGAATTATGTGTATATAATATAATAACTAGAGCAGCCACTAAAAAAAAAAAAAAGCTGTAACAAAGGGATATACTCAAAAATATTAACATAAATTGAAATGGAATTCTAAAAACTGTTCAAGAATCCCACAATACTAAAAAAAAAAAAAAAGAAAAAAGTAAAGATGGGAAAAAGAAAACACAATGAAAAACAAAAAACAAACACTAAAATGGTAGACATCAGCCTTAACGTATCACTGCTTACATTAAATGTAAATGGTTTAAATACAAAAATAAAAGAGAGGCATTGGCACAGAGGGTTAAAAAACACAACCCAACTATAAGCTATCTACAAGAAACTCACCTCAAATTTAATAATACAAGTAAATTCAAAGTAAATGATGGAAAGAAACTTATAAAGTAAACATTAACTAAAGAAAAGGCTATATTATTAGCAGAAAAGGGAGAGTTAAGAACACAGAAAATTACCAGACGGAGAAACATTATAACGATTAAAAAGTAAACCCACCAAAGAGATACACGATACTAAATGTGTATAGGCCAAAAACCAAGTTGCTAAATATGTGAGATGAAAATTGATAGAACTGAAAAGAGAAATAGATAAACCTACAATTATATTGGAAACATCAACATCCCTCTCTCAACAACTGACAGAATAACTAGACAGAAAATCAGCAAATTATAGAATTCAACAACATCAACCAACAAGGTCTAATCAACATTTATAGAATACCCAAATAGAATAGAATACAAATTCTTCTCAAGTGCCCACAGAATGTATATGAAGATAGGCCACATCCTAAGCCATAACACAAACCTCAATCACTTACAAAAATTTAAACCATACAGAGTGTTCTCTCTGGCCACAATGAAGTCAAACTAGAAATCAGTAACAGAAAAATACATGAGAATCTCCCCACTTGCAAACTAAACAACACATTGTAAATAATACTTGTTCAAAGAGGAAATCTTAAAGAAAATCAAAAGATACACAGAACTGAATAAAAAAGAAAGTACTATATATCAAAATTAGTGGGACACAGCTGAAGCAGTGCTAAGAAATCTGTAGCACTAAATGCATACATTATAGGGGTGGCTGGGTGGCTCAGTAGGTTAAGTGTCTGACTACAGTTCAGGTCATGATCTTGCGGTTCATGAGTTCGAGCCCCACATTGGGCTCTGTGCTGATGGCTCGGAGCCTGGAGCTTGCTTCAGATACTGTGTCTCCCTCTCTCTCTGCCCCTCCCCAGCTCATGCTTTGTCTGTCTGCCTGTATCTCCCTCTCTTAAAAATAAACATTTTTAAAAATTTTTAAAAAGAAAAGAAGAAAAGTTACAAATCAACAATCTAAGCTTCTCCATCAAGAATCTACAAAAAGAGCAAAACAGACTAAAAGCAGAAAGAAGGAAATAACAAAGAGCAGAAATCAATGAAACAGAATAGAAAAACAACAGAGAAAAATCAATGAAAAAAAGCACTAGTTCTATGAAAAGATCAATAAAGTTGACAAACTTGTAGCATGACTGACAGAAAACAAGAGAAAGAATACAAATTACCAGTATCAGAATGCAACCAGGCATATCACTATGAACCCTGCAGACATGAAAACAATAATAAGGGAATACTACAAACAACTCTATACCCACAAATTTGATAACTTCAATGAAATGGACCACTTTCCCAAAAAAACAAAAATAAAACCACAAACTACTACAACTTATCCAATATGAAATAATTTGAATAGAACTGAAACCATTAAGAAAATTAAATTCACAACCTAAAAACTCTCCAAAAATACATCTCCAGATCCTTTTCCCTGGAGAATTCCAAGAGACATGTAAAGATTAGTAAACAATTCTACACCATCTTTTCCAACAATAGGAGAGAAAGAGACATTTCCCAACTAATTTATGAAGCTAGTATTATATGGATACCAAAACCAGACAAAGATAGTGGGAAAAAAAAGAAAACTATAGACCAATATCCCCTGTGAATATTCCTTAATAGTATCAAATGTAATTCAGCAATATATCAAAGGAATTATAACGATGTGAGGTTTACTCCAGGATTGCCAAGCTGTCTCAAATCTGAAAATCAATGTAATCCATTATATTAACAGGCTAAAGAAGAAGAATTACATGATCATATTAATTGATACAGAAAAAGCATTTGACATTTAACACCCATGCATGATAAAAACAGGACAGAAGTGGAACTTCATTAACTTTAAAGAGCACCTACAAAAAACCTATAGCTAACATCATACTTAATGGTGAAAGAATAAATGCTTTCTCCCTAAGATTGAGAACAAGGTAAGAATATCCATTCTCACCACTCTTAATACAGTGCTGGAAGTTCTAGGGCCACCTGGGTGGCTCAGATGGTTAAGCATCCAACTTCGGCTCAGGTCGCGATCTTAAAGTCCGTGAGCTTGAGCCCTACATCAGGCTCTGTGCTGACAGCTCAGAGTCTGAAGCCGGCTTCAGATTCTGTGTCTCCCACTCTCTGTCCCTCCCCCACTCATACTCTGTCTCTCTCAAAAATAAATAAACATTAAAAAAAATTTTTTAAATATATAGTGCTGGAAGTTCAGGAGAGTGCAATAAGGCAAGAAAAATAAATAAAAGGCATATAGATTGGAAAGGAAAACTCCTGCACATGTCCTCTTGGCAAATGATGTAATTGTCCACATAAAAAATTCCAGAGGCACCTGGATGGCTCAGTTAGAGGAGCATGTGACTTTTGATGTTGGGTTCATGAGTTCAGACCCCACGATGGGTGTAAAGATTACTTAAAAAAATACAAAATCTTAATAAAAGTTTTTTAATTCCAAAAAATCTACATAAAACACTCCTAGAATTAATATTTGAGTTTAGCCAGGTTACAGGACACAAAATATATTGTATGTAATTTATATTTCTATGTACATCAAAATTAAAAATAAAATACCATTTAAAACTGATTTAAAAAATGAGATACTTAGGTGTAAATCTAAGAAAACATTTAAAGGGCTTGTATGTTGAAAACTATGTATGTTGATGAAAGAAATCAAAGACGACCCAAAAAAATAAAGAGACATACCCTGTTTATAGATTGAAAAACTCAACATAGTAAAAATGTCTTCTAACAAGTGAATGATTAAAAAAGAGTGGTACCATACCATAGAATACTACTCCACAATAAAAAGGAATGAACAATTGATACATGCAACCACCCATATGTACTTCCATAGAATGATGCTGAATGAAAAAAAGCCAATTCCCAAAAGGTTACATATTGTATTATTCAATATTCTTGAAATGACAAAATTATAGCAATGAGAAGTTAGTATTTGCCCAGGGTTAAGGAGGGGTGGAAATGACAAGAGAATGGGTGTAGCTATAACAGGACAGCATGAAGGATCCTGTTGTGAAGGAAATGTTCTGTAATTTTACTGTATCAACGTCAATACCCTGATTGTGATATTGTATTATAATTTTTTAAGATGTTATTATAGGAAGAAACAATCAAGGCTATATAAGATCTCTATTTCCTACAACTGCCTGTGGAAACTTATCTCAAAATAAGTTGAATTTTAAAAAGTGTTTAGAAATACACACTGTGGTAGTTCCTTTCCTTCCTATATGTGCATGCCTGCCATTCCTTCATGGAGTGACAGCACCTATTCCTTCCCTCTCCTTGAATCTGGCTGGTCTTAGTACTTTGATTTATTTAAAGGATTTTGGGAGCTAGGTCATAGCCTTTTAGCCTCCACTTGCCCTCTTGGAAAATTTGCTCTGATGGTAGCAGATGTCACGTAAGAAATTCAATTACTATGAGTCTGCTAAGCATAGAGTAAGTGATCCTACCAGCCACTAGCCCAAGCACCATACACGTGAGTGAAGTAGCCACCTTGGACATTCTAGCTCCAATACATTCTTGAAACAGAATTAAGACTCCAGACATATGGTTCCAGTGGAGATTTCCCAGCTATCTCCATTCTTTCAAGCTAACCCATCTGATGCCCCAGACATTATGGAGTAGTTACACCATCTCACGGCCAAACTACTGACCCGTAGATTTGTAAGCATCACTAGCTGTTGATTTACACCAAAGATCAGCAAACTTTTTGCAGTAAAGGGCCAGAGAGTCATTTTTTAAACTGTGAGAGCCACACAGTCTGTGTTACAACTACTCACCTCTGGCATAGCAGCACAAAAATGACCAAAGACACTATGTAAATAAATGTGACTGTGTTTCAAATTTTTATTTATATAAACACATAAATCTGAATTCCACATAATTTTCATGTGTCACAAACTATTCTTTTCCTGTTGTTTTTTGAAATGTTTGGGGCGCCTGGGTGGCTCAGTCGGTTAAGCGGCGCTCAGGTCATGATTTCGCCGTCCATGAGTTTGAGCCCCGCGTCGGGCTCTGTGCTGACAGCTCAGAGCCTGGAGCCTGTTTCCGATTCTGTGTCTCCCTCTCTCTGACCCTCCCCCGTTCATGCTCTGTCTCTCTCTGTCTCAAAAATAAGTAAATGTTAAAAAAAAAAAGAAATGTTTAAAAATGTAAGAAAGTCCATTCTTAGTTTGTGGGCTGTACAAAAAAAACAAGTGGAAGGTTGGTTTTGGCACCATGGGCTGTAGTTTCCTGACCTCTGGTTTACAGCATTATGTTTTCGGATAGTTTTTCTACAACAACGGATATCTCGGACATACATTATTTAGGAGTAAAGGAAAGTAACTCTGCAATTTATTCTCAAACTGTTCTAATACAGAAATAGTATATGTATAAGGAGAGAAAAAGAAGATAATGATAAAGCAAATGTGGCAATATGTTAATATTTGATGACATTTAGTGAAGGCTACAGGGAATTCTTTAATCCCCCCAGCCCCACCCCATAAGCAGTATCAGATAACATTTGGGTGTATTTCCTTCCAGCATCACTACCAAATTAAACATAATTGCTCCTTTTTATCTTAGGTGAATTCCAAACAGCCCCACCAAGTCTGTTAGCAACAAATAACCCTTTCAATAGTGACACACATTTAATCACTTCTTCTAGTAGTCAACATTAATGCCAACAAACTTACACAAAGTGTTTAAACATTCATTTAAGCTTTTGGGTAAAAAAAAAAGTCTGTGCATATGTGAATATAAATGTTGGGGATAGGGATAATAACTAATGATCCCTAATAGTTCTGCAACATAAAAGGGTTCATTTTTATTCTAATTGTAAGGAAAGTCAAATGATGTTGGCTTGCCCTCAGGCATAATGAACTACAATGAACTGTGGTGATTTTCAGGAGGCTGAAGATTTGGGTTTGTCATTTCAAAAAAATTACATTTTTAATTTTAAAAGGAAACTTTGGAAAAAAACATGAAATACTGTTACTATCTAACTTTTAAAATAATTCTAACACTTTAGAGAGAGGAATAAAGAGGTTAAAGAAGTCATATGGGAATAAACACAAATCCATACACTGACTGCAAAGGTATCAATTTTCATTTCCGTATCCATTTTCTAACAGGTAAAGAGCTGTAGGAGATAAAAATGTTTTAAAAACATGAAGAAAAACACATTACTATTGATTATGACAAGATATAAACTCAGTACATGAGGTAGCTGCTTATGCTACAACTATAACACAGACTGTTGGGGTCATTTTGTTTTGTTTTGTTTTTCTTATTCAAACTTCCACCTCATACTGACCTTTCTACCAATCAACTTTCACTGAATCAGGATCTAAAATATTCTATTTTCTGCGAATCCTCCTTCTTCCTAAAGCACTAAGCTACACAGTTACAACAATAGGATTTTTTTTTAATTTTTAACATTTATTTTTCTTGAGAGAGAGAGAGAATGAATATGAGTGGTGGAGGGGCAGACCAAGAGAGGGACACAGAATCTGAAGCAAGCTCCAGGCTCTGAGCTGTCAGCATAGAGCCCGATGCAGGGGCTCGAACTCATGAGCCATGAGATTGTGACCTGAGCTGAAGTCGGACGCTTAACCCACTGAGCCACCCAGGCGCTCCTAACAATAGAACTTTTGAGACCTGCAATGTTTGGGAATCTTGTATGATCTTTTAATTTTACAGATGTGTTCAGCTGGACAGCAACAGGACCAGATTAGAAACCAGGGCTCCTGGATTAAATATTCTTCCATTTTTGCAAGCCTTGCTTATTATTTAAGGAATAAGGTATTGAATTGCACACTTCCGGTTGCCTCTGTCATTCTAATGAATCCTAAAACCTCAGACCTGAAAAGAATTTTAAAGGTCACTTTGATAATGTAAACACTACTTAGTGTAGATACATGAATCCAGTCTACAACTATGCCTGCGAAGCAGTTACCCAGATCTTCCAGCAACAGGGGAAACCATTAGCTCCCCTCAGACTGTCCACTCTATTTTCCAACAACCCCAACTATTCCTATGCTGAGGGAAACCCACCTCCCTTCAACTTCTATCCTCTTGGTGCCTGACATCTACTTCCATTTCCAAGAACAGCCTTTCATATACTTCAAACAGCCACACAACCTCCTGGAGCATGTTCTCTTCTCTAAGCTAAATATCCATTAACTCCTTAAACCTAACCTTGTGTAATTTTGACCACACCTCTCTCCTAGTCACTTTCCTCTGAACACATTCCAACTTCTTTAAACCACCTTAAACTAGGATGGCCAGAACTGCAGACAATACTTCAAATATGGTCTGACTAAAGATGAACCATTAATTTCCTTTCTTAGAGATGTCCATTAATATAACTTAAGGACATATTTGTTTGTCTCTCTGTTTTGTTTTGTTTTGTTTTCACAGCCACATCAAATCAGACTCATAATAACCTTACCACTGAATAAAATCTTTAACTAGCATGGTAATTCAAATCCCTTCCACTATACACTTACAGGGCAGGAATCTATTTTAAACTAAAGTGCACAATTTTATACATTTATGCCATTCAAAGTAATCTTGTTAAAATCAGTCCACTATTCCAGCCAAATGAGATCTTTTGGTACCCTGGTTCTTGATTCATATATCTACTATCCTCACAGCCGACCATGATCTGCAAATTTGAAACATATACCTTCTATATTACATATAAGTAAAGTAACTGATCAAAATAGAATAAAGACAAACACAGAGTCCTGTGGTAAGGCTGTAGAAATGTCCCTTTGAACTTAAAATAATAAAATATCCAGTTTCCAGAACATATTTTTCTGTCTTGACAGTATCACCATGGAACTCAACAAACCCTTTACTGAACTACAAATGTAGTATGTTTACTGTATTTGCTTTCTCTCTAAGGAGCAGATCTGTCAAAAAAAATGAATTCAGGTTAGACTAAAATGACTTTTTCTTAATAATACCATACTGGTCTCTTTCATTATTAAGTGCTTATTAATAAATCCTAGTTTTTGTCCTCTGTTTTTCAAACTTCTTAAGGCTCAAATATTAACTTGTTTAGCCTATAGTTTTAGTCTATAGTTTTCTTGAAGAAAAACAAAAAATTACCCCTCTGTAGGTTTCTTCTCTATAACTCTCTTGATCCTGTTGGGACTTCAAAAAAAATCATGAGTGCCAAAGCAGATTTTTGTTTCCCTTCTTTTGGAGTGTCTGAATAAAAAAGCTTTAGTAGAGTGATATTTCTTTTCATGTCTACTTTTTCTCTACATATCAAAATATATTTTAAGGACGTGAAATTTTTTTGTACCCATCAGCCTGGTACCAACTTGGAAATGCAGTGGTATTTTACCTGGAATCCAATAATTTTTCAATGTTTATCTAGCGTGTATTTTGAAAAGGTTATCTTCATTCTGGATACTAATATTCAGTATCTCAAAATCTGCTTGTTCATACAGGTATATACCACATTTATTTGTTCTCAACAAAAATATTAATTTTGCTGATCAAAAAAGTATACTCTGATTTCTTTCTATCTCAATCCTTCAATCATACACATTAAGAATACCCCCTGCTGGAACAACTGAATATCTATATGGAGAAAAAACAAACCTCAACCTCTACCTCACATAAAACATCAATACTAACTTGAAATGGATCGTAGACCTAAATGTAAATGCTAATTTGTAAACTCTAGGGGAAAAAAATAGGTGAAAATCTTCATGACCTTGCAATAGGCAAAGGTTTCTTAGTACACAAAAAACACCAACCACAAAGAAAAAACTGGTAAATTGTATTTCATCAAAATTAAAATTTTTTCTTAAAAAATATTATGGATATGAAAAGACATAGAATTGGAGAAAGTATTCATAATGTTTTTATCTGCCAAAGTGTTGGTATCTAGAATATGTAAAAGAATTCTTACCAGTTAATTAGAAAGCAAACAACACAATTTTTAAAAAATGGGTAGAGGATTTAAATAGTCCAAAAACAAGATACACAGGGCTAGCTCAGTCAGTACAGCATGCTGCTCTTACTCTCAGGGTCCTGAGGTCAAGCCCCATATTGGGCATGTAACCTACCTTAAAAAAAAAAAATACACCAATGAACCATAAACACATAAAAAGGTACTCAACAGCATTACTCACCAGGAAAATGCAAATTAAAATAAAAGGAAGATATTCACTACCTCACTACATACTTACTGAAATGTCTAAAAATTTTTTTAACAGTGTTGAGACACATAAGCTGATCACAGATCATCTTAATAACAAATAGGAGGCAAATTTCAAGGCTGAAAACTACATTTCCACTGACATTTCTAAGGAAACAAACCTAAGTATTAAAATAACCTATTCATATCCAGCAATTTACTTAATATATCAATTAAATGTGACCTAATTTATCCACTTGTTTAAATATAATTAGAAGCATGATATGTAACTGGGGAAACCTGTAGCATTGTAGCATTAGAATTTTTTTTCCTTACCTCTACAAATTAATGCTCCAAGACTTTAATCATTTCTTTTAGTAAATACTGAAAATTTGAATAATTCAAATTTAAGTTAAAATATATTCTACCTTGGGGTGCCTGGGTGGCTTAGCCCATTGAGCATCAGACTTCAGCTCAGGTCATGATCTCGTGGTTCGTGGGTTCCAGCCCTGTGTCAGGCTCTGTGCTGACAGCTCACAGCCTGGAGCTGCTTTGGATTCTTTGTCTCCCTCTCTCTCTGCCCCTCCCCCACTTGCGTTCTGTCTCTCTCAAAAATAAACATTAAAAAAATGTTTATATATATATATATCCTATCTCAATCAGTGCATGAAAAATTTACTGAGTGCCTACTCTACACACTGGGTATATGCTTAATTAGTAAAATCATTTCTAAGAACTTTACAGTCAAAGGTAGAAACCATAATGAACACAAAAGCATCAAATGTTGGAACTCAAATCCCTTTGAAAATGCTAAATATGTTAACCCCCCTCACCACTACCACAAACAAACATAGTTACTGGCTCACATTCTTCTCTTTTTCTCTCTTCCAGCCCTCCTCACCCAGTGTTTTCTTCATGATAGGCATTTTAATTATAGTAACAAAGCCCCTTACTTTGTTACTATAGGATGGAGAAGGCACTCAAATTATAACACTGAAAGCATTTTATGTAGAAGAGAAGCTATATATAGTCTTTGGGCCCCATGAAACTTCTGTTACATTTATATTATAATACAGATTCTTTCAAGCAAATGTGTCATCTCCAAAATACTTAATACCTAGAAAGTTAGTATTTTGCATGTTTAAATAATCAATGCCTTGCCAAAAGGACATTTTTAAAAAATTGCTTCAGAGACCTCATTCCCAAATTTCATGTGGAAGTGCAATAGTTTCTGTGTAAAACAGGAATTTCAAGATCTTCTCCACAACTCTGCCTACAAAATTAAACAATGTGACAAATTAGGACCTGAATCACAATTTTAAATTGAGAATCTTGAGTGGCAGACAAATTTGTTAAACACACAAACACACGTATATATATACATGATATATTTAATAATATATATATTTAATAATATATTTAAGAAATATACCAGCAAAATACCTGATATATTTAATTATTTAATTTAATCATTTAATTGAATAAATTATTAATATATTGTTATATATATTATAATATATTAACATATTTATTAAATATATCAGGTATTTTGATGCCTTTAATTTAGAGATAATTATCATAAAACATTTCTGTATTACTAAAGACCCATTAAATACTTAAAGACATGTAATCATTATTGAACATCCTATAAAACATTGTTACTCTTCAAAAACTACTTTGGCTCATATTAGAAATAAGGCTCTACTGTCAATGAGTTTATAATCTAGAGGGAACTAAAATGAAGTTACAAGAAAGAGAAAAAAGTACAACAAAAGAAGTTAAATGTTTAAATACTAGCAAAGTGGTTGAGTATGGATCCTACAATCAGATCTAAGTTGAATCCTGGCTCCAATAATTATGTGACCTTGGGGAAGTCTCAATCTCTCTAAGCCCAGCTGCCCTTATATGTTATTTGGAGATAATAATAGTACTGACTTTCCAGAATTACTGTAAGCACTAAATAAAATATTCATGTAAAACACCTGGCAAAATGTCTAGCACATAATTAGTATATAAATGTTAGCTATTATTTATTTTAACTATTCTTGGTATTATTTATTGACTACCAGTGGTATATAGGTGGTTGCAGGAAGGAAAGGAGATCAGTAACAGCAAGATTTAAGGAAAGCTTTACAAAGCAGGTAAGAATTCAGCTAATCCTTGAAGGAAAGTAGAAATGGATAGAACTGGGCAGATATGCGGGCAATTAAAGACTTAAAAGACTGAGTAAGTAGGGCATGTTTATAGAACAGTGAAGTAAAACATCTAACTACAGCAGAAGAAACAGAAATACTTCTTATGGAAGGAAGTAAAATAGGATTCTTTTTCAAGAAAAAAATAAATATTCTCAATTGGTCGTATTAGTGTCACTCAACACAGATTTACTTTTAGGGGAAGAAATTTAAACTGTAGGTTAAATTACAATATTTCAAATAATACTAAATAAAAATCACTTAACAAAACAATAATTGACTGCAATATTTAACAACTAAAGTCCAGCCAAAAAAAATGTCTAAAACAACCAATAGATATTAAATAAAGAAATATTCATGTGCATGGCAAGAAAAGGAGGCAAAAATAAAAATTAAACACTTGAAGTATTTTGTGTATACTAAGAAATCATAAGTATGAGAAAAATTAAGATGCCATTTAAGGATATACAAATAAAACTTCCCTAAATGTTCATGCATATAACTTATGCATATAGCTTTATGATTTTAACTATTCTTGCCTGTTACATATATGTTGTAAAACAATTCAATAAACTTGAAATAAGAAAAATCATCTAGTGGCACCTGGGTGGCTCAGTCGGTTTAAGCATCCAACTCTTGATTTTGGCTCAGATCATGATCTCACAGTGGTGATACTGAGCCCCAGCACAGAGCCCTGCTTCCGGCTCTGTGCTGGGTATGGAAGCTTAAAATTCTCTCTCTCCCTCTCCCTCTGCCTCTCCCCTGCTCACACACATGCATTCTCTCAAAATAAATAAACATTAAAAAATAAATAAAAATAATTCCAAAGTAACAAAACGGCAGATTTATAGATATTCATACTTTGCAACCTATTAGTATCTATTTTTATATATCCTATCCTAACTTAGTATAATTAATAATTTATTATTATGGTAAACTTTTAAAAAATTATCTTTTTGTAAAATGAATTGCTCACTATTTTCTCTTGTAGTAACCTTCTATTGCTCTACTTGAAATGCTGAACATATAATTAATTATAGACAACAAAACTATTAAGCCTAATATTGTAGCCCTGACATTTATCAAATATTTCTAAGTTAAAACAAAACACACCAATTCGCCAAAGAATTCACAAAACTTCAGGAAACTCATTATACATATACTGACCACAAAAGTAGGCTCTAGAGCCAGGGTGCTTTATGGTTCTGAGATTTATGAATTTAAATCTCAGTCCTAGACCCCAATAATAGACTGAGAAAGTTACTTCATCTCTTATGCCTAAGTTTCTTCCTCTATAAAAATGGGAACAGTAATAGTGCCTTCCCTCATGAGGTCACTGCAAGGATTAAAAACAAATAACATAATGTGTATAAAATATGTATCACAGTATCTAATCTAGCACAGAGTAAGTGCTTGATACATAGAATTATCATTAACCTAATCATCATAATGTGTTCCTATAATACACAATGTTTAAACATTTTAAAAGTCTCTAAGGAAACCCCAAGACAACAAAAGAAATATTTTTTAAAAGGTACACAGACATTTTAGCATCTGACACCTATAGCTGCAGCAAATAGTTAACACAGCCTACTCCTATCCAGATAAACATAAAACCTTACACTAAAGGTCTATTTATCTCAGTTCCATTTACTCAGTACCTCATGTCCAGCTTTAAAAAAAAAATTACAAAGCATACTAACACAAAAAAACCCACTGTTTGAAGAAACAGAGCAAGCGGTAGAACCAGGCTCAGATGGCAGAGATGCTGAAATGATCAGAACAGGAATTTAAAACAACTATGAGAAATATGCTGGGGTGCCTGGGTAGCTCAGTTGGTTAAGCATCCGACTTCAGCTCAGGTCATGATCTCTGGGTTCAGAAGTTCAAGCCCCACATCAGGCTCTCAGCTGTCAGCACAGAGCCCACTTTGGATCTTCTGTCCCCCTAAATCTCTGTCCCTTCGCCATTTGTGCTCTCTGTCTCTCAAGAATAAACATTAAAAAAAAATTGTTTTTAAGAAAACCAACTATGAGGAATATGCCAAGGTATCTAATGAAGAAAATGAACAATATGCAACAACACATAAGTAATACAAGAGATAGAAACTTTAAGAATCAAAAGGAAATGCTAGAAATCAAAATTCTGTAACAGAAATGAAAAATGCCTTTGATACCCTTATCAACAGACAGGACACACCAGAGAAAACACTTGGTGAACTTGAAGAAATGTCAGCAGAAACTTCCAAAGTTGAAATGGAAAAAGAAAAAAAAAAGAAAAAAAGAAGAGAATATCCAAGAACTGGGACAATTACAGAAAGTGTAACATACACATAATAGGAATACAAGAAAAGAAAGAAAGAAAGAAAGAAAGAAAGAAAGAAAGAAAGAAAGAAAGAAAGAAAGAGAAAGAGAGGGAAAGAAAGAAAGAAAGGAAGGAAGGAAGGAAGGAAGGAAGGAAGGAAGGAAGAAAAATGAAAAGAACCGAAGAAATATTTGAGGCAGTAACAACAGAGAACTTCCCAAAATTAGTGACGGATATAAAGCCTCAGATTTTAGAGGCTCAGAAGAACCAAGCAGGATAAATATAAAATAACCTACACATCAGCATATCATATTCACACTACAGAAAATCAAAGACAATCTTTTAAAAAGCAGAGGAAAGGAATCCTGGGAAGATGGCGGCGTAGGAGGACGCTGGGCTCACACGCGTCCTGCTGATCACTTAGATTCCATCTACACCTGCCTAAATAACCCAGAAAACCGCCAGAAGACTAGCAGAACAGAGTCTCCGGAGCCAAGCGCAGACGAGAGGCCCACGGAAGAGGGTAGGAAGGGCGGCGAGGCGGTGCGAGCTCCACGGACTGGCGGGAGGGAGCCAGGGCAGAGGGGCGGCCTGCCGGCCAAGCAGAGCCCCTGAGTCTGGCTGGCAAAAGTGGAGGGGCTGGACGGAGTGTGTTCCGACAGCAAGCAGTACTTGACATCTGGAAGGATATAAGCTAACAGCTCTGCTCAGAGAACGGGAGGGCTGGAGGACAACGGGAGGGAGAGTTGTTGAGCCCCAGACAACAGAGCTCAGCTTGGCGGGGAACAAAGGCGCTCACCAGCGCCATCTCCCTCACCCATCCCCCAGCCAAAATCCCAAAGGGAACCAGTTCCTGCCAGGGAACTTGCTGGCACCGGGCAAACACCCAACGCTATACTTCTGCGGATCCATCCCTCAGGCGGATCTGACTCCCTCCCGGTGCCGCAGGACCCCTCCTGAAGCGCATCTCCAAAGGAAAAGCGAGCTGAGCCTGCCCCTCCCGCCCCTGTGCACCTTGCCGATCTACCCCAGCTAATACGCCAGATCCCCAGCACCACAAGCCTGGCAGTGTGCAAGTAGCCCAGACAGGCCACGCCACCCCACACTGAATCCCGCCCCTAGGAGAGGGGAAGAGAAGGCACACACCAGTCAGACTGTGGCCCCAGTGGTGGGCTGGGGTCAGACATCAGGTCTGACTGAGGCCTCGCCCACCAATGCAAGTTATTCAACAGCACAGGAGAAGTGCCCCGCAGTCCCGCACCACTCCAGGGACTAGCCAAAATGACGAAACAGAAGAATTCCCCTCAGAAAAACGTCCAGGAAGTAACAACAGCTAACGAACTGATCAAAAATGATTTAAACAATATAAGAGAAAGTGAATTTAGAATAATAGTCATAAAATTAATCGCTGGGCTTGAAAACAGTATAAAGGACAGCAGAGAATCTCTTGCTACAGAGATCAAGGGACTAAGGAACAGCCAGGAGGAGCTAAAAAATGCTATCAATGAACTGCAAAATAAAATAGGGACAACTACGTCTCGGACTGAAGAGGGAGAGGAGAGAATAGGTGAACTAGAAGATAAAGTTATGGAAAAAGAGGAAGCTGAGAAAAAGAGAGATAAAAAAATCCAGGAGTATGAGGGGAAAATTAGAGAACTAAGTGATACGCTAAAGAGAAATAATATACGCATAATTGGTATTCCAGAGGAGGAAGAGAGAGGGAAAGGTGCTGAAGGTGTACTTGAAGAAATAATAGCTGAAAACTTCCCAGATCTGGGGAAGGAAAAAGGCATTGAAATCCAAGAGGCACAGAGAACTCCCTTCAGACGTAACTTGAATCGATCTTCCGCACAACATATCATAGTGAAACTGGCAAAATACAAGGATCAAGAGAAAATTCAGAAAGCAGCTAGAGATAAACGTACTCTAACATATAAAGGGAGACATATAAGACTCATGACTGATCTCTCTACTGAAACTTGGCAGGCCAGAAAGGAATGGCAGGAGATCTTCAATGTGATGAACAGAAAAAAAATATGCAGTGGAGAATCCTTTATCCAGCAAGTCTGTCATTTAGAATAGAAGGAGAGATAAAGGTCTTCCCAAACAAACAAAAACTGAAGGAATCTGTCACCACTAAACCAGCCCTACAAGAGATCCTAAGGGGGATCCTGTGAGACAAAGTACCAGAGACATCGCTACAAGCATCAAACATACAGACATCACAATGACTCTAAACCCATATCTTTCTATCATAACACTGAATGTAAATGGATTAAATGCACCAACCAAAAGACATAGGGTATCAGAATGGATAAAAAGACAAGACCCATCTGTTTGCTGTCTACAAGAGACTCATTTTAGATCTGAGGACACCTTTAGATTGAGAGTGAGGGGATGGTGAACTATTTATCATGCTACTGGAAGTCAAAAGAAAGCTGGAGTAGCCATACTTATATCAGACAAACTAGACTTTAAATTAAAGGCTGTAACAAGAGATGAAGAAGGGCATTATATAATAATCATAGGGTCTATCCATCAGGAAGAGCTAACAATTATAAATGTCTATGCACCGAATACAGGAGCCCCCAAATATATAAAATAATTACTCACAAACATAAGCAACCTTACTGATAAGAATGTGGTAGTTGCAGGGGACCTTAACACCCCACTTACAGAAATGGATAGATCATCTAGACACACGGTCAATAAAAAAACAAGGGCCCTGAATGATACATTGGATCAGATGGACTTGACAGATATATTTAGAACTCTGCATCCCAAAGCAACAGAATATACTTTTTTCTCGAGTGCACATGGAACATTCTCCAAGACAGATCACATACTGGGTCACAAAACAGCCCTTCATAAGTTTACAAGAATTGAAATCATACCATGCATACTTTCAGACCACAATGCCATGAAGCTTGAAATCAACCACAGGAAAAAGTCTGGAAAACCTCCAAAAGCATGGAGGTTAAAGAACACCCTACTAACGAATGAGTGGGTCAACCAGGCAATTAGAGAAGAAATTAAAAAATATATGGAAACAAACGAAAATGAAAATACAACAATCCAAATGCTTTGGGATGCAGCGAAGGCAGTCCTGAGAGGAAAATACATTGCAATCCAGGCCTATCTCAAGAAACAAGAAAAATCCCAAATACAAAATCTAACAGCACACCTAAAGGAAACAGAAGCAGAACAGCAAAGGCAGCCTAAACCCAGCAGAAGAAGAGAAATAATAAAGGTCAGAGCAGAAATAAATAGAGAATCTAAAAAAACGGTAGAGCAGATCAACAAAACCAAGAGTTGGTTTTTTGAAAAAATAAACAAAATTGATAAACCTCTAGCCAGGCTTCTCAAAAAGAAAAGGGAGATGACCCAAATAGATAAAATCATGAATGAAAATGGAATTATTACAACCAATCTCTCAGAGATACAAGCAATTATCAGGGAATACTATGAAAAATTATATGCCAACAAACTGGACAACCTGGAAGAAATGGACAAATTCCTAAGCACCCACACCCTTCCAAAACTCAATCAGGAGGAAATAGAAAGCTTGAACAGACCCATAACCAGCGAAGAAATTGAATCAGTCATCAAAAATCTCCCAACAAATAAGAGTCCAGGACCAGACGGCTTCCCAGGGGAGTTCTACCAGACGTTTAAAGCAGAGATAATACCTATTCTTCTCAAGCTATTCCAAAAAATGGAAAGGGAAGGAAAACTTCCAGACTCATTCTATGAAGCCAGTATTACTTTGATTCCTAAAACGGAGACCCAGTAAAAAAAGAGAACTACAGGCCAATATCCCTGATGAATATGGATGCAAAAATTCTCAATAAGATATAGCAAATCGAATTCAACAGCATTTTATAAAAAGAATTATTCACCATGATCAAGTGGGATTCATTCCTGGGATGCAGGGCTGGTTCAACATTTGCAAATCAATCAATGTGATACACCACATTAATAAAAGAAAAGATAACCATATGGTCCTGTCAAACGATGCAGAAAAGGCCTTTGATAAAATTCAGCAAACTTTCTTAATAAAAATCCTCGAGAAAGTCGGGATAGAAGGAACATACTTAAAGATCATAAAAGCCATTTATGAAAAGCCCACAGCTAACATCATCCTCAATGGGGAAAAACTGAGAGCTTTTTCCCTGAGATCAGGAACACGACAGGGATGTCCACTCTCACCGCTGTTGTTTAACATAGTGTTGGAAGTTCTAGCATCAGCAATCAGACAACAAAAGGAAATCAAAGGCATCAAAATTGGCAAAGATGAAGTCAAGCTTTTGCTTTTTGCAGATGACATGATATTATACATGGAAAATCCAATAGACTCCACCAAAAGTCTGCTAGAACTGATACATGAATTTAGCAAAGTTGCAGGATATAAAATCAATGTACAGAAATCAGTTGCATTCTTATACACTAATAATGAAGCAACAGAAAGACAAATAAAGAAACTGATCCCATTCACAATTGCACCAAGAAGCATAAAATACCTAGGAATAAATCTAACCAAAGATGTAAAAGATCTGTATGCTGAAAACTATAGAAAGCTTATGCAGGTAATTGAAGAAGATATAAAGAAATGGAAAGACATTCCCTGCTCATGGATTGGAAGAATAAATATTGTCAAAATGTCAATACTACCCAAAGCTATCTACACATTCAATGCAATCCCAATCAAAATTGCACCAGCATTCTTCTTGAAACTAGAACAAGCAATCCTAAAATTCATATGGAACCACAAAAGGCCCCGAATAGCCAAAGTAATTTTGAAGAAGAAGACCAAAGCAGGAGGCATCACAATCCCAGACTTTAGCCTCTACTACAAAGCTGTCATCATCAAGACAGCATGGTATTGGCATAAAAACAGACACATAGACCAATGGAATCGAATAGAAACCCCAGAACTAGACCCACAAACATATGGCCAACTCATTTTTGACAAAGCAGGAAAGAACATCCAATGGAAAAAAGACAGTCTCTTTAACAAATGGTGCTGGGAGAACTGGACAGCAACATGCAGAAGGTTGAAACTAGACCACTTTCTCACACCATTCACAAAAATAAACTCAAAATGGATAAAGGACCTGAATGTGAGACAGGAAACCATCAAAACCTTAGAGGAGAAAGCAGGAAAAGACCTCTCTGACCTCAGCCGTAGCAATCTCTTACTCGGCACATCCCCAAAGGCAAGGGAATTAAAAGCAAAAGTGAATTACTGGGACCTTATGAAGATAAAAAGCTTCTGCACAGCAAAGGAAACAACCAACAAAACTAAAAGGCAACCAACGGAATGGGAAAAGATATTTGCAAATGACACATCGGACAAAGGGCTAGTATCCAAAATCTATAAAGAGCTCATCAAACTCCACACCCGAAAAACAAATAACCCAGTGAAGAAATGGGCAGAAAACATGAATAGACACTTCTCTAAAGAAGACATCCGGATGGCCAACAGGCACATGAAAAGATGTTCAACGTCGCTCCTCATCAGGGAAATACAAATCAAAACCACACTCAGATACCACCTCACGCCAGTCAGAGTGGCCAAAATGAAGAAATCAGGAGACTATAGATGCTGGAGAGGATGTGGAGAGACGGGAACCCTCTTGCACTGTTGGTGGGAATGCAAATTGGTGCAGCCGCTCTGGAAAGCAGTGTGGAGGTTCCTCAGAAAATTAAAAATAGACCTACCCTATGACCCAGCAATAGCACTGCTAGGAATTTACCCAAGGGATACAGGAGTACTGATGCATAGGGGCACTTGTACCCCAATGTTTATAGCAGCACTCTCAACAATAGCCAAATGATGGAAAGAGCCTAAATGTCCATCAACTGATGAATGGATAAAGAAATTGTGGTTTATATACACAATGGAATACTACGTGGCAATGAGAAAAAATGAAATATGGCCTTTTGTAGCAACGTGGATGGAACTGGAGAGTGTGATGCTAAGTGAAATAAGCCATACAGAGAAAGACAGATACCATATGGTTTCACTCTTATGTGGATCCTGAGAAACGTAACAGAAACCCATGGGGGAGGGGAAGGGGAAAAAAAAAAAAAAAAAAAAAAAGAGGTTAGAGTGGGAGAGAGCCAAAGCATAAGAGACTGTTAAAAACTGAGAACAAACTGAGGGTTGATGGGGGGTGGGAGGGAGGGCAGGGTGGGTGATGGGTATTGAGGAGGGCACCTTTTGGGATGAGCACTGGGTGTTGTATGGAAACCAATTTGACAGTAAATTTCATATATTAAAAAATAAATAAATAAATAAATAAATAATAAAAAAATAAATAAATAAATAAAAAATACTAAAAAAAAAAAAAAGAAGGATATTTATAGCACTGACTGCATATATTTGAAAAGAATAAATCAATAATATAAGTTTCCAATTTAGGAAACAAGAAAAGAAAATATTAAACATAAAGTTAAGCAGAAGGACAGAGTAAAAATTAGAGAACAAATTAATGAAATTGAAAATGGATACCAATCAAAACCAAAGGTGAGTTCTTTGAAAAGACCAAAATAATTGATAAATTTGTAGCCAGGTTAACCAAAAAAAAAAAAAGATGGGGCTCCCAGGTGGCTCAGTCAGTTAAGTGTCTGACTTCAGCTCAGGTCATGATCTCAGTTTGTAAGTCCAAGCCCTGTGTCAGGCTCTGTACTGACAGACAGCTCAGAGCCTGGAGCCTGTTTTGGATTCTGTCTCCCTCTCTCTTTGCCCCTCCCCATTCACACTCTCTCTCTCAAATAAAAAAAAATAAACATTAAAAAAAAGAACAAATTATTAAATCAGAAATTAAAGTGGGGCCATCACTACTAATTCTGTGCACATTAAAAAGGTAATATAGAAATATTATGAACAATTCTATGTCCACAAGTTTGATAACCTAGATAAACTGGACCAATTCCTTGAAAACTGTCAGTGCAAAGCCCAATATGGGACTCAGACCTGTGAACTGTGAGATCATGACCTGAGCCAAAATCAAAAGTCAGAAGCTTAACTGACTGAGCCACCCAGGCACCCCAAAATCCTGTCACATTCTTAAAAAATACTGAGAGTAGAGTCTGCTTGGAATTCCCTCTCTCTCCTTTCCCCCTGCAAAATTAAACTAAATGTAAAAAAAAAAAAAAAACTGTAGAAGACAATAAAAGACAAGCCACAGAATGGAAGAAGATATCTGCAAAACATATATCTGATAAAGGACTGGTACCTAAATATACCAAGAACTCTTAAAAATTTTTTTAATGTCTTATTTATTTTTGAGAGGGAGACAGAGCATGGGTTGGGTGGGGCAGAGAGAGAGGGAGACACAGAATCTGAAGCAGGTTCCAGGCTCTGAGCTGTCAGCACAGAGCCTGATGAGGGGCTTGAAGTCACAAACTGTGAGATCATGACCTGAGCCGAAATCAGACGCTTAACCGACTGCACCACCCAGGCGCTCCAACACTTAGAACTGTTAAAACTCACAACAAGAAAACAACCCAATTTTTTAAGTGGGCAAGTGATCTGGACACCTCACCAAAGATATGCAGATGTCAACTAGGCATATGAAAAAATGCTCAAAAATCATGGCACTAGAAAACTGTAAATTAAAACAAGACACCACTACATAGCTATACTATAATAATGGTGAACATTCAAAACACTGACAACATCAAATCCAGGTGAGGATGTCGAGCAAAAGGAACTCCCCTTCATTGGTGGTGGGAATGCAAAATGATTCAGGCATTTTGGGAAATAATTCAGCAGTCTATTACAAAACTAATCATACTCTTACCATAAGATACAGAAATTGGGCTCCTTGGTATTGACCCAACTAAGTTAAAAACCTGTGTTCCACACAAAAACCTATACACAAACATTTATAGCAACCTTATTCATAATTGCCAAAACTCAGAAGCAACCAAGATATCCCTCAATAAATGAATGGATAAACAAATTCTAGCACATCCATACAATGGAATACTACTTAGTGCTAAAAAATACATTAGCTATCAAGGCACAAAAAGATACGGAAAAACTTTCAGTGCACATTGCTAAGTGAAAGAAGCCAAATCTGAAAAGGCTACATATTGTATGATTCCAACTATTTGATATTCTGGAAAAGGCAAAACTATGGAGACAATAAAAAGATCAGTGGTTGCAAGAGATTCAGGAAAAGAGATAGAAGAAAGAATAGGTGGAGTACAGAGGATTTTGGGGGCAGTAAAACTATTCTGTATACTGTAATGGTGGAATCATATTTTACATTTGTCAAAACCCATACAGGTGCACAACACAAAGAGTGAAATCTAAGGTAAACTGTTAACTTTAGATAATAATAGTGTATGAATATCGGATGAGGATGATCTCTATAAAATGGTATGGAATGATTTCCAGAATATTTTGTTAAGTGAAAAGCAAAGTAAAAGAGTGAACCAACAATATTTTCTTACCCCTTTTATGTAAGAAAGAAGAAATAAGGAGGAAAGTACATGTATCTGATCATCTGTGTAAAAAGAAACATAGAAAAAATATACCCAAACTCAACAAATGATGTTAGAATAATTGGACATTTATTTACAAAAGAATGAAGTTGGACCCCTTCCTGCCATCATTCACAAAAATTAAAATAGATTCTTAGGTACAATTTAAAGCACAAGGAACAAAACAAAAAATAGCTAAATCAGACTTCATGAAATTTAAAACCATTTGTGCATCATAAGACACCATTCAAGAAAGTGAAAAGATATTCACCAACTCACTGAATGAAATAAACTGTTTGCAAATCACATACCTGATAAGTGTCTCAAATGTAAAATATGTAGAGAACTCTTACAATGCAATGCTGAAAAGATAAATAACCCAAATAAAAATGGGCAAAAGATGAAAATACACATTTGTCAAAACAAAAACAAACAAACAAGCAAAAAACCCAAATAAAAGGCCATTAAACCCAGGAAAAGACTGTGGCTAAACATCATTCAGCAATTAGAGAAACATAAATGAAGACCACAATGATATCCCACTGTACACCTACAGAATGGCTACAATAAAAGACAATAAGATGTGTTGGTGAGGATACAGAGCAATTGGAGCCCTCGGACATTGCTGGTGGGTGTATAAAATGATGTAGCCACTTTGGAAAATGGTTTAGCAACTCCTCAAAAGGTTGACAAAATTACCATATGAACTAGCAGTTCCATTTCTAGGTATATACTCAAGACACAAATGTTCATATTAACATTGTTAATAATAGCCAAAAAGTAGAAACAACCTAAACATCCCTTTAGTATAAATAAAATGCAGTATATTCATACCACAGAATATTTGCAGCAATGAAAAAGAATGAAGTATTGATACATGATACACATGGATAAACCCTAAAACCCATTATTAAATGAAAGAAACCAGTCACAAAAGACCATATAGTAAGATTCCATTTACATGAAAAGTCTCCAATAGGCAAACAGAAAGAGGCAGAATGCAAATTAGGGGTTCCCAGAGCAGGGGTGGGTAGGAGTACAGGGCAGGTGGAAAAAGAAGAGGAGGGGAGCGGGGGGAGTTCCAGAAGAACAGGGAGTGACCGCTGGTGAATACGGGTTTCTTTTGGGGGTGATGAAAAATGCTAAAAAATTAGATGTTGATGATGGCTACACAACTCTAGGAATACATTAAAAACCACTGAATTGAACACTTAGGGTGAACTGTATAGTACATGAAGTATATCTCAATAAATCTGTTAAAAAGGAGAAGGAGAAGCAACAACGCAGAATAATGAAACTAGTTACATTCAGGTGTTGGGTGGAACAAGGGGGAAAGGATACAGCAATGGGAATAGGATACAAAGGATGGAAGAAATAAACCTTTTTAAAAATAGTTCTTACTTGGGGAACCACATTAAAATTCATTAGCTTATAAGTTAATTCAATAAGAAAGGGGAAGGATTTTCTAAAGCGAAATACAAATAAAAAGAAATAAAGCTGTGTTCTGAATTAAAAATATAACCACATTGAATGCTAAAAGTTTGATAAGGAATAGGATGTTTACATAACATGTAAATATATTTATATGATGCAGTGAGTACACAGAATCACTTTGACATTCCTGCCAAAAAGTCATAATCTGAACCTAATCATGAGGAAACAACAGACAAACTCAAATTGAGGAACTTTCTTCAAAAGTATCAAGGTCATGAAAAACAAAGAAAGACTGAAGAACTCTATCAGATTAAAGGAGAGTGAAGAGGGGCACTGGGTGGCTCAGTCAGTTAAGCGACCAACTCTCAATTTTGGCTCAGGTCATGGTCTCACGGTCATGAGATCTAACCCCACCTCAGGCTCTGTGATGGGCATGAAGCCTGCTTAAGATTCTCTCTCCCTCTTCTCCCTCTCTCTCTGCCCCTACCCTCCTCTCTCTCTCTCTCAAGATAAACTTTTGTAAATAAATAAATAAATAAATAAATAAATAAAGAGAGAGTGAAGAGATAATAACAGTTAAATGTAACATATGACCCTGGACTAGATTCCGATTTAGAAAAACACATTAACCTTTTGCTAGAAATGGAACTACCAGCATAACTGGAGAAATATGAATTAGGTCTACAGATTAAGCAACAATACTGTATCAATGTTAATTTTCTGACTGGATAAACTGTACTATGGTCACCTAAGAAAACGTCCTGGTTTTTAAAAAATACACACTTAAGTATTTACGGGTGAAGGGGCATCATAGGTAATGTTAAGAGAAAAATGACATATAGAGAGAGCAAAAGAGAATGATAAAAGTTGACACTTGGGGAATCTGGGTGAAAGGTATATGGAAATTCTTTGTACTAATTTTGCATATTTTCTAGAAGACCGAAATTTTTTCAAAATAAAATGTTCTTTTTTAAAAAGAAATAATGTTGGGGCTCCTGGGTGGCGCAGTCGGTTAAGCGTCCGACTTCAGCCAGGTCACGATCTCGCGGTCCGTGAGTTCGAGCCCCGCGTCAGGCTCTCTGGGCTGATGGCTCAGAGCCTGGAGCCTGTTTCCGATTCTGTGTCTCCCTCTCTCTCTGCCCCTCCCCCGTTCATGCTATGTCTCTCTCTGTCCCAAAAATAAATAAAAAACGTTGAAAAAAAAAAAAAGAAATAATGTTGCAATAATATACCCCCTGTTAGAACCTTAGTACCAAAGATGACAACTAAATCAAAAGATTATTTTAAATACATAACTGAATAAATGAGAAAAGTCAAATCTTTCTAATGGAATTCCAAATGTAAACAGAAAATCATCATTAGAATACAGTAATAATTGCCACAGTCAAAATCTACCAGAATTTAATATTAGTGGTTTAAACTTTAAAGAGAAATAGGATATTTACACAACCTCTCAAGTTATCTCCCCTCCAAAATTTGTTAATTTTTTAACATATGTCCACAAATCCTTTGATACTCCTCCTTCCAGTATATGGAACTAAATTCCCCTCTTCATGAGTCTATATTGGACTTAGTGTCTAGCTGCTAACAAGTTGAGTATAAAAAAGAAAAAAGTAATAACTTACAGTGAGAAATCTGGCAGACTCTACCTTAACCAAGTGATCAAAGTCAACACCACCAGTAATAACTCATGCTGCTATCATGTACCCTCTGATATGATGTGATAAAGGCACTTCACATCTGTGGTATCTTCCTCAAATCCATAAGTCCAGTCTAATCATTAGAAAAACATTAAACCCAATTTAAGTGACATTCTACAAAATACCTAGTTAGAATTATTCAAAACTATCAAGGTCATGAAAAACAAGGAAAGGCTGATAAACTGCCATAGATTAGAGCAGCTAAGGAGATGTGACAACTAAATGTAACGTGGTATCCTGAATTGTATCCTCAAACAGAAAAAGATTATTAGTGGCAAAACTGATGAAATCCAAATAAGTCTGTAGTTTGGTATAACAATATTGTACTAACATTAATCTCTTAGTTTTGATAAATGGCCATGGTGAATTTATTCACCCTAATTTTACCCAAAGTAAGCTAGGTAAAGAGCATACAGGAACTGTCTATATACTGTCTTTGCAACTCTTCTGTAAATGTATAATAATTTCAATAAAGTTTTTTTTAACAAATGAATTAACCAATTTTTAAAAGATTATTTTGTAAATTAGAGCACTCTTCAAAATAAAGCTGAACCATTAAACTCAATCTCTAAACCAACTTATTGCAAGAATAAACTCAGCCTCAATTAAGTTACTCTGAAATAGACTATTACTACATGCTCATTGCATTTAATGATTTTTGGAGGGGGCATAGAGAAGTATGAAAGGTAACGAAGGAACTACTGTGTGTGGTAAACAAGATTTGGGAAGCTTAAGGGGAACAGTTGGAAAAAGTGCTAAAATAAAATAAGAAGAGGTTTAAAAGATTAAAATTACCATTCCAATAGTATCCTAAGCAAACAGGAAATCTGGAAGGTTCAGTTTAGGATAACTACCGCAATAACATAAACAAAGGACCAAAAGGGGCTAGCAAAGTGTTAAGGGCTATCATAAAAGCCTATACCATAGGCTCCCAAACTTTCTGGGTTTAGAAGGCCCTGAATGTGTCAGTAACTTTTTCACAGGCCAAAGGAAACACCTAACCATTCTATTTATTAAGTAGTCAGGTCCAAACAACTTAAGAATATATGCCCTCACAACTCGACACCTGTGTTGGGCACTGCACAACCTCTCAAACCTCAGAAGACACTGCCCTCCTCTTTCCTGTTCCATATATATTTTCACATAGTACTTGCTTTTCATAATAGCAACTGCCAACACTCAGCTTTGTAAAAATATGGTATCAATGAAAGGATTGTAGCAATCCAATTTTGAAAATGAACTACCTCAAGTATAGTGTGTGTGGTTTCCAACACATGTTGCTGTCATTTCCCTCAAAATTCTTCCATCTTTTGGCACACCTGTAGAGTTCTCTGCAGTGCCTTCAAGGCCTCCTCAGTGCACAGTTTAGAAACTAAGACCTTTACAAAAGATGACAAAGGATATTGCCAAGACAGTAGCAACAGAAAAACTGGAGTGAGGGGCGCCTGGGTGGCTCAGCCGGTTAAGCACAGGACTTCAGCACAGGTTATGATCTCATGGTTTGTGGGTTTGAGCCCCGCATTGGGCTCAGTGCTGACCTGACTGCTCAGAGCCTGGAGCCTGCTTCGGATTCTATGTCTCCCTCTCTCTCTCTCCCTGCCACTCACCTGCTTGTTCTTTCTCTCTCTCTATCTCCCTCTCTCTCTCTGTCTCTCTCTCTCTCCCTCTCTCTGTCTCTCTCTCTCTCTCTCTCTCAAAAATAAACATTAAAGAAAGAAAGCAAGAAAGCAAGAAGGCAAAACTGGAGTGAGAATTGAGACATGCCTCAGAGAAAAAAAAAAAATCAGCAGATGCAGAAATGTTGCTTGGACAAATAATAACTGTGCTAGCACTTGAGCAGTTCCAAAAATATAATAATAAAAATTATTGTATTATTAGCTATCCTCCAATAGTCCTTGCTTCTGTAGAACAGTCTTTTTTTTTAATGAACTAATAAACCTATTCAAATGTTTATATTAACTTGACAGCCTTTATAGGTGGCATCGCTAAAGTACATTACTCTCACTTTTAACACACACACATATATTACAGAAACTGCTGGAAAAAAATTCAATTCAAATTTTCAACTCATTAACATTTCTAGAGTACCAATAGGAATTGCCATCCAGCATTTGCAAAACTTTACTTTAAACAGGTATCTGAGAAAGAATCATATATAATAGTTCTAAAACCTGGCTTGATGATGGATCTTAAGCAAGCAATCAGGGAACTCCTAAAATGACAGACTTGCCAGCACCATTCCCCATTTACAAGCTCAGACTTTCTAATGAGCATGGAAATCTCCATATTTGCAAAGTACCCAGAGATTCTGAAATCAGCTAGTTTGAGAGGAAATGACCAAAACAGCAATGTCCAGTAAAACTTTTTGTGATGATGGAAACGTTCCATACTTGCACTATCCAATATGGTAGCCCCTACTCACATGTGGTTAGTGAGCACTTGAAATGTGGCTAATGTGACTGAAAAACTAAAACTAAAATTTTAATTTCATCAAATTTAAGTTTAGATGTAAATAACCACATGTGGTTAGTTGCTTCTGTACTGGACAGTACAGAACTTGATGATTTATTTTAAATATCCATTCTTATAAATTTTCCAAGTTGTACCTTTGATTTAAATTAGATGATCAGAAAACTAGGTAAACTTTATCCAGTTTAACAGTCTGAGTCTTTTGTAGGTGGAGACTTACCCAATATCATACCCTTTTTTTTTTTTTCATAATAAAAATCCTCTTTGAATTAAGTTCTAAGAAAAGTCTCTGCAAAAAAATTTGGATATTTTCTTTAGCCAGAAGAAATACCACCTGAGCCAATGTGCTTCCCTTTTTGCCTTAGCTGCCAATAAATTCAGAACCAAGTCCGGTGTCCAGTGGTAACTTCTCTTAAGTGTCCAGTAACATGCATTCTCTGATCCTCAAGACTATCTCTGTTCTATTTATATCTCTAAATTAGTCAACATAGTGTTATTTTAAATTCTTAAGCAGACAAACCCTTTTGGACATGGGCAGAGTGTCAACTTTTAAAGTGATAACTTCTTTAATTAAAGTCAATGCTTTTATTGTTAATTGAGCTTTAAAGTCAATTTTTTAACTGTTTTCTCATTTAAAAAGTACTTTTAAAATAACAACACTAGGGTTAGTAACAAAAAGAGATATTTAATGGAACAAACGTATTGAAGAAAATCTTTAGGTACTTATTAGCAAACCTGCCTGAAAATATCACTATAATAGCGACAAATAAGACAAACATAAACCAACATCCTGCTGTAATTCTATAGCCCCCATTTCACAAACTCAGTTCTACTCCTTTTATAAAACACGCAAAAGTCCTGATGCAGAATATGAACATCCCTACTGAGCATTCAGTTCAAAAAGCTTGTGCAATTTTTCCTTCAGTACACTGGCCTATTTTTATATCATGCAGGGAACTACTTCAGTAGCTCTTTTGTTGAAATTTTCCACAAAATTAGAACACATTTGAAACATCACCAGCACATTTCTAGAAATGCCTAGTTTTAAGTTCCCTGAGCATCTAATTGCAAAACTAATGTGAAACTAAACTTAAATCGTCAGAGTAAAATTTCAAATAATCTCTTAAAATTTCATTTTAAAAATCAACCTTTGGGATGCCTGGGTGGCTCAGTCGGTTGAATGTCCGACTTCAGCTCAGGTCATGATCTCACGGTTTGTGGGTTCAAGCCCCACATTGGGCTCTGTGCTGACCTGACCACTCAGAACCTGGAGCCTGCTTCGGATTCTGTCTCCCTCTCTCTCTGCCCCTCCCCCACTTGTGCTCTGTCTCTCTCTCTCTCTCAAAAATAAATAAAATGTTAAAAAAAAAATTTTTTTAATCAACCTTTAAAATACATAAACCAAAGGGTGCCTGGGTGGCTCAGTCGGTTAAGTGTCCAACTCTTGATTTCGACGCAGGTCACAATCTCACGGTTTATGGGTTTGAACCCCGCATCAGGCTCTACACTGACATTGTGGAGCCTGCTTGGGATTCTTCATCTCCCTCTCTCTCTGCCCCTCCCTCACTCATGCTGTCTCTCAAAAATAAATATATAAACTTAAAAACAAATACACAAGCCAAAACTTGATACCAAATTAAGGTAAGGGAATTTCATATTACTGAGAGATACAGTGTTCTAAATGGGATCATTAAAAAAATCATGACAGAGAAAAAAAATTCTTTAAGAAAACTTATCATAAAGAAATATATCCTAAATATCATAAACAGTCACCATAGGACACACAAACAAATGCTGGCAAATTAATTCTACTTTAGATGAATTTAATTAGTTTCCTTAGGCATATTATTTAGTTGAAGTGATTATTAGAAAGTAAATAAAGTTATAAGAATGTGAACTGATTTGGGGGCACCTGGGTGGCTCAGTCAGTTAAGCATCTGACTCTTGATTTCAGCTCAGGTCATGATCTCACAGTTCCGTGAGTTCGAGCCCCACAGTGGGCTCTGTGTTGACAGCACAGACCCTGCCTGGGATTCTGTCTCTCCACCTCTCTGTCCCTTTCCTGCTGTCTCGCTGTCTGTCTGTCTCTCTCTCAAAAATGAATAAACATTAAAAACAAAACAACAACAAAAAAACCCCCACATGAACTGATTTTGCTCCAGAGGCAAAGATAATGTAGTTCTTTTCCCCAAAAGCCAAAGTATTGCCAAAACTTAATTTCAGCACAGCACTTCTAGCATGCTCCCTGGTTTACTCCCACCCCTCGTGTCACTCCAAACTTCTGTGCTAGTTCATCTTTCTCTAACACTCTTAAGTGTTCAGGTTATAGTTTCAGTCTTCTTGCTTACTCTATCCTTTTGCCTAGATAGTTCTCTTCATCACTTATTGCTTAAATAATCAGATAATGACAATAAGAACAATTGGTAACGTTTATTGAGTGCTTACTATATGTCAGGCACTATTCTAACCACTTTACAAGTATTATTTCACTTAATTGTCAAAACAACTTTATTAGTTTCATCACCATTTTACAGATGAAGTACTAAGAGGTTAAGTAATTCGTCCAAGATCACACAGTCAAAATATATTTTTGTAAATACACAGATATAAATGTTCCTTAAAGCTATTGTAAAGTTTCTTTCTATAGCTGGAAGGCAGGCACTGTGGGCTGGCCTCCATTCTTATGCAGTTAGACTACATTAAGTTGAACTGATAGTTTGCAGGTTGGGCACAGAGAAAACAGAAAGGTACCAGACTCTAGATTCCACAAACAGTAGCGGCAAGTAACTCCAATGATTTAGAGCAGGGGACAGTAAACTTATTCTTAAAAGGCCAGAGTAAATATTTTAAACTCTGCAGCCACGCAGTCTGTGTAGCAACTATTCAACTCTGCCATTTTAGTGTGACAGCAGCTATGGACAAATGGGCATGGCCATATTCCAATAAAACTTTATTTACAAAAGAAACAGCCTGGACCAGGCCAAAGCGTGCCAACAATCTAGAGGCTACTGAATCTGGTGTGGAGGCAACTGTGATATAAACACTACAATATCAAATTATGGCATAAAGTATCCTCACTATTTTCCTTAAGTAACCTACAATCGAACTTTTGTACAGCTGAATTTCACGTGTAATAAATATTTAAAATCTGGATAAAATACAACATGTATCAATTCCAGTTTAAAAAAAAACAGTCCACAAACACTAACATAAAACTGCTAACAAAGTAACATATGAATCTGTTATCTACTAAAGTTAAATCTACCTTTGACAATTTATCACATGCAAAAGAAGACTGGGCTATTTCCTTTCAAGGAATAAGGGGTTCAAGATCCACATAACTTGTAACACGAAGTTCTGCAAAGTAAAACTCTCTGCCTTACCTCTCCCCTCATTAAAATTTTAGCACCTGTCTTAACCATTTCTCCTGCAATTAGTCTTGGCAATTTCAAGAGCCAGAGAGGCCATTTGTCCCACACTTTAGCCTATAAATTCCTGGACTAACCTCTTCACTCCCAAAAATCTTTTCCTCCATTCCACTTCAATCACCAACTGCCACTGTCGCACCCTAACAGCTATAATCTTATAGTACAAAAGATGACCCATTCAAATATAGAAGAAATTCCACTTAATTTATTTTTTAAAAAAGAAAATTAAGGTATACTCATATTTAATGTATATGGAATATTAATTAAAAACATATTGAGGGGGCACCAAGGCGGCTCAGTAGGTTGAGTGTCTGACTTCAGTTCAAGTCATGATCTCATTGTTCGTGAGTTTCAGCCGTGCATTGGGCTCTCTGTTGTCAGTGTGGAGCCCACTTCAGATCCTCTGTTCCCCTCTCTCTCTGCCCCTCCCCCATTTGTGCTCACTCTCTCTCTCAAAAATAAATAAAACATTAAAAAAACATATTGAGGATGTATGCTTATTTATATATTTTTTAGATTTTATTTATCTCTACACCCAATGTGCGGCTCCAACTTACAACCCCAGGATCAAGATTAGCATGCTCTACCAACTGAGCCAGCCAGGCACCCATATGCTTATTTTTTTAAACTGATAAGCAAACGTGATCCAGAGGAGACTACAACCTTTATCTCATCATTACCTTTAACCAATTCCTCCACAATCAAACATCTCGCTTTTTTCCAGTTCATTCACTCTGGTAACTCAACCCCAACAACTATTCAACCTCCTGAACATATCAAGAGCACTACCCTCTTCACTTTTTCATTGACCATCCTACCGTTCATGTCCTTATTTTCCTCCTTTTCCATCTCATACTCCATGGTGCATCACTATAAGCATTCCTGTGCATTCACTCTCAATTTCCTCACCCTTTTTTCTCTCAGTTATGCATTCATTCATGACAAAACCCAACCCTGATTAAATCCAACTCTGCCTATTCTATGCCTGAACCCAAATAAGGAACATAGCTCAATTAAAATATGCAAACTTGCTGGTTGCATTCATTTTAAATTTAAGACCACAAAGTTAAGAAGGTCCCAGCACTACGCAGCAATCTTTCTACATTTCCCTAGTCAATTCTTGTTTTGACAATACCTCCTCTCTCCTTAATCCTTCAACACCTGTCACCTCCCTCTCAGCTGATGACCCCTAATATTACTTCCCTGAGAAAAGAGAAGCCAACAGAAGAGAATGTCCACACCCTCCTGCACCAAATCTACCAACCTACCTGCTTCTCTACCCGTGTCATCTGCCTTCTCTCCTTATAACAATGAATTGTTCCTGCTTCTATTTAAGTTCAACTTTTCCACTTGGGTACTGGATCCTGTTCCTGTTCTCATATTCAAGGACTTTTCTCCTGAAGTTACCTCCTCTCCCAGCACACCATCAGTTTTTCCTTCTTTACCAACCATTTCCATCAAGCATTCCAATATGCTGCAAATCTTCCACGTGAAACATAAACCTTGACTCCTTGTCTCTCTCCAGCTACTCCTTAGTTCTCTGATTTGTAGCAAAATTCTCTATGAAAAGTATCTACATTGATCATATTTACCTCCTCTCTCCTACCCCAATCCAATCATGCTTTAATCCCTACCTGTCCACTGAAACTATTTCTCAAAGTCACCAGCTCTCTCCACCTTGCCAAAGCCACTGTCATCTTGCTCAACCTCTCAACAGTATTTGACACAGTTAAACGCTACCTTCCTGATACATTTTGCACTTGGTTCCTCAGAGAATACAGTCTCCTAATTTTCCTCCTAACTTACTAATGCTTGTTTTTCAGTCTCCTTTGCTGGCTCTTCCTCTTCTTACCTACCTCTATATGTTGAAGTGTCCCAAGGCTCAGTCCTCCATCGTCGTAATCTATATTAACACCACAAGAAATTTCCTATAGCCCCATTGTTATAAATTCTATTTACTAAGAGACTCCAACCTCTTCTCTCTCCTGATCTCAAGATTCTTGTAATTAACTGCTTAATTAAATCTCCACCTGGATGTCCCATACTTTAAGAAAAGCAAAGCCAATTCTTGATTTCCCCTTCATGCCAAACCTTTTCCTCTCCAGGTGTTCCCCATCCCTATAATTAACATTACATTCATCTGGTTGTTCAACCAAAAGTCTACAGTCCTTATTGATCCATCTCTGACTTTACATCATATCTAATCCATCATTAAGTCCTGTCAACAATTCCTTCAAAAAATTTATTTCCAGTTACATGGGTGTATACATTTATCAAAACTTACTGAACTATACACTTAAAAGTGATGCATTTTATTGTATGCAAAAGTGTAAGGTATACCTCAGTAAAATGTGGTGTAAATGTATGTTTGTTACCTGCATATATCTGCCCATTTCTCACCACCTCCATCACTACCTCCTTGCTACTTGGACTACTGCAATAGCCTCCTAATTAGTATCCCTGCTTTCATTTTTACTCATGACAATTCGTATTCCACAATGCATCCAGAATAATCTTGTTTTTTAAAATTTTTAATGATTATTTGTTTTTGAGAGAGAGAGAGAGAGAGAGAGAGAGAGAGATGGAGACACAGAATCTGAAGCAGGCTCCAGGCTCTGAGTTGACAGCAGACAGCCCAAAACAGGGCTCAAACTCATCACCTGAGCCAAAGTCAGATGCTCAACCAACTGAGCCACCCAGACACCCCCAGAATAATCTTTTTAAAATGTTTATCACATGATATCGCTTCCCTGCCCAAACTTCTCCAATGGTTTCCTATACACTTAAAATCCAAAAGCGCTCAAGGCCATACATTATCTAATGCCTACCTACCTGTCAGACCTCACCTCTTTATCATCCTTCCTTTGTTCTACTGTGTTCCAGACACAATGGTCTTATATACACTCCTAAAACACACTAAAACAAACTTGTGTCCAATTACTTTTTTTTTTTAAATGTACTTCAAAAGTAGGTTCTTTACACAAAAGCTGATGTACCTCTAACTCACTCCATTAAATGGTCAACAGAGAAATGCTTGCTGAAGCCATCCAAAGAAGTGGATCTGAATGAGTACTTATTAATGTAACTTGGCCTTCATAAACTCAAGTCAATACTTAAAGTACATTCAACATTCTAATGTCCAACTGGAAAACTAAACTGGATCAGTTACAGAAAGCCTGGAACATCAGATTAGGAGTTTACATTTTATCTAATAGGCCAGCATCACAAACTTAAGCACTAGGAAGAACTGCTTTTTTTTTTAACTTTTCAAATCCTGAGATCACAAAGAGGTATAAAGCAATGAAGAAAATGAGAAGTTACTTTCAGGGATACATACATACATACATACTACATACTACACACACACACACACACACACACACACACACACACAGTTTTTGTACCTCTAGAATTTTGAGCCATGTGATCATATTACCTATTTTTAAAATAAATTATAATTAAATATATATTTAAAACAGAAAAAAGGAATCTTTACGTGACATGGAAAATCAGAAGCAAATATATTTCTGCCTTTTTGGGAAAAGTTTATAGTACTTTAAGTACTTTTTGAATGCCATAACTAAGAATTAAATAAAAACCTAGCTAAAATATATTCATATATGTAGATGATACAGACACACACACAAAATGCAATATATGCTCATACATAATGGTTCACATCACGTATTGGGGAGCTCCTACCACAACTGAGTTCTGTAACCTAAATTATCATAACCACAACTTGCCAACTTTCAAGTAGTTTCCTTAAATACCTGAATAGCTGCTGAGAGCTCATACAGTGAAGACTTTCCTCAGAATCTAAAAGCCTACAAATGATGAAAAAACCAAATAAGAAATAAACTAAGAAAAAAGACAGCACAGTCTCTTTCCCTCAAACTCATCTCCAGTGGCCAGTCTCACAGCTTCATCAATTAAGTGAGATTAATAATTAAATGACTTGGGAACAACAATAAAAGTAGGAGATATAAACCCTTAACATCTCCAAATTTGCTAGAGCCTCTACGTGGCAATCAAGGGGTGATGAGGAATAGGATCTCACAGTATAGTGCCCTTCTCTAAGATGAATAAAAGTCATTCAGGTTTTTGTTCTTGACCTAAGTTCTAGAACCACTACACCATGAAAGAATCAGGAAGTGGACTCACACCCCATCAGCCAGAGCAAAGGTGAAATATTGTAAGACAAGAGAGAAAAGAACTTTGAGAACGCAGAAGCCCCAAATCCTCTAATCTATAGAATCCATCCTTTGATCAAAGGTAAAGTACTGTGAGTTTGCTCATGGCCTAGATCTAAAAAAAGATCCTTAAACTCTTACCTTCATCCTGTTATCTGGCATGTCCAGGCTCATACCGTATGGCCATGACAACAGACCAGGGGAAACATTCTCCTTGCCTTAATCACAGAAATAACACATTCTCCCTTGAAAAACATATCCTGATTCCCATGACCCTCTAATCTCAAGTTTCATCTTTATTCCTTGAGTTTCAAATTCATGCAGAAGTCAGTGTATTTTTAATATACTTTATCATGGAGTCATGAGAACACTTGGTAAGGTTGAAAACATTATTTTAAAATACTGGCTCTTGGGGTGCCTAGGTGGCTCAGCCAGTTAAGTGTCCTAGGGTCATGGGATTGAGCCATGCGTCTGGCTCCACACTGAGCGTGGAGCCTGCTTATGATTCTCTCCCCCGATCCTCTAAAAGAAAATACTGCTTCTTAAACTTTAACATGCATACCGTGTGACTCAGTAGGTCTAGGGCAAGGTCTGAAAGTCAGCAGGTCTAACAGGTGGTCCCAGGTGTTGTAAATGCTCCTACTTCTCAGAAAACATTTTAAATAAGAAGGTTCTAAAAGGCAATAGAACCTATATACGTAGGTTACCTCCAAAGACACAGTCCCAATGGGATGCTATCTGTTCTTTTCATAGTTTATTCCTTCTTCCCTATACTAGTTGTTTACCTTCCATGTGACTACTATAAAATTGAAAAGTCTAGAACAGCCAAATATTTCTAGTGTTAAAGCCATTTCCTATCATAAAGACCTAATTTAATAGGTATACCATAATGGCCATCTCTAAAAATGATCAAGCCATCTATTCATCTGTAATCAAGTTAAATTTTCATTCGTTCACATTGAGACACATTAACAGTAACTTACACACTTCTCAAGGGAAAAAAAATTAGCAATGCTGCAAACTATAGGGAAGAAACTGATTTTGGTTTTTGTGGACGTTTTAATGTTTATTTTGAGAGAAAGAGAGTGCATGCAGGGGAGAAGCAGAGAGAGAGATGGGAGAGAATCCCAAGCAGGCTGCACACTGCCAGTGCAGAGCCCCACATGAGGCTTTATCTCATGAACCATGAGATCATGACCTGAGCCAAGATCAAGAATCAGATGCTTAACCGACTGAGCCACCCAGGCACCCCAAAAAACTGATTTTGTAACTAAAGAATCACCTGATGTGTTCTACATCACTTAAGAAAAGACTCAAATTTAACCATCATAAAGGTGATACTCCCAGTATACTGCCCAGTTAAAAAATACTTACAATGAGGATCTTCCTCATTCCCTAGTTTGGTTACCAGTACCCAGTCTTCCAAACCAGAAACTTGAGGGTCAATCTAGGCCTTTCCCTCTCCTTCATCCCCATCTGTTCCAGACTCCTGACTGAAATGACCATCAAGTCCTATCAATCTGGTGTCCTAAGTGTTCCTCCAGTCTATTCTATTTCCTTTGCACTGCCCTAGTCTTAGCCTTTTTCCTCACCTTACCTACTGCAATAGCTACCCTGACATTGCTGCCTCCAGTTACCCTTTCCACTATGATACCTACTCCACACTATTATCCAAGTGATTTTTCCAAAATGCAAACCTAATGTATCTTCCGCTCAAAACTTTTTACTATGCCCCCCACCCATCACCCACAGAATAAAGTCCAAGCCACATATAATGGTCCAAGCACTTAACTTTCCATGATTGGAATCCTGCCTGCCTTTCAAGCATCATATCCCACTGCACTCCCCCTATCCTGCACTTTAAGCCCCATTATTATCAAACTACACTGCTTGAATTTCCAGCACATCCCATGCTATTTAATTCCTCCAAGCTTTTGCATAGGCTGTTGCTTCAGGCTAGAATATCCTTCATTTCTTCTCCCTTGGCTTTCTGGCCAACTACTATGAATCTTTCAAAACCCAGTTCAGATCCCAGGAAGCCATCCCGAGACCATACCCTCTTCTCTTAAAGAATTATTTCCTCCACTGCCAACTTTGTAAGTAATAATAGAATTTACTGGGCATTTACTATGTGCCTGACACTGTTCCAAGCAGTTTACAGGTATTAACTCATTTAATCTTCACAATAATCTCTTCTATGAAACGGTACCATTATTTCTTTTGCAGATATGGAGCCTAAATCACAGAGAAATAAATAACCTGTCCCCAAGCATACCAACTGTTAAATGATGGAGACAGATGAAAATCCCTACATCATGGGGCGCCTGGGTGGCGCAGTCGGTTAAGCGTCCGACTTCAGCCAGGTCACGATCTCACGGTCCGTGAGTTCGAGCCCCGCGTCAGGCTCTGGGCTGATGGCTCAGAGCCTGGAGCCTGTTTCAGATTCTGTGTCTCCCTCTCTCTCTGTCCCTCCCCCGTTCATGCTCTGTCTCTCTCTGTCCCAAAAATAAATAAACGTTGAAAAAAAAAATTAAAAAAAAAAAAAAAAAAAAAAAAAAAGAAAATCCCTACATCATACATATTTGTATTACTATTCCTATCAGAGTGAAGTTATTTACATGACTGTCATCACCATAGACTGTGAGCTCCTTGAGGGTAGGGATTATGTCATATTCAACTCTCAAGCCACAGTGCCTAGTGTAAAGCAGGTAATTAGTGCATGCATTTCTTGAATTGCATATAAAATAACATTCCTTACAAGTTCGAGAAAAAAACATTCAGAAACTAGTTTCCAAATATTCAAATATGCTATAAGAGTTCTAGAATAGAGCAAGTTATTTCTTTCATGGAATAAAAAGGATGTCAAAAAGAAAGGTAATACAGACGTGAGATTACAGTCCTTGTGGACAATGAAATAGACTTATGTAGCAATAATACTACATAAACACTGAAATAAATCAAAACCCAAAGGACCATTTGCTTCAGATTAACTCTTTTTCACTTACTAAATAAGAATTCTTGCTTACCGTTCAAAGCAGTGAAAAGAAAGCCCTAAATTTACTTTGCTCAAGTAGAAAGAAGCAAATCATAGGCCAGCACTACTAATTGCTTCCTTAAGTCTGGCCAAGAAATGTATCCCATTAGGCAATTAAAATAAAATACAGTTGCCTGACTAAGCATATAACAAAAGAATTTCTAAGGTTGTATGGGCTAGCATTACATTATTCAAATAATGAAAAATTATTTATTTTAAGCCAAGAAAAATGAAAAATCAAGAACAAAATAAAATCGATCATCACCACCCCAAAGGAATATAGATTTCCATATTAAAACACGTACAGGTTACAATAAAACATATGCATGTTTACAATATTCAATAGTCATTCTTTAAACCTCCTTCAAATTATAAAAAAATAAAAGTTTTGCTAACTCTAATGATGAAAGACCTCAAGACCAAATCAACTGTACTTAGTAAGCTCTCACAGTTAGTCCTCTGAGCCATACTAAAGTGCAATAATTAAAACCCATAGTGATGGTACCAGCAGCAACAATGCATACCACGATACTTGTTAGAGTAATCTGTACCCTGCACAGCTTGTACACACTCGTGCACTACAGAAAGGTAAATCTGCTGTCAGAAGAAGCAGAGTTTAGGCCACACAGAGTTTAGGCCACAACACAGGAAACTCTACCCCCAGACATGTCTTACCATTTCTTGGTACACTCAACCATCAACTCCTGGTAGGAGGCCACAAACTGGAACTTGGATGCATGTTTTCCCACACGCTGCAGTCTCTTCCAAACTGAAGCCATGATGATCAGTCACTTGAGCAGTTCTGGGTTAGCAACACAGCAGCTTTAACAAAGCAGAGGGCCCAAAGGAAAGGAGCTTTGCATGTATGTCTGTACTTTAAAAAAAACTCAACTACGACTTGAAATGATGTTTGGGGTCCATAAGTCTTCTCCCTGTTTCACAGGGTAAATCCCATCTTAGATGAATGGCCCAGTCAAGAACAGTATGATACACATGACAGGATGAATGAGAGGAGGTTCCCTCATGAAGACATCACCATTCCACCTCAGGAGCTATATTATGTGTATTCTGGAGGACTGAAAAGCAAAACAAAGAGAAATATATGAGAGAAGCTTGAGGAGTGACTAACCACCCAGGTTAGATAACACTGCAACAGACAACCTCAGTTCTCCGCATGTTTTTCAAACAATGAAACAAAACACCAACCTCAAAAGCCAGTAACATCAAGGATGCAGGACGTCAAAGAAGAAATTACAATTCACACCGAAGACGTAGAGCAACACATCAGGTAATCAGCATCAACAACAATCGAGAAACGCAAGTCGGGGCCCTACCTCCCCCTCCTAGCATCACAGAAGGGCGAGCAGAGCGGGAAAGTCTAGGGATGCTGTTTAATGTCCACCGGCAGTCAGAGGGAGGAGTGGAACATTTTTAAATAAACTTTTGTTTTTCAGCCGATAATTAATAGCCTCCAGTCTTTGAATATGTGCTTGGAACAAATTAAGGAGCAAGGAGGAATGCTGTTGTTCAGTCAGAGGAGGGAAATGGATGGGAAAAGAGGAGTGGAGGGAAATCTCAAGGCAGAGGGAGGGCAACGTCCGGGCTCCAGGCCACTTGGGCTCTCCACCTTTGCTGCCAACCGGAGGGAAATGGAAACTCCTGCCTGGGCGTGAAGCAATGACCAGCGGGGCAAGTGCACAGTATGGGGTGCGGTGCCTCCCTCCCCCATCCGAAGGGAACAGTCCTCTAGAGCCTCCTCTTCTCACGCACAGAGCCCAGACCCCTGCCCCACAGCGGTGGCAGGCGGTAGCTCGCCCACGGTCCCTGTCACCCAGGCGATGCCTGAAGACCCCAGCCCGGTCCCCGAGCCCCGTCCCCGCCGAACGTCCACTCCCGCCCCCTCCTCACACCTCTAATCCCGCTGTCGGGCTGAGTCTGGCCCCGTTCCCTCCTCAGCGCCGCTCCTCCGTCGCCGCCGCAGCAGCAGCCGCCGCCGCCGCCACCGAGTCCTCCATCCCCGCCGGAGCCACATGGAACAGCCGAGCCAGCCGCGGCGCTCGCGGGAGCCGGGGTCTGCAGCCCCTCAGGCGGACGGCGCGCCTCACGCCCGCCCCCTCCCGGACGCAGTCGCCCCGCGACCGTCCCCCACCCTACAAAACCCTGCCAGAGCCGCTGTTCAGTGCCCAGCAACCCCTCCCCCGCCTTCCTCCTCCGCCACCATCATCATTACCTCCCCCGCCGCACCTCTCACACTAACCCTACCCACGGCGGCTCAACCTCCGTCCGCCCCGCCGCCATTGGCCGGGCACCACGCGTGCCCCGCCCACCTCGGTGGGCGGGCCTTTGAGCGGCGGGGGCACTTCATTGGCCAATCTGGGTGCCCATAACAGGAGCTCCACCCCCCAGCTTTGGAGGTGTTTTTCCCCCAGCCGGAACGCGGCGCACAGTCCACCCTTTTTAAAAAAAAAAAAATTGGAATCCACCAGGGACGATCCCGCCCACTCCTCTGATTGGCTTGGAGAAAGAAACGATAGGCGGGAGGAGTAAGGAGTGTTTATAGTGACCTGGAAGATGGTTGATTAAACTGGATGTCCGTCAAAGGTGCGCTGGGTGCCGGGCGGGGTTTCTGGCTCGACTCAGTGAAAGTAGAGCCCGGTCTGGCTTCGTTGTAGCTGTGGGCAGTACGGCTGCTGTGGTTTGCTCTCTGGTACTCTCCTGTCCCCACCCTAGGAGCTGGGTGCGCCTTCTCCGCCACTAGCAACTAGGCTGTTTGCGCACACGGCCTTGGTTTCACCCGATTCCTCCTGGGGGTTTTCCTCAGACACACTGGAGTAATGACCCTGCCAACGCACGCCTAACATTCAGTGTACTGTTCCTCAACGGGATTGAATAAACTGAGCTGGAAACAATATTTACACTGCAATTTCTTCTTGTTCTGATTCTTCAACATTTCTTTGAATCTTGGTCTCTTTTTTTCTTCTCTTCTTCCTCCTCCTCTTCCTCCTCCCCTTCTTCTTCTTCCTCCTTCTTCTTCTCCTCCTTCTTCTTCTCCTTCTCCTCCTCCTCCTCCTCCTTCTTTCCCCCCTGTGGTCTTTTTCCCTTGTAAATGACTCGGGAGTGGCTGGCATATAAAAAGGGTGGTTATAGGCAAAGAAGAGGATGAAATAACCCAAGCAGAGTGTGAGGGCAGGGACACTTAACCTTGTTAAAAAGAGCCAAGGACCTTTCTGAGAATTTGATGAAAGCCGAGAATTTGATGAAAGCTACAGACACTCTCCCAAGGAGGAAAATATATCCTATCATAAAACACAAAAATTTGCTTTCAATTTTGGGTAGTTCATAGACCCCTGGTGTAGAGAAAGAGGGCAAAGAATGATATTGGAGGAAAGGGGATCCCAACATTTAAGGAATAAGCAGAGTAAAGTGGAAAAGAGACTGAGGAGGAATGGTCAGAGAAGTAGGAGTACCCTGTAAGCAATCACCATATAGTATGAAAAAAGAAAGGGTAACTAACATGAAAAGAAAATAAACAAGTTGGGTCCCCGAAACAATTAAGAGCCATCGTTAATCTTACTAAGGATGGAGAGCAGAGTGCTTGGACAAAATACCTTAAAAGGTATCGGGATCTAGGGACGGACTCTTTGAAGGACAGGACAGGAGGGCAATGGTGAGAGTTGATCACATCTATATACACAAGCAGAGCAAGAAAAAGGAGAGAGGGACTGAAGAATCAGGAGAGATGAGATGGGGAGACAGGTCTTGAATCCAGTATCTAATTATATTTCCTTTTTCAATAAAGAAATTAATCTAATAACACCACAAAAACACAATGTGTGCTTTACAGAAAAGAACATAGATATCATGTATTTTGCTACAGTCTTAACTTTAAAATATTAAGAAAACCATAATATTTATATTGATTCTTATTTTCTGTACATCTTAGAGTTCTCATGTGTCCTTCCTGAGTGGTTTACTAAGTCACTACAACCTACAGCAATTATGATCTCATATAGTGATATATTCTGCATCATTAACAGACTTTAAGTGTATGGGGTTTTTTTTATGACTAATTTATAGAAATGGTCATAAACTATTTTAATCTAAGTTGCCCTTCAGGAACAACCCACATGAGGATCAGGAGGGTTTTGCATCCCATTTATTATTGTTCTTCAGAACTTTCCAAACTTTCTTATGTGGTCAACCTGGTTTCATTTAGTACTCTTTCCCATCTTCGGGGGGGGGGGGGGGGAGGAGAGAGATTTTATTGTAGAGAAATTATCTTCAAAGCAATCTATTTTAAATACATGTCTTTTCTTGAGGAAGAAGAAGAAGAAGAAGAAAAAAAAGAACCAAGGAGGAGAAGGAGTATATAGGGCCCCTAAAGAATCTTTTTCAAGAGACTGAGAAAGAATTTCTTACAGGACAGCTTTTATTTTTGGAGAAGTATTTTTCCTGGATGTAAACTCTTCTTTTTCATTCTAGTTGCACAGATTGCTAAGAAGAGATCAAGGTTCAAAATGAAGAAATTAAGAGCAGACCTTACATTGTTCTGCTGCTGAGCTCAAGTTCATAAGCTAGCTCCTAAAGTCTCCACCAAACAGCTTTTTCTCTCATAACTTTTTTTTAATAACCTGCTTGCTAACCAAATTTATTGAAGAAACTTTCTTACAAAATATCTTAAGATTTTTTTCATCTGCTTAGCTAAAAATTATTGAAACCAACTGAGTATTGATCATATTAAATACAATTAATAGTACATAAAAGATACAGTCCCTATTCTCAAGGAGTTTTTCATAAACAGGTGTTTAGCATGCAAGAAAATAATGCAAATTAACCTCTCTGAGTCTTGACTTCTTATTCTGGCAAACAAATAACCATGCCTTCCTTTCTGGGATGTTGAGAAGATGGAAGATATGTAGGTAAAGTACTTGATACATAGTAAAACAGTCACTAAATGGTAATTAATAATGTACACCATTGTGTTTGGTAGCGAACATAAACAGTCAAGAAAAAAACAACCAGTATTCAAGAATACTTGAGCAATACTTAGTTGCTGCCAAACATAGCTACCTCAGGACTAAAGAAATAGTGCATTTAACGTTATTTCTTTCCCATTGTCTCAGTGATTACCAAGACCAGAAAACCAATAACTTATGTGGGCTCGAGATTTTACAATGATTACTATTAATTCACTTACCCTCAATTCTCATGACCACCTGTCATGCCATGTATAGTTGAGATCTTTTGGCATGCCGGAAGTTACCTTTTTCTTAAAGCCCCCATTCTCCCTACCTACCGGTGTGCAAATCCTTCTGACCCTCTCCCGCCCTTCCACACAAGAACTACACCTCAAAGCCTTTTCTAATCCCCTACTTACTCCAGTCTTGATTTATCATTTCCTTCCATCTCAGACTTAAGCTGCATAATAGACCTGTGGATGTATGTTACTTTAACTGTCCTGTTCATTTGACCCAGGTGTTGACTACAAAATTTTATAAATAGATTTTTACTTCACAGAATATTCAACATTTAAAATAATTTTGATTTTGCCTTTAAATTTCATCAAGATCACAGTGAAGACAGAATACAAAGAAATAAGTGGAAATCCCAAAAATTTCAATCTTCTTTGCCATGACACTTTTGAAATTATAGAAAGTATTTTCCTTGAAGCAGCTTTGCTAGTCACCATTTCAGAAACCTCCAAAATGGAAATTTTAGTCCATGAAATGCAACCAAAGGCTTGAATTATTGTCATTCCTGATGATAAAATTTTTATCTTTAGGTTTTACAGTTTTTGCAGTAAAAATTGTCAGACATATTACTGCAGGATTTAACTACTAATAGAACTTATCTGTGCCTTAGTCATACTAATAAGATTTACTCCCAATAATAGCACTGCAGGTTTTTGCATTGTTTTCCAGTTACCATAGCAGTTATACTGTATAAACATTCCTGCAATCTTTAACTGCTAATGAAATTATTTCTTTTAAATCCACAGTTAACAAATTTACTCCTGACAATCCTACAGCAGTTCTTATGTCCTAAAAATACTCATTGTGGCAGGATAATACTTTAAAATATTAATTGATGGTTTCTGTAGTAGTTGTTTTTCCATGTACTTCTTTTTATCTTATGGCCTTTCTCCTCCTAGACTCTACCCTGATACACCCTCAGCATCACACCCACCCTCATTTAGGCTGGTCTTTGCTCATTGTTTCAGGAAAGGAATATAACAGAATGCAGAGAAACAGGGAACTTTTCCCTGGCTTTTGAGTTTCTAAATCCTAGCCCTTTAGGGAGCAATGAAATGAATCCTATTAGAGACCTACACTGTTCAGTATGATAACCTCTAGCCACAGGTGACTATTGAACACTTGAAATGCGGCTAGTTCAAGTTGAGATGTGCTGTAAATATAAAATATACACCAATATCAAAGACTTATCATGTAAAAAAAGGAATATATCTTATTCATAGTTTTATATTGATTACCTGTTGAAATTATAATATTTTGGATATATTGGGTTAAATAAAAGACATTAAAAATTAATTTCACCTGTAACTTTACCATGTTAATATTGTTACAGGAAAAATTTAAATTATACATGTGGCTTGCATTATATTCCTATTGGATAGTGTTGCTATAGACAATAGTAAAACTTCCTTTAACAGAGATGAGAAGTGGATTTCCTGAACTGGAAGGGGAAGAAGAATTGGGAGGAAAATATTGAGAAGCTAGATGCTGGTGGGTCCTTAGGACAATAAGTCCTAGTCTCACTCTACTCTGGCACAAGTTGTGGAGAGGTGCAGTTGAAATAGCAGGATCTATCTATGGAATCTGAGATCTGAGAGAGATAACTCAACATTCTTTTTCCTTGTTAGAGCCAAAGGGAGGTGGCAAGACCCCAGAGAGAAGAAAAAGCTGAACTATGTGTCTAGCCCAGCCCAGACTTTAGAGTACAGTTCAATAGAACTTTCTGTGATGAACAAAATGTTCATCGTGTCCAATATAGTAGCCTCTAGTCACTTGGGGTTATTAAGCACTTGAAATGTGTCTAGTGTAACTGAGAAACAGGAGTATTAATATTTAATCTTAATTAATTTAAATGTAAATAGTCGCATGTGACTGATAGCTACCATAATGGACAGTGAAGCCTTACATAGTACCATGAATGTTCTGAAAACCCAACACAATGATTTCCAGACACCCAAAAGGGTGCAGAGGGAACAGAAACCAACAGACCTAAAGGGGCCTTGTTGATAGACCAAGATTGACCCAGCAGCAATGTGTGGGAATGACTGCTATTGAGGAAGGATGCAGATTGGAAACCTTGGGAGAGCCAGCATGGTAGAGGAGGAGCAAGGATCAAATGCTCAACCCCCTTCCTCTAATACTATGTAAACCCCTTCAATTTAGATGCAGTCCCTGCCAGTGACTATGATTAAGTGTCTGCCACCTTTGTGAAATCAGAGCTTGAAACAGAAATTGAGTTATAAAAAATGAAATTATATTTCTTGAAAACCAGATTTTTTTTTAGATTGAGATTTGTACCTGCTATAAAACCTCAAATAATAATTCTAACAAAATACTTTTAAATTAATATTTATTCTTTTAAAAAAAACAGTCTTTCTTTCTTTATCATAGAACCCAAGTTCTTTGGTTGAAAGCTTAGAAAAGCTGCATCAGAAAACCATCTTTTACAGGGGCACCTGGGTAGCTCGGTTGAGCATCGGAATCTTGATTTCAGCTCAGGTCATGATCCCAGGGTTTGTGGGATTGAGTACCCCATTGGTCTCCACTCTGAGCATGGAGCCTGCCTGGGATTCTCTCTATATATCCCTCGGCCCCTCTCTCCCACTTATTCTCTTTCTCTCTCTCTCTCTCTCTCTCTCTCTCTAATTAAAAAAACAAAGCAAAACAAAATAAAACAAACAAACAAAAAGCTTAAGGGTGCCTGGGTGGCTCAGTGAGTTAAGCATCTGATTTTAGCTCAGATCATGATCTCACAGTTCATGGGTTAGAGCCCTGCGTTGGGCTCCACACTGCTAGTGTGCTTGGGATTCTCTCTCTCTTCCTCTCTCTCTGCTCCCCACCCTTCACTGTGCTTTTTCTCTCTCTCTCTCAAAATAAACTTTAAAAAAAATTTTTTTAACTTAAAAAAATGAAGAAAACCATCTTTGTTTCCATGCTAGTTTCCCATGAACAAGTCATGCAGTTAGTCATAATGAAATTTTGTATGTTGAACCTGAGATGACACTAATTCCAGGACCTAATTTGCATCCTAAAAAACCAGTTTTGTCTAGTTCTATAGCTTCTAGGAAAGACTAACCTGGGTTGGTAGAGACAGAGGAGCATCCTTAACGGCCTTGAAATTCAGATAGAGACAGATGCGAGTCTGTAGAGACCATCCTTTGGTGATTCAGTAGGTCTGACTTCTATTGTTAATCTGGAGCAGTATATTGAATGACGAGAAGGCTCAGAAATCCTCAAGAATGATTACAGACATTAATGATATTCAAAAGGTGGAGACTCAAAATGCTAGCAACACCACACAGACATTAAGCATTTGGGTGGATGACAGTCATAAGCATATTTGGCTCAGCTATCCTAATGTGGAACAGCTAAATACAACTTTGACTCTAGAGTACCCTTGCTGGTCTGCACCATTCTCTTGGTCTGATCCTTCAAATTACTTGAGATAATTTTGGGATAGTGAAGTCACAGTGCACAAATACTGTGTATGTGAAAGCAGGTGCAGTTATGAGATATTTACACATCACAAATAAGTGGGCCATTACTAGAGGTATTGCAACAAAGGTCTGAGTTGGAATTAGGAGCCATTTCCGAGAAATCTTTTGCTAAATTCAGTAAATGTATCTCCTATAAAATCAGTAGAGATTCCTGACCAAGATTTATTGGCCATTTCCCATGAAATGTAAAGAATCTTTGATGAATCATAAAGAGTAGAATAACCTCTGCTTCTTTTCTTCTATGTTTTAAAAAATTGGAATAAATGCTAGGTAACCAGAAACAGCATCCAGCCAGTGTTTTCCTCTGAATAATTCCTAGATGACTGTATTTAATGTGAACAAGATAATAAAATTAACATCTTCTGAAATAATAAGGTTAGACAGGAGAGGCAAAGAAAAAGCAATAGGAATTCACAATCTGGGAGGGCATTGAATACCCACCATGTGGTGTTAAATCAGAGCATTTCCATCTCAAACAGTGCAAAAAAAAACAACAGCAAGCTGAAATCAGGCGGAACCCCACTTACCAGGGCATTAGGCATGGGCCAAAGGAAAGAAGCCCTCTTGTAGAAGCTTGTCCCAAATGAGTAGAAATGGAAAATGAACCCAGCTTTCAGAGGGCAAAACTCATGCAGTTTGGGCAATCTGCTTAAGCAAGCTGAAGTGAAAAAAAAAAAAATTCCAGGCCAAGGGCAATAGCATAGAGCCAGAGAGAGCTGCAGTATCATTCCAGATCTCTCTTTTTACAGCAAATCACCAAATTAGTGACGAGGCTTACAGAGAGCAGAACATAGCCTGCTAGCAAAAAGGACTTTGTGAGATGTGCTGGACATTTCTTCATATTTTGTAGCAACTTTTGGATGCTATTTTTAAATATTCCAGATAATGAATCACTGATATTTTTCTCCAAAAAAAGAAAGTCAACTGTTGTGCAAGAGTTAAGTTTTTGTGCCACGGTTCAATCTTCTAAAAAATCCTGGTATCTTCAACATTAAAAACCATGACATCTTATCCCTGAAATAAATTTAGTCTATCTTAGATATTGAATATAGTACTAAGCTACACTTGGTGTGAAATAATTATCTGGCATTATCAGAGTCCCATTTCTCATTTCAAAAACTTATATGCGCACCCTTCCCCTGATAACAAGTATTATATACTTCAGTGTAGAAAACAAGAATGTTGTACTTGTGCGTCTTTCTTCACACAACATATACTAAAAAGACGTATATTTAAAGGTCATAGCTTGATCATCTTTAAAATATTCACTCTGTCCTCAAACAACCGAAGCAAAAACAGAAGCCTATTGATGACTGCTGAACTTCTTTTATTCTTATAACATACCTCCTAATTACTCAAAAAGCTACCTTATACATGCCTCTTCTCCAGCTTTACACGCCAGTTTACAAAATAATTACCCAAATCTTGCAGTTGGTTGTCAATAATGAATAAGGGTAACTTGTTGAGTACTTCTTAATATATGTCATGCTGGAAAGTGAATGATGATAGTAACTGCTCTTCGACATTATGTGCTATGCACATGTGCAATGCCCAGGAATGTTTTTGATCAAATAGTTTTGCCAATAGTTCCTTCTGCTTTCTCATATTAACATCTTATTAATTTTCAGCTGATTTTGTAAGCTTTAAGGCAACAACGTAACTTGTACCTAGTTTTGCTACAGAGAGTACAACTTTGAATAATAGTTTTAAGATTTTGATTTTCTTTGATGATATTTTTACTAAAAAATTCATTTATTCATTAATAACTTGTGAATAACTACTAAGCTCAAAGCATTGTGCTAAGTATTGGGAATGTAGCACATCAACAGATAAAATCCCTGCCCTCATGGAACTCACATTCTGCATCAGTTGGAAACCATTATTAAATATTTGCGTTAGAAAAATCTCAGTTGATAAAAGGCCACACTATGCTTCGTTTAACAATGACAAAAAAAAAGCTAACTGAGAAAAATGTTATAAGAGACAATGCACTGGGGACTAACATTAATAGAAAGCCCACTCAATGAAATTTAATTTTCAGATACTTATTGTTGTACTTCCAATTTACATATTTATTTCCTGTACAAAGTCACATATAGGTTTGTCACAGCTAATACAGATTTATAATCTATATTTGCACTGGAGTGCTGTTTACAATTTATGTTTATTTCTTTATTTGAATTGTAATATTTACATTACTATTTTATCATTATTTTATGCTTCATTGAACCACTTTATAATATTGATCCATTTTTTAAAATTATTGATATAGGGCAACACTACTGTAACTACAAAATGTAAAATTAACATGCCAAAACTGAAACTACATTGATTGAGAGATTATTTGTTAAAGGTTAACTAAGCCAATCTGATCAATGCATTCCTTGGAGCTCAACATGTAGCTTCTAAGAATGGTTATTAGGAATGTGACAGGATCTTAAGAAACACACACCTATCCTAATTTCCCTTTTGACTTGGTAAAATAATTTTCAGAAAATAAAATATAAAAAGCTTATTTTCACTGCTTTATGCTCAGAAATATTTTAGATCTCTTCCTAGATATCCTTAGAGGTAAAATAGTTACAAATTACCTTTTATCTTACATGTGTTCTATGATTTTAGAAAATGTAAAAATACACAGAGAATAAATACTTAAAGAGAATATAAAATTTTATGCTAGGGTGTAAAGGCTATGAGTGATACCATTTCTTTTTAAAATTCTCCTTTAATGTTTTAAATTGTTTTTTACAATAATGACTAAAATTGTATAACTATAGTCTTAGATTGAAGATATTATGTAAGTCTTTATGTACTCTTTTTATTTTTTAAAGTTTATTTTGAGAGAGTGTGTACATGCGTGTGCAAGTGGGGGAGGGGCATAGAAAGACAAGGAGAGAGAGAGAATCCCAAGCAGGCTCCACAACGTCAGTGCAGAGCCTAATGTAGGGCTCGAACTCACAAACCATGAGTTCATGACCTGAGCCAAGTCAAACGCTTAACCAACTGAGCCACCCAGGCACCCCTATGTACTCATTAAAATGTTCTTTCACTATCTAAAGGCGTTTCATCTATAGTTTCTGTTTATAAATTGTATCTAATTGATAAAAATGAAAATTCTCCTTGAATAAATCCATTCCTACCACATCTAAGGTGTTCTGATTCTAGATCCATTTTGCCCATGGACACACCTCAGTTTGGGGATTGAATGAAGATTTTCTTTCACAAAACATTCTATTCCTAGGAGTATCTTCTGTATTTTATATCACAAAAAGGATAAGTTTTAATCAGTACTTTTTATGTGCTTGAATTGCTTTATTGAGATTTAGAACCATGTATTTCATGGTGCTGCTGGGTATTTTCCCCATCAGTCTCTAATTGTGGGCTCGTGTTTAACTCCCTTCCTATTTTCACATTCTGTAGGGAGGATTCTTTTCTCTGCTCAAATAAGCAAATATTTGCCAGGTGCCTACTATTTGCAAGAAAGTGTTAACGTCAAAAAATACATTGTAAAAATGCATAAAAATGTATAAAATTTTTTACATTTAAAGAATACATAAGTCACAGCTGGAGACTTCAAGAAACTTAAAACTAGTTTCAGAGAAAAAATGTGATATAATAAAAATGTAAGCTATCACAAATGTGATAGCTCATAAAATAAGAAACAGGCAAACAGAAGAAGCAGTCTAAGACAGAATTAAAAGAGATATTAGAAATCTGTTACTGTCTCGTAGTCTAAAGCAACTCAAGCCACTTATAGTGATGCACACAGAGCAGATGATGAGGCTGACCCTGAGAGAACTGGGTTACTGTTGTAGCTCCATCACTTACTAATTGTGTCATCCTAGGAACTCCGGTAACTTCTCTGGATGGAAGGGGGAGGGGTAGACATACATATATATGTACACACAACTCCATGTCAAGCCAGGCAGACACAGTTCTGGGACAACTGGTAGAAATAGAATGATTAGGAAAGAGAAGAAATTTTTTCTGGGATTGGTAGCTAGGAGGATGACTACTCTGCTACCAGAGACCTCTGCTAGAACAAGTCCACCTGAGAGAGAAGCCGAAACTGAGAAAGCCAGGAAATGAAACCGAGCAAAGTTTGCTTCATTTGCCTCATCTGTAAAATGGAAATGGGAAAATGATACTTTGCTACCTGGAGGTAAGGGCTAGAAGAGATACCCTCCTAAGACCCCTTCGACTCTGTTTCTGTGATTTTAAAAATTCCTGCCTTTAATAAATGGATGCATGTGTGCAGAATCTAAAAGAGGCATTTAGAATTTCTCAACAGTTGTTTCCATTATGATAATCTAGTTTTTGCTACCTTAAAAAGGTTGTTTCTCTCCCCCTTGGGGCTACTTTTGTTTTTGTTTTCATTATGGTGTGACTTTTATTCCCGTGACTCATTGCATAACTGGGAACCTGTATCTCCCACTCCCTTCCCCCATTCCCCACCTCTGGCAACCTTCAGTTTGTTCTCTGTATCTATAGGTCTGATTCTGCTTTTTTGTGTGTTTATCATTTGGGTTTTTTTAGATTCCACATATGAGTGAAATCATAAAGTATTTGTTTTTATCTTGGTCTGACTTATTTCACTTAGCATTATACTCTCTAGGTCCATCCATGTTGACCCAAATGGCGTGATCCCATCCTTCTTTATGGCTGCATTATATATTACATTATATTTTATATATTCTATATATTTTAGAATATATATATTAGAATATATATTCTATATATTTTAGAATATATATATTAGAATATATATTCTATATTCTATATATTAGAATATATATATTAGAATATATATTCTATATATTAGAATATATATTAGAATATATATTTTAGAATATATATTCTATATAGAATATATATATTCTCTATATATTTATATATTATTTATTTAAAAATAAAAATTATTTATTATATTTTATATATTATATGTATATAATATCACATCTTCCTTATCTATTCATCTATCAGTTGACTCTTAGGTTACTTCCATATCTTGGCTATGGTAAACAATGCTGCAATAAACATAGGAGTGCATATATCTTTTAAATTAGTGTTTTCATTTCCGTTGTGTAAAATACCCAGTTAGTGGAATTATTGGATCATATGGTATTTCATTTTTAATATAAAAAATTTAATGTTTATTTTTGAGAGAGAGAGAGAAAGAGAGAGACAGAGTGCGAGCAGGAGAGGAGCAGAGAGAGAAGGAGACACAGAATTCGAAGCAAGCTCTAGGCTCTGAGCTGTCAGCACAGAGCCCGACATGGGGCTCAAACCCATGAACTGTGAGATCATGACCTGAGCTAAAGTCAGACGTCTAATTGACTGAGCCACCCAGGTGCCCCTCTATTTTTAATTTTTTGAGTAATATCTATACTATTTTCCACAATTGCTGTACCAATTTAGTTGTGGCTATTTGATTGCATTTGTCTAACTTTAATTTTCTGATTGATCAAAAATTGAAAGTTTATAGTCACAATTCCCATGAAGGCATAATGGTGTCTGTCAGGAACATGGAAGATATTATTGCTAAATGTACCAATTCCTAATTCGATTATTTATACTCAACTCTAAAGGAGACAGTAGTCAATTTTGGTCATTTTGTAAATTATCTATGATAAATTATAAACAAAAGAAGCATCGTTATACCATATTACTCTTTCTAGAGTAATGGAAATGGCAATCTAGCCCAAAGAGCTCAATCTTTTCCAGTACGAATTGCTGAGGTTGTTTGAACTCTCTTTGGAGTGATACCCATGATTCACAATAATTTTGTTATTGCATTATAAAGCTTAAGAGTACAAAACACCATATACCGAAATTAACACAAAAAGGATTATCAACCTAAATATTAACCACTAAAACTATAAAACTCTTACTAGAAACAGGGGTAAATCTTTGTGAGCTTGGGCTTGGCAATGTTTTTTAGATGTGATAACAAAAACATGAACAACAAAGAAAAATTGTGCCTTATCAAAATTAAAAACTTTTGTATTTTAAAGACACCATTAAGAAAGTTAAGATAGCCAATAAATGGGAGAAAATATTTCCATATCACATATCTGATAAGGAGCTTGTCTAACTCAACAATAGACAAATAATCCAATTTAAAAATTGGCAACAACTGTTGGTGGGAATGCAAATTGGTGCAGCCACTCTGGAAAACAGTGTGGAGGTTCCTCAAAAAATTAAAAATAGACCTACCCTATGACCCAGCAATAGCACTGCTAGGAATTTACCCAAGGGATACAGGAGTACTGATGCATAGGGGCACTTGTACCCCAATGTTTATAGCAGCACTCTCAACAATAGCCAAATGATGGAAAGAGCCTAAATGTCCATCAACTGATGAATGGATAAAGAAATTGTGGTTTATATACACAATGGAGTACTACGTGGCAATGAGAAAGAATGAAATATGGCCCTTTGTAGCAACATGGATGGAACTGGAGAGTGTGATGCTAAGTGAAATAAGCCATACAGAGAAAGACAGATACCATATGTTTTCACTCTTATGTGGATCCTGAAAAACTTAACAGAAACCCATGGGGGAGGGGAAGGGGAAAAAAAAAAAAAAAGAGGTTAGAGTGGGAGAGAGCCAAAGCGTAAGAGACTCTTAAAAACTGAGAACAAACTGAGGGTTGATGGGGGGTGGGAAGGAGGGGAGGGTGGGTGATGGGTATTGAGGAGGGCACATTTTGGGATGAGCACTGGGTGTTGTATGGAAACCAATTTGACAATAAACTTCATATATTGAAAAAAAATTGGCAACAGATTTAAATAGTCATTTCTCCAAAAAAGATATATAAATGATCAATAAGCATATGAAAAGATGCTCAACATCATTTGCCATCAGGGAAATGGGAATGAAAACCATAATGAGATACCACTTCAGACCCAGTAGGATGGCTTAAAATCAAAGATAATAACAAGTGCTGGTCTGGGGCACCTGGGTGGCTCAGTCAGTTAAGCGTCCGACTTCGGCTCAGGTCATGATCTCGCGGTCCGTGAGTTCGAGCCCGCGTCGGGCTCTGTGCTGACCTGCTTCAGATTCTGTGTCTCCCTCTCTCTCTGACCCTCCCCTGTTCATGCTCTGTCTCTCTCTGTCTCAAAAATAAATAAACGTCTGGGGCGCCTGGGTGGCGCAGTCGGTTAAGCGTCCGACTTCAGCCAGGTCACGATCTCGCGGTCCGTGAGTTCGAGCCCCGCGTCAGGCTCTGGGCTGATGGCTCGGAGCCTGGAGCCTGTTTCCGATTCTGTGTCTCCCTCTCTCTCTGCCCCTCCCCCGTTCATGCTCTGTCTCTCTCTGTCCCAAAAATAAATAAAAAACGTTGAAAAAAAAAATTTAAAAAAAATAAAAAAATAAAAAAATAAAAAAAATAAATAAACGTTAAAAAAAAAAACAAAAAACAAGTTCTGGTGAGGATGCAGCAAAATTAAAGCCCTCACTGGGGCACCTGGGTGGCTCAGTTGGTTAAGCGTCCAACTCCAGCTCAGGTCATGACCTCACAGTTTATGAGTTCGAGCCTGGAGACTGCTTCAGGTTCTGTGTCTCCCTCTCTCTGCCCCTCCCCAGCTCACACTCTATCTCTCTCTCTCTCACACAAAAATAAATAAATATTTTTTGAAAATTAAAAAAAAAAAATGAAGCCCTTATGCATTGCTGGTCAGAACAGCCACTTTGGAAAAGAGTTTGGCAGTTCCTCAAAATGTTAAACATAGAGTTATCATATAAGTCAGCAATTCCACTCTGAGGTATACACACGATAGAAATGAAAACATATGGCTACACAAAAATGTGTATATGAGTGTTCATAGCAGCATTATTCATAATAGTCATAAAGTGGAAACAACCCAAATTTCATCAGGTGATGGAAGGATAAGCCAGCTATGGATATCCATATGACAGAATGTTATTCAGCCATAAAAAGGAATGAAGTACATTCCTTTAATAGATGAGACAACATAGATGAAACTTTAAAATATGCTAAATGGAAGAGATCAGTTATAAAAGACCACATATAATTTCATTTATATGAAATGTCGATAATAGGCAAAACCATAGAGATGGAAAGTAGACTAGTGATTGCCAGGGCCTTGGGGAAGAGGGAAATGGAAAAGTGATTGTTAATGGATATAGGGTTTCTTTTGGGGGTGATGAAAATACTTGAAAATTACATAGTGGTGATGGGTGCACAACTCTGTGAACATATGAAAAAGCATTGAATTGTACACTATTGTTTTAAAGATTTTAAGTTATCTCTACACCGCATGTGAAGCTCAAACTTACAACCCTGAGACCAAGAGTCACATGTTCCACCAACTGAGCTAGCCGGGTGCCCCATGAATTGTACAATTTGAAAGTCACAAAATGGGTAAAGTTTATGATGTGTCAGTTATACCTCATGAAACAGATATTAAGGAAAACAAAACAACATAGACACAGACCACTGACCAAAGGCACTTGCCAATTATATTATTCTGCAGCCACATTTAACCAAACGTCACAGGACAACTGAATGTGCTGGAGAGCTTGGCAAAATATAGTATTCTAACACAGAAATTTAAAATGTAAAAGTGCCCTACACTTGGATTTAGGAGATGTGTGTTCTAGGTTTGCCTGGACCCCAACCAAAATTTATAGGCAAAGATTGTTACTTGCCTCTGAATATCCATTCTCCTTTTCTTCTCTAGCAATAAGAACCCAGATTTAACTGAGCCATTTCCAGTCAGCTGAAGACCTGCCAAGCTTCATCTGCAGTTAGATTATGGCTTGTGCCTAAATTTGGCTAAGTCTTATAATTTCTAGGAAGTTTTCTCAAAGGGAGGGAATGTACCTTTCCTGGTCCCTCCATCCTATTGTTGAGATATAGTTGGGTTGGCTAGATCTCCAACAGCTATCTTGGATCATGAGGATGAAGGACAGCAAGTGGCAAGCTGGAAGCAATCTGGGTCCCTCCCAAATTTGTAGAATAAATACCCTTAACCTTACACTGCTTACCAGCAGATTTCTTTTATATGAAACAGAAATAATCACATAAGCCACAGTTCTTTTGTGGGTTTTCTTTTCTGTCACATGTAAAGGTACATAATCCTAACTAATACACTGAATTTATGAAGGGTAAAGAGGAAAAGGACCTTTAGGTTGGTTTGGAGAAGGAGAATGTACTCTTTAAAAAAAAAGTTAAAGCCCCCTTTCTGGATGGAGCTACTTTCTAAATTAACCTAAGGACATTCAAGGGCTCTTGATTTGATCTTCCAAAAGTTTGTTGACAATGGCCAAAATATCTCAAACTGTGCAAATCCTTCATCACTACACCTGCCTCCTCTCCCTGGCATTTTCATTTCAGCTGAGATCAGCCAGAAAATTCCAAACACTATGAGTTTCAAATCTGACTAGTTTGTAGGGAAAAGGTAGGATCTTTTCTTTGAAAAGGTTTCCAGTGGTATTCTAATTTCTTCTTTCGTCTACTCCAGTTTCCTAACCTTGACTAAATATATATGGTTAGTTAAGCATTTGATTGAGGGGCATAAGAACAGCCCCTAGTGGGTAATAAAGTTTTAAAATCATGCATTCTTGGCTACTAGATCTTCCATGGCTTTATAGCTGGTCAGGATTTGTTCACAATCTTATGCAATAATTATTTTAAATTATTCAATTAAAAAAGCCACCCATTACCACTATGTAATTTTAGAGCGTTTTCATCACCCCCAAAAGAAACCCTATATCCATTAGCAATCACTTCCCCATTTCCCTCTTCCCCACACCCCGGGAAATCACTGCTTTCCATCTCTATGGTTTTGCCTGTTATGGATATTTCATATAAATGAAATTATATGTGGTCTTTTATAACTCACCTCTTTAATTTAGCATATTTTAAAGTTTCATCCATGTTGTCTTTGTTATTATCTATGACAAAGGTGGCAAGAATATACAATGGGAAAAAGACAATCTCTTCAATAAATGGTGCTGGGAAAACTGTGAAGCTACATGTAAAAGAATAAAACTGGACCACTTTCTTACACCATACACAAAATAAACTCAAAATGGATTAAAGACTTAAATCTGAGACATGAAACCATAAAACTCCTGGAAGAAAACAAAGGTGGTAATTTTTTTTATATCAGCCATAGAAACATTTTTCTAGGAATGTCTCCTCAGTCAGGGGAAACAAAAGTATAACTATTGGGACCGCACCAAAACAAAAGCTTTTGCACAATGAAGGAAATTATCAACAAAACAAAAAGGCAATCTACTGAATGGAAGAAGATATTTACAAGTAATATATCCTGTAAGGGGGTTAATATCCAAAACATATAAAAAACTCATATAACTCAACACCACAAAAACCCAAGATAATCCAAATAAACAATAGGCAGAGGACTTGAATAGACATTTTTTCAAAGAAGACATACAAATGGACAACAGACACATGAAAGGATGCTCAACATCACTAATCATCAGGAAAATGCAATCAAAACCACAATGAGATTATCACATTACCCTATGATCCAATAATTCCAGTAACTGGAAATTACCCAAGGAAAACAAAAACATTAATTCAAAAAGATATATTTATATACATAAAAGATATATGCACTCCTATGTTTATTGCAACATTATTTACAATGGCCAAAATATGGAAGCAACCTAAGAGTCTATTGATAGGTAAATGGATAAGAAGATACACACACATACACACACATACACACGCACACACAAGTATTATAAGAAAGAATGGAATCATGCCACTTGTGACAACATGGATAGACGTAGAGAGGATAATGTTAAGTGAAATAAGTCAGACTGAGAAAGATAAATACCATATGATTTCACTCATATATGGAATTTAAGAAACAAACAAATGAAGAACAGAAGAGACAAACAAGGGAATGGGCTCTTAAATACAGAGAACAAACTCATGGTTTCCAGAAGGCGTGTCGGGGGGAGAGGGGGATGAGTGAAACAGATAAAGAGGATTAAGAGTACACACTTATCTTGATGAATAATGAGTAATGTATAAAATTGTTGAATCATTATATTGTACACCTGAAACAAATATACTATATGTTAATTAGACATACATATATACTTCAATAAAAAGAGAAAAAAACTAAAAGTGTACAATCAAATTATATTTTCAAAGTCAAAAACCATATTTGAGGGGCACGTGGGTGGCTCAGTTGGTTAAGCGTCTAGCTCTTGATTTCAGCTCAGATCATGATCTCATAGTTCGTGAGTTTGAGCTCTGCACTATTAGTGCAGAGCCTGCTTGGGATTCTCTCTCTCTCTCTCTCTCTCTCTGCCTCTCCCCTGCTCGTGGTCTCTCTCTAAGTAAATAAATAAACTTAAAAAATATTTTTAAAAAAACATATGCACATCAACATCCCCTGTGGGGTTTTAGACAATACCAATGTGATTAAAGAACAAACTCATCACAATTTGTTTACAGAATTTTAAAACAACATGCATGCAAATTCTGCCATATGAAGAAATACTAAATACTAGAAAATCCTGAGAAATAACTTTTTGCTTCCTAAAGTTACAAAACCTACTGCTATTTTAGTAATAATTGTAATTGTTTTCAGCGTATATTTTATCATTCATGCATGAAAGACTACAACTCACTTTAAATGCAAGGACAGATAAATACGCAATAAAATTGTTTCATTGGGAAAAGTTCAGTCAGGGTTTGGTATTAATGTAATCATAATATGGTCACAAGATCTGGGCTCTTGCTCATGAAAACAAATACTTGCAATTTTTTAAAAGAAATTTTTTCTTTCTTTATAAAAAGTTTATTTGTTTTGAGGAGGAGGTGCAGAGAGAGAGAGAGAGAAAGAATCCCAAGCAGGCTCTGTACTGTCAGCACAGAGCCTGACACAGGGCTCAAACTCACAAACCATGAGATCATGACCTGAGCTGAAATCAAGAGTCTCAAGCTTAACCGACTCAGGCACCCAGGGACCCCTACTTTTTTTTTTAATTGGCTCTTTGCCCAATGTGGGGCTTGAACTCAGAACTCCAAGATCAAGAGTCACATGCTCTACTGACTAAGCCAGCCAGGTGCCATGACATTTGTAATTTTTAAAAATTATTTCAATATTAGCAGAAATTTTGTTTTAGGGAGACACATCAAAATAGATTCTGAACTAGCCTACTCTTGTTTTTTTTTTTTCCTATCACTCTTGATATTTTCTGTGTTGAGGTTACACTTACAGATATTTATTATATTCACAGCTCACTGATAAGGTTTTGAGACTTATGGATGATGATGTTGATGATGATGATGATGATGATGATGTAATCTCTATGTGCCACATGGGGCTCGAACTCATGACTTCAAGGTCAAGAGCTGCTTGCTCTACTGACTGCCAGCCAGGCACCCCAAGGCTTCTGTCTTTTAATAAGTAAGAATGACTTGAGTTTTAATGCATTTAAAGATCCTTTTCAATAAAAGTGACTATAGACCTTGAAACTTCTTTTTAAATTTTTAAATATTTGTGCTGGATTAGTAACTATAAAAAAATGATAGGCTTCAAATGATTTATACACTTAATTATGGGACTCCTGAGTATGGATGGATGAAATGGGTTACATACATCCTTACTTAGGGTTGCATGAAAATAGCCTTTTCAGTACTCATAACAGTGCCTTCCATGAATCAAAGCCAGAATAGTCATTCTGAAAATTGAATCCAGTCCTGTATCAGTCCTCTACAAAGAAAGGAGAACTAATGTAAAATTTCTAGTTGTTGAGAAGAAAAAAAAATCCTATTTTGATTTTGGCTATTTCAAAAGTGGCTGCTTATACTTTCTCTATGATTAAGGCTAGGTGGAGAAAAGGCAGAGATGAATAAAATAAAATAATACGTCTGACATATGGAAAGTACTCAGTAAATGCTGACTTCCTTCTTTTTTGTTCCTTTTGAAGAGAGATTTTAGTAGATAACTTGTTGATTAAATTAATTAAGTGTAAGGGAGGAGATGGTATTGATCATTCATGCTATCTAAAATATCCAACTTATACATCCAATGATTTACTTTCTTTTTTTTTTTTTTTAATTTTTTTTTTTTCAATGTTTTTTATTTATTTTTGGGACAGAGAGACACAGAGCATGAACGGGGGAGGGGCAGAGAGAGAGGGAGACACAGAATTGGAAACAGGCTCCAGGCTCCGAGCTGTCAGCACAGAGCCCGACGCGGGGCTCGAACTCACAGACGCGAGATCGTGACCTGGCTGAAGTCGGCCGCTTAACCGACTGCGCCACCCAGGCGCCCCATGATTTACTTTCTTAATAATTATCTCTTAAGCTATAAATCAGAGCCTGAAAGAGCCTTCAAAAAATCTGCTTCTAGTTATATCACTTCACTGCTTTTGCAAAGGTCAAGTTCCAATGAAAAGGCAACCTAAGGAGTCTTTTCCAGAGTCTACTTTTTAAATGAAAGTTCCTCTCTTCTTCTTTCAAAAGTAGGCACATCTAATATTTTGTATACTTACACACTCTGGTGAAGAAGTCATCTATTAGTTCACTCATTTGAAAATTTTAGCAGTAACTACTTTGGGACTAGGTCACTTTTGCTATCTTTCCTTGAATCTCCTCAATCCAAGACTTTATTAAGGCCATACTTACTCTTGCCTCTTAATCTTTCCATAGCCATTCTGTGCAGTTTCTGGAGCCCTTCAGGGTATCTTTTTTTTTTCTCTAAGTAATCTCTGATCCGAATACGAGGCTTGAATTCATGACCTCAAGATCAAGAGTTATATATTCTACCGACAGAGTCAGTCAGCCACCCCTAGGAGTATCCTGAAAGCAATATTTTTGTTCTTGGTATTGGTATGCTTACAGATGGTTTCATAGAACATAGCTATCCTCTTGTATTTAGCTTGGCACATCAATCCATAAAGAAAATTGGGAAAGCTTAATGAGAAATTAATATGCCATGTTTCAAATGTATTTTTATTGAATCTAGGTAGGAATACCAAGAAAATTAGGTAGACAATAAGTGGTTACTTGTATTCCTAAATAGTTCATACTTCTATACAGAAGGGAAACCCATATATCACACAACACAACCATACATTGTCTGAGACCCTCGGGACTGCTGAAGGACACTGGGATTTCTTATGCCCTCTTTGTGCTAGTAGAAGACTGCACGTAGATCAACAGGAAGATAGGCCTAAGGCAAAACAATTTCTGAACTTTATAATTTCTAATCTTTGATGCAGAAAAGGTTTACCCCCCTCCCTCCATCCATAGGAAGATTATCTTAGGGTTTGAAGAAGGAGGGTAGTATTTAAATAAAAGGCTTACTCAGATTTTGAAAAGTAGAAAGGGAGTGATCACAGACAGTGTTCAGAGCTCAGAAGGATCTTAGAGAATATTTAATTTAATTCCCCTAAGAATAACAAGACCAAGAAAGTATTTGTGTCTGCTTCAGGTCAAAACAGCCAGAAGGCAAGAGGTCACATGGAGTAGTGGAAAGAGCATGGACTTTATGGCTGACAGCGTGGATTTGAATCCAGCTCTTCTCATAGCTATCTGAATGGTTTTCTCACATACAAATTGGGAATAGTAGGACCTGTCTGTTAAAGTTGTTGTGAAGAGTAAATGATATAACCTACATAATCTGCCCAGAACGGTTGTTAGTATTCTGCAAATGTTTAGCAAATGTTATTCTCAGTGCAGGAACCCACACCAGGGTCTTTTGACTCCAACTCTTGTACACTGCACTGCACTATCAATACAGCTGGCCAGAAGAATTCAAATATTTGCTTCAAATATAAGATTCCAATGAAATAAATTGTGCACAACATCAAATAATGTTTTAAAAACATTCACTAATCAATGCAAGCAATACCCAGTCCTTTTTAGACAAAATTAAATGTCCCACTTTTCTCAGTGATTTTTGCTGTTTTCAGATACACACAGCTCAGTACAAAGAGATGACACAAGGGACTTTTTATCTGCAATGCAGAGAGCAATACAGAGATAATTTATATCCGAACTTGCCGTTAGCTCCATATGGCATGTATTCATCATTTAGTGGGTTCAGTGCCCTATCTTTAGAGCTTCAGTGATCAGGGTAGAAACTGCCTACTTATTTATGCTTGGCTGGACTGAAAATATAGAGAGAGGAAGAGGTGAAGGGAAATGCCACTCCCTGCAAGAACTGGCCCTGAAGTTAGGAGTCTAGGATTAACATTGGCTTGTCCAGGAATAGCAGACTCTGTTTTAAAGGGTAGGCAAAATGCAGATGACATGAGGTGTATTATTTATGGGTTGCAATCATGCATGTTATTCCTGTCTGCCCCACAAAGGACTTGACTGTGGTTAAATGTACGGCTGTCTTCTTTTTGTTCAGCACAAAGCCTCACTCACACCGGGCAAGTGGGTATTTGCAGCAACATGTGATCAATTAGTTTGTATCAGAAATAGGAGAAATCGCTCTCAAAAGCCAAATTAGGAATTAACCAACCCCATTCCCATGCTCCTACTTCAGAGAGGGAGAGTAGAAAGAGAAGCACTGTATTCTCCTGTCCCTACTGAGAGTAAAGTAACAACGGGTTCTCCTCTCCCGTTGCTTGGAAAGTCAAAGACTCAGTCCCTTTATACAAAAGGAATTTTGATTTTCCTCCAATTTTTGACTCAAAAGATATATAAATCTTTCAAGCTGGAAGAATCTGTTTTTTTATTCTTCAGTCACCAGGATTATCTCAGTGATGGGAAAGAGGGAATTCTGAAGTGTACACTCCCCTCCCCAATGCCATCATAATATTAAGTATATATTTAGTGCTATAATTCAAACACTGGAGCAAAATGTGCAGCCATTTATAACCTCTGGAATATTAAGAATGATTATGGACTGTTATGGTTTGAATTGTGCACACCCTCCCCCATATGCTGAGGTCTTAACCCCCAGTACCTCAGAATGTGACCTTATTTGGAACAAAGGTTATTGAAGAGGTAGTAAAGAAGAGATCATTAGGGGGCACCTGGGTGGCTCAGTCGGTTGGCCATCCGACTTTGCCTCGGGTCATGATCTCACTGCTCATGAGTTTGAGCCCCGCATCAGGCTCTGTGCTAACAGCTCAGAGCCTGGAGCCTGCTTCAGATTCTGTGTCTCCCTCTCTCTCTGCCCCTCTCCTGCTCATGCTCTGTCTCTTTCTCTCCAAAATAAATAAACATTCAAAAAATTTAAAAAAAGAAGAGATTAGCAAGGGCTCTAATCCAATATGACTGGTATCCTTATAAAAATGGGAAATTTGGACTCAGATGGCCACATAGGAAGAATACCATGTGAAGATGAAGGCACAGATTGGGGTGATGCATTTATAAGCCAAGGAATGCCAAAGATTGCCAGAAAACCACCAGAAGCTAGGGAAGAGGCATGGAGCTGATTCTTCCTCACAGTGCTCAGAAGAAACCAACACCATCTATACCACAATCTTAAAATTCTAACTTGCAGAACTATGAGATGATAAATTTCCATTTTTTAAGCCACACAGTCTGTGGTACTTTGTTATTACAATCCTAGTGAATATATGGAATTCCCTTCCTCCTTCCTTCCTTCCCTGCTAGACTTCATGAAAAGGAGGCTGGAAGACAGGAACATGATTTTCCGTTTAAGTCATTGATGGACTTTAGGCCTTTTGTATCATTAAGAAATACAAATTCTTGTTAAAAGGCATATCCACACCTGACTGTAACTAAAAGTTTGGCAATAGTGGGCAAAAGGAGCTGCCCCCAAGGGACATATATGCCAATGTCTTCATGTGCTCAAAATCAAATTATGGCTCCTAAAACTCAATGGCTCATTTTAAACCCTCAAGAACTAGAGCCTTTCCCTTGTTTTCTTTTTTTTTTTTTTAATTTTTTTTCAACGTTTTTTATTTATTTTTGGGACAGAGAGAGACAGAGCACGAACGGGGGAGGGGCAGAGAGAGAGGGAGACACAGAATCGGAAACAGGCTCCAGGCTCCGAGCCATCAGCCCAGAGCCTGACGCGGGGCTCGAACTCACGGACCGCGAGATCGTGACCTGGCTGAAGTCGGACACTTAACCGACTGCGCCACCCAGGCGCCCCTCCCTTGTTTTCTTCCACAGTGGCTTTTCCCTACCTTGACTGAAGAATTCATTTTTCAACTTGCTGAAAAGTTTTACTTTGTCCAGACTTACCCATCCACCTCGAAAATGGAGCAGAGCAATAAGCTATTACCTTTCCTTCTTTCTCAAGGAGTGATTTCCCCTACTCCCACACAGTGGAGTCTAGCCCAGGTTTTAACTTATTGTCCCCTACCTTTTCTACCCACTGCCACATGAAAGATGAGTTTCCAAGACCACTGTTTGTCTATTGTGTTCTTCTAAGGGCTTCTCAGTGATACAGCACCGAGACTACTGACACTTGCATCTGAACATTTATGCACATCCCCATACTGTCACAGAGTTGTTCTTTGTTTCTTAAGATGGCACTACTAGATAAGTTCCAATGTGTATGCCTGATACAGAGTAGCCTTATCTACTCTGAGAATATGGGGCCTTCTTGTGCCAAATGTGCCTGACACTGATTCTTAGACTAAAGACCTTCCAAAATCCAGAACTGGTTGGTGTGCTTAGAGCTTGCTATATCCTCATCTATGATGGAACTGGAGCTTCTATTCATAAAATAGCAAAGTCTAAATCTCCAACTGCCTGGGTCTACAGCCTATAGAAATTTCCCAGACATCAGTGATGTTACCACATTGCTTGAAGCTATTCTAGCAAATAGACATCTGTGGGTTTTGCCTGCCCAGCATTTATTCCTCCTCCTTCCCTAGTTTTCCCATTTTCTGTCCTTGTGGTTTAGGTGCTGACTTTATAAACCCAGCCCTAGGCCTCTACCATTAGTGAAGAAGGTGCACATGACCAAAAACAAGCTAATGAAATCAATCAGGGCCTTGTGCGAAAACTGCTGGGAAAAAGGTACTGTCTCTATTTGACTTGGGGTTGGGAAGAAAATAAGCCTGGAGTTTTTAGGGGCCACCAGGTGAAAGGAATCTTCTGAGAATGAAGCGAAGATGAGAGATAGAGATATCCAGGGGAGTGCGTTGTGAATGATGTCTGGACATCATCTGCATCTTTGAGTCCAGCCAAACCTGAAATTTTCAGCTATGTAAGTCAATAAATTCCCTCTGCTTAGGCCATTTTGAGGTGGGTTTTCTGGCACTTGCAGTTGAAGGTATCCCAATATATCCATTGTTTCTTTTGGCCTTCTGTCTTCTATTTCTTGCTTAGTATACAAGTTGTTCTTGTGCATGACCTTTACATGTTTAGCTCCCTCATAACTGCTGGGATGAGCTTCACTTCAGTGTTAATAGGATGTTCGGTGAATTTGCTCTTGTTAATCTTATTCTTCCAGTGAGAGAATTTATAGGTAGTTGATGGTGAAATTGTTCCCCCAAACCCAAACCCTAGAGGTAGGCAGGATAGCTGCCTAGAAGGTCAGGAAACATCATAGCTTATTATAAGACTATGACCTAGTTAAGAGCTTGAAACGTGTTGGCACCATCTGTCTGTCAGATTTCTAAACGTTAGGATAATCTTGATTTATTTCTAGACTTTGTCAATCAGTTTACCACATGCTATCTGCAAAACAGTATCCAATGACATCCTCATTCCAGGCTGAGTATAGGATTTTCTTGGTGCGTGCTTGTATGTGGCTTTGGTTTTATAGCTGCTATAAAAAAAAAACTTCACAGATGTTTACAATGAACAACAACCAAAAAATCCCAGATAAAGTAGAAATAAGGCTATTAATTCAAATGCACCGGAAAATCTGCTTCTTAGCAATTTCCAAGCCGGGAGAACTGGAGAATGACAACAATCTCCACCTAGACAGTATCTACCCCCATGGCCAATGAAGGACACATAGACCCCTTATTTAGCACTTTCTATGACACATCACATCCTACTAAAGAATTAAAATATCTTAGACTTGGAGAGGCCATGCTGTCATAGAGCTTGATTTACTCAGAATGTAGGCATGCCCTCTACCTTTTTCTTAAATGGCAATCCAGACTTCTTCCAAATGTCAAAATATCTTAAGGATTGGGTGTCTCTGCCCATTGAAGGAAAACTCATATTTATGTGCTGTGCTGAGCCACAGCCTCTCTCCTTGTAACTTTGAAACACCAGAATTTTATTTAAGGGAACTTAGAGATCATTCAATTCAACATCTTCATTTTATTCCAATGATCTGCCTTCTGGAACAGAGTATCTAATCATCTTTTCTGTAACAGCCCTTTCAATATTTTGTGGCAGCATTTGTGTTCTTCCCATAACATTTGTTTCTCTGGAATAAATATGCCCAGGTACCTCAGCCCCTTCCTTATCCTAGTCAGAGTCCTCTGAGATACTACCCTAACTTCCTGTCTTCTAACTCCCTCTTGTGACATGATACAGTCTCCCTAACATCCCATCACTATTCATTCAGAGGCTAGGTATTTCCTTCCAGGTGCAAAACTAATGGGGGAACAGTTTTCCATAATTTACGTTGTTCTAGCTATTCTATGTATTTATGTAGAACTACTATTTTATGTAGCTCTTAAGCACAGAAGGGTTGGTTTTGAATGGCCTGCCAATGTTTCTGGCAAAGACAGATTTTACAAATAAATTTGTCAGACTTCAGATAAAGACTGTCAATAGCGGGGTGCCTGGGTGGCTCAGTCAGTTGAGCGTCCGACTTCAGCTCAGGTCATGATCTCACAGCTAGTGAGTTTGAGCCCCGTGTCGGGCTCTGTGCTGACAGCTCAGAGCCTGGAGCCTGCTTCGCTTCAGATTCTGTGTCTCCCTCTCTCCCTCTACCCCTCCCCTGCTCATGCTCTGTCTCTCTCTCTGTCAAAAATAAACATTAAAAAAAAAAAAAAAGACTCTCAATAGCATAGAATTGTGCTGTGAGAAGTCACCAGAGCAGTTGTTATAGGCCACTGCCTCATTTCAGTCATGCTATCTTACATGTATTCAGGTTTTTAAATACTTTATCTTTTTTATATATATAATTTAAAAGAAAAAATTAATGTTTACTTATTCTTGAGAGAGACAGAGAGTGCACGAGCAGGGGAGACTGACTGTTTACTGACTGTAAAAAGTCTTTACAGGAGTAGGTCTCCGGCTAGGAGCAGAACTTTCTTTTCTGACCTGATGATCTTTCGTTAACCCAATGAAACAGTTCATAAAGAAGAAGACACAAGGCTGGAAGGTGTTTTCCTTTAAGATTCTTCTTTGGTTGATAAAAAATCATAAAGAAGGACAAATCCCTCAACATTTGGGGAGAAATACTTTCTCAATTTCTTTTATTTGGAAGTTGAATGGGAACCGTGGAAGAGGGTAATTTGTGGTGGGGGATTCATACACTCAGTATGCTTTGAACAAATGCTCAAACGAACCATGCCTTGTCCTCTTGTTTCTTGTATGTGCCAAAACTAAAATATATCCCAAATCTCAGTTTAGCTGTGGTTTTAGCTCCAGACCTCTGGGCATTTGGTACAACACACTTTGCTGGTGATGGTTGAGATTTAACCTTGAAACCAAGTTGTTATATAATTTAACAACCCCTATCCCTGTATATTTGGTGGTCAACACCATGTTATTTTTTATTAAAAATGTTTCTGTCAATACAACTTTTGTGCTTTGTATTGAGTGTCTGTGGCAAGTCTTTAATTACTGTTGAGAAATTTGTAATATAGATACATAGATATTCACTTGCAACAGTGAAAAAAGCATAAGGTTTTCTTTTTTTTTTTTTTTTAATGTTTGTTTATTTTTGAGACAGAGAGAGACAGAGCACGAACAGGGGAGCGTCAGAGAGAGAGGGAGACACAGAATCCGAAGCAGGCTCCAGGCTCTGAGCTGTCAGCACAGAGCCTGACGCGGGGCTCGAACTCACGGACCGCAAGATCATGACCTGAGCTGAAGTCGGACGCTTAACCGACTGAGCCACCCAGGCGCCCCAAGGTTTTCTAACACCTCCAGGTGATAGCTACCTAATGGACCTTCAGACAAGAGACTGAAATATTAAGAGAGTTGATTGGGGTCAAGATGGAATGGAGGACTACATTAAACTAGATGGAAAACAAAAGTAATCCAAAGAAAAATATGAATGCTAGGGTAATTAGGCTGATTATGAAGGAATGACAGTGGCTAAAATTTATTAGGTACAGGTCCCCGTGATGTGAGATCTGCAGCAAATCAGGAGAAGCCTCCAGACTGAATTCGGGTTAATGTCACCTCGGCTTTCTGGGGGAGGTTATGGTGTTCTCAAGCTTTTCATACTTACATGGGTTGTAAAAACGGCAGAACCAGCCAAGAGGCATCTGGGTTCCTGAAGTAACAGGTATGACATTGATGTTAGAGTTAAATCAGTTTTCCATTACCTGGGGATTGATTAAACTGGTACGAATTATTGTGGGAGGTCAGATAAAAAAGGGATGCCATTGGGTTTTAGAGTATGCTGAAAAAATGCAAAGCATGGACTTTAGGATCAGAAGATGGGACTTGGAGTCCAGGCTGTACCTGTCAAGCTGAGTTGTCCTGAGTGAGTCAGGTAGCCTAAGTCTCAGTGTTCTCTGCATTAAAATGAACCTAATAACATGGCTATTTTGACTCTCAAGCTAACATATATGAATGCATGTTATGAACTTACAGTACTAGTTACTTGTTTTTATTCTTTTCTAGTGCTGACACCAGGTTATGAATCAAAAGGGAAACAAAACAACATACCCTATTCCATCTGGGGGACAAAAAAGATGGGCGTGAATATTGCTTTTACAGTATTTTCCCCTTCTTCCTTCATCTGGATCTTTAAAAAGCTGCATTTATTTGCTGTTATGGCTTTACCCTCCAAAGCCTCTGTATTTGATGTCTTTTGGCCCTTACACACATGTTAAGAATTAAGACAAACAACGATGTTATAGGCCTGCCCACTCATAGCTTAAGGGAGCAAGTTGTGGAAATTGACCATAACCCTTGGGAACCTAAATTCCACTGACTACAGGTGGGGGACCATGTTTTGGTTTTTTGTTTTGGTTTATTTTTTGGTTTTGTTTTTGTTTTCAGAATTTTTTAATTTTTTTTAAAACTTTTTAAAGCAATGTGGTTTCTGCCTGCTCTTCCAACAATACAATGGCTTGGACTTTTGTGGGTTGGGAAACCATTAGAAAACAAAAATAACGGATCTTGTACAATTCATCAAGCCCACATGGGAATTTCTCAACCACACTGTCCTGTAGGATTATGGCTAGTGTGCCAGAGACATGCGCTAACCCTCAGCTTTATTCATACCAAATAAATAGTCACTCAGTCACTAGGGTAAATGAAATAAAGGTAACCACTGACACTACCATTGCCATTTTTGAAATGTGAATTCTGAAAGGAATATGGCAATTCAGTCACCAAAAATAGCACAATGTCAGTGCATCTCCCTCAATAGTTACTAGATAAGAAATCAACATGAATAACTTTCAGGAGTCAAGCTAAATATTGTTTTACATCCTTACATTTAATAATATCTTACTATTCACTAAAGTTTACTTGAAGACAAGGATCACTTTACGAAACAGAATGCATACAGTGCTTAACAGAGGTGTAAAGCTTATAACAAAGTATATGTGAAATTGTATTCCAGGAAAGATTTAGAACTGGTTTTTGAAGAGGACAGCTCTATTTTGGCCAGCTTCATTTAAGGAATTTCTAATTATTCATAATAACCAGATGATATCCTTTTGCCTGAATCTAAACCCAAAGATGCTCAGAATAAGAAGACATCTCTCTATGGGTTCTTCCTTCTAGATGGCTTTTTTTTTGCAGTATTTGAAAGTTTTTCTTGGTGGCATTTCAAGAAACTGAAGGAAGACCTTATTTTGTATCTAGGCTGTTTACCTCCCATGTTCTGACTTTGCCACAATATAAGCACATTACTGGACTCTTCTCTAAGTCTCAAGTCTACTTGAATGCCTGTACAATATCCTTACGTTACTCAGCCATCTTCTCTGGTTGTGAGCAAAAGTGGCCACCTTCAGTATATCCATGAAAAAAAGAGTAGCCCAGGATTTCCTGGAGTATCTTAAGGGCCATAATTTGCACATAGGGGCACTTTTACTTTTTTTTTTTTTCAATATATGAAATTTATTGTCAAATTGGTTTCCATACAACACCCAGTGCTCATCCCAAAAGGTGCACATAGGGGCACTTTTAAATAACTTACTAAAAGGCATTCTGTAGAGACAATTTACAGAAAGGTTTCTCTCACTGGCACTAGGGTTCATGGTCAATGAACCAGTAGGCTGGATTTCAGCCCTCACCTGCCCTGGCAGGCATTTTTGCACAGCGCCTGAAACAGACTACCCTATAGGGCCCCCTGGATACGTATTCACCTTTAACTGTTCCTCCCACATCCATTCTGAGGCCACAGACATCTGAAAAGACATGGTAGGCATAATTTCTTCAGAACCAGAAATCTCTCCAATTTCCGCCTCCTAGTCTTCCTTCAAATATTCACTCTCTTCTAGTCTCTGTATTTCTTTCTATCCCACTAAAATGAACCCAAGTTGTCCCTCTCCACCCAGTGATTCTCAAACTTTTTTGACGTGAGTCCCACCTACCTGAGGCAAAAGGCTCCAAGACTCACACACTCCTCCAGTCTTTCCTACTCTCCAAAGAATTCTCTGGTAGCAACAAACTGTTGCTGTGCAAACACATTTTGTTCAGATTATGTGAATATCTGCTTTGGCAATATTGACATAGACAGTTCTATGTGTACTGCAATCCATATTCATGCTAATGTTTTGTTACAGAGAACTTAAAGGTGATAAATTATGGTGATATCACTCTCCTACCATAGGGTTAATCAAACAGTATACCTCAAAGAAAATAGATGATGATGAAGATAGAGAAGGGTAATTTATAATTAAAAAGCAGGAATAATAACCACGGAAAAGAATAATCAACTCATCATAGCACTGATACTGGTAACAGAACAATCTTCCCCAAAATTGAGGATCCTTCAACAATCTGCCCGTGCATGTTTATAGTGGGAGTTTGCAAATACTGCCAAGTGTTGCCTGGCAGCCAGGTGAATACTTAGCCAAGTCCTCAGTAAACTCTACTTATGTGCTAAATTCTTATTTATGAATACGAAATACTACCAACTCCTAACAATTTTGCAGACATTAGTAAGTAGCCTTTAGAGAAAGACACACACATACACACACACACACACACACACACACACACACACACACACACACACACACACTGAAAATCTAGGACATCAAGGGCCATTTGCTAGCAAGATCCAAAGACAAGACTTACATTTGGGATCAGTTTGTGGAACATCAGGAAGATGCTTGTGGCCTCCCGGTTGGCTAGAGTGCATACCTTAAAAATCACTGCTTAGGTAGTTGCCTTGGCTTTTTGACTCAGCTGCTCAAGATGCTGGATCACTTTTTTTGTAGTCTATGGCTACTAAGGCACCATGACCTTGTGCCTTAACCAGCTCCCTGAACCCCCAACACTCCCAGTCTCTCTCACTGGAGTCTGTCTCTGGGAAGGAGAATCAGATGTTACCCACTAACTGGGCAGACTCCCAGTTACCACCTTGTAGTATCTGTGATGGCATAATGGGAGGCCTTGAGTGCAACTTGGTAGAGGGAAGTCAGGAGACTTGGTCACAGGCCACCTCTGCCTTCGCAGCTGTTTGACAGCAGGCAGGTTACCTCACTTCTCAGTTTAGATATCTCCTCTATGAAATGGAAGGAATAATACCAACCTCACAGATTTCTTATGAAGATCAAACGAGACAATGTAAGTGATAAAACATGGTATAATATATGTCTTATTTATAAAAGTAATGTGTGTTATTGCAGAGAGGTAATGTTCATGCAAACATTTGGACTGTTCTAATTTCAAAGTTTAACTAATATTAGGATGCTATGATGTATAAGAATGACAAAAAATATAGACTGTCAGCCATGGAGACCAAATGCAAGGACCTCACAGGCCCTAGAGATTGTTGAGAAAGAGTACAAGTTCCTGATTCCACAATCCTGAAACATGTTATAAGGAAAAGTACATGTCTCAGTGCTTGAATCATCCCCCAGCCCTTTGCAGAAAGGTGATATTAGAAACTATTCTTGAAGAATCAGGAGTTATCCAGGCAAAGAAGAAGATGAAGGCTGTATAAAGATGTTTTGGATAAATGATAAATGCAAAGGCAAAAATAAAGGCAAAGAAACATGGCTTATTCTGGAAATTACAAACACTTAAGTGTTGCTGGTTGTAAAAGGTAGGGAGAAGAGGCATGGGAGAGGAGGCTGGCTAGGAAGAATACCTGTCATGTCACCAGCCTATTCATCATGTCAGTGATGGGGAGCCAATGAAACAGTGTAGCCCAAATACATGGCTGGATTTGAGTTACACAAAAACCACTCTGATGTCGGTTTGGAGGATGAGTCTGAGGGATGACAACCTGGAGACAAGACATTTTTAAAGCTTTTCCAATAGTTCTAGTAGGAGATATTGAGGTCCTGAGCTAGAGCAGTGAAGGGACTGGAGGGGCATATGAAGTGGTAAATCAGCAGGCCTCACTCATTGTATTAGTCAGGATATGATAGATTATATTATGGTAACAAATGATCCCCACATCTCAGTGGTTTATCACAAAAGCTTATTTCTCAGTCATGCAGTTAGCCAGGCTTCTTTGACTTGGTGACACTACCATCTCAACATAAAACCTCCGCATTCAACACAACAGGAGAAGAGGGATGTTTCAGCTAAAGAGAACTGAGAAAGTTTCTTTTACTACCTTAGCCCAGAAATAAGATGCAAAGTTTTATTCATGTTTCATTGGTCCATACTAGTGATATGGCTGCACTTAACTGAAAATGAGGTGGGAAATATGTCTCTTCTATGCCCAGAAAGAAAAGAATTGGATATTGGTAAATATTGGTGATGTTTACCACATGACAGAATAGAGATTGGATAGTCACTGTAGTGAAATATGCACATGGTAGATGGAGAGGTGAAGGAAGCTTATGATAAATTTCAGATTTTTAGCTTGGAAAAATAGAGGTTGATGGTGCCGGTCAGTGAGACAGGAAAGGCTGAAGAGCACCATACTAGGTAAAATAGGGCATTTTATCACAGGGTGTAATATTTTATCATAGGGTAAAATAATGGTTTTTGGATACATGAAACATCCCTAGGATAAGCATTGTATCCAGAGATAAAAAGCAAAAGGTAGAGTCAGGTCAAAGGTAGTATTGGGCAAGGCTGAAGTCAGTTACAGTGTTTACATAGTTTAGAAGAAGCAGTAACTGAGTCATGGTCATGAGTGGAAGGCAAAGCAGACAAATCACCAGGAGAAGGTGTTTGGAGAAAAAATATAGGCTGGTGCTCAGGCCACTTTCAGCATCAAGCACACACTTGCCTGAGGCTATGAAATATGTTAAAGGTGTCATCGAATGCCTGACTGTGCTCTGAACTTTAGCTAGTGACTGAGGTTCTGGTTTTCCATCTCTTTGCAGCCATCCAACCTCCCTGGGCCTGGATCCTGCTCCCATAAATGAGCCTTCTGCAGCCTGGCCACATGTAGCCAACCCTCCTTTATCCTTGTCTACTCAGACCTTGGAATATCTCTTACCTGACACCAACTGATGCCATAACCATAACAGAGGTTGCTATCATTTAGACTCTGCTTTAGACACTTACCCCAGGTTTAAACTCTCATATAGGACAGTTCCTCCAAACCCCATCCTGAGTCCCTCACATAAGGCATTGTCTCTTGCTCACTAGCCTTCCTGCCAACTCAGAAAACTGTAGTCCCATTTTGCCTCAGGCCATATGCTTAGGAATTTAAGAAGCTCAATAAAAGCAATGGTCTTGGCATGTATTTTCCAGAAAATATTTACTGTCAGTAAAGGATGAAGTTTCTCTGAGATTCTAGAATGAGAGGTGGGTGGCATTATATAGGAACCAGCCCAGAAGCAATAAGGCAATCAGTGGAGAGGTAAGCTTGCTCCCAGCTGGACGTAGGATTCCATGTCCAGAGTCCATGGCTGATTATTACAGGGGACCAAGACTAGGGAAGAGAAAATTGTCAGGAAGTTCACAGAGACTTCAGGAACTAGGTCAACTGCCATCCTTATCTCTCCTTTACCAGGAGGAGACTAAAAATCCACAATCAAGTCTACAGAAGTACACAATAGATCCACTGTAGCTGTAGGAATCAAGACTCAGGCTCCAGGAAAGTGGAGTGGCACCATGGCTTCAGGAACACCAAGAGTCAGAGTTGGTTTGCAGAACCACATTCTTCTGGGAGTTCTACAACAGTCTTGCCCCAGGAGAAGAAAGGCTGGCAGAAGCAAAGCAACAAGCAAAGAGAACCCTGATAAGAGCATGGAGCAGGGCAGGCCTTCTCCAACAGAGGTTGAACTTTGAGACCCAAACGTAATGGAGTCAAGTAGGCATTCTGGCTTCCCCCCAGGGCCCCTCAAGGATAACTCTACCTGATAGAATCCCTGAAGCCTTTGAGCCTCTCTATGACCTCTGACAACGGCTTCTTCCAAGCTCCCATTGGAACTTGCATAAGAGCAGCTACACTGGTTGAATGGAGTCAATATGCCTGGGAAGGAGGGAGGCAGCTGTAACTGGAAGTTCACTAGAAAAACTGGAATAGGGATACAGTGTGGACAAGAGCTAGGAGAAGACCCAAGGATAACTGTCAAATCTGACATTCTATTACTTGTTCTAAAAGATGACTATCTACAAATCATCCCTAGGATACCCAAGTTCACAATATTGCTTAATGCAATTAAAAAGAAGTAACACTCTAGGATTTTTTCTCTTTTTGTTTATCTCCCTTGGAATTTATGTGTTGAAGAAATGGTCTAGATTTTACTGATTACATTTGTATGCTATTGTTTCAAATATGCCTCTTGTAATTTGTAACTATAAACTGACATTTAGATATAGATGCTTGATCAAATTCAGGGTCAGTATGTGGGAGAAAGATATTCCATAGGTGGTTTGTGGACTTTCCTCAGGAGGCACATATTTTTTCCCCAATTTTGCTAAGATATAATTGACAAATAAAATTGTTTTATAATATAAAAAAAATTACTGGGACCAATACAAAAAAGAAGTAACAAATATGAAAGCACATTATATACTGTAACATTGAATAAATACAGGATCTTGAAACTGTTTAAAAGCTAGTATATAAAAATAGGCTTTATAGCCCCCATTTGTGGACAAGTGCTATGCTAAGTGTTTTATATACATCATTTTAGTCAATGCTCCCCACAACTATACTAGGCAGGTGCTATTATTATTTGCATTTTACAGATGAGGAAACCCAAGCTCCTAGAGTATCTGATTCAGGTTATGCAGCTAACCGGTAAGAAGCACAGCCTGTGGTCAAGCTCACATCTGTGTTGATTCCAGAGTACTTCCCCCAAAGCCTGAGAACACTGTTGTGTCTTTGTTTCACATGTCTGGCTGAGCTGTCTCTTCACTCATGGTCTGCAGAAGTTAGTTCTGCAGCACCAGCTCTTGTCTCTACTGTCAGCCAGAGAGCAACCTCTGGGAGATCTTGAGGAAGGCCTGGTTCTGGAAGAGGGCTCCTCCCATCCCCCTTTCGCAACAAGCCCACAATGGCCAAGCTCTGGGCCTTATCTGGCAGCCCTCACATTCTTCCTAAGCACCCCAAGCAAGACACATTCCTGACTGGGTGGAGGGAAGAATTCTTAGCATTCTTCAGCCGCTGTCCTCTTAAGAGCGCCTAATCTCAAGTAGGATAGAGAAAAAAAAAAAAAATCCTTCATTTCTAACGTTTGGAATTACTCTGAATTAAGTCCTGCTCTCCAAACAAGGAGAAGGGGGAACAAAGCGCTGGAGGGAGATTTCAGGACCACTGAGACATGTACTTTTCCTTATAACATGTTTCAGGATTGTGGAATCAGGAACTTGTACTCTTTCTCAACAATCTCTAGGGCCTGTGAGGTCCTTGCATTTGGTCTCCATGGCTGACAGTCTATATTTTTTGTCATTCTTATACATCATAGCATCCTAATATTAGTTAAACTTTGAAATTAGAACAGTCCAAATGTTTGCATGAACATTACCTCTCTGCAATAACACACATTACTTTTATAAATAAGACATATATTATACCATGTTTTATCACTTACATTGTCTCGTTTGATGTTCATAAGAAATCTGTGAGGTTGGTATTATTCCTTCCATTTCATAGAGGAGATATCTAAACTGAGAAGTGAGGTAACCTGCCTGCTGTCAAACAGCTGCGAAGGCAGAGGTGGCCTGTGACCAAGTCTCCTGACTTCCCTCTACCAAGTTGCACTCAAGGCCTCCCATTATGCCATCACAGATACTACAAGGTGGTAACTGGGAGTCTGCCCAGTTAGTGGGTAACATCTGATTCTCCTTCCCAGAGAGGCTTCCTGCTGGATTTACTGTCTCTCCTTCATACTCCCACAGCACCATCTACACATCGTTGACACCATTACTTATATTACAACTCTTTATGGGTCTCTCTGCCCAGCTTAACCGAGTGTCACATGGTAGATCCTCACTTGTAGGAAACACAGAGGTAAGGAGATTCAGTAGTGATGCAGACACACAGGCCTCATCTTTGGATATAGAATTCCAGGATGATGGGCTGTGAAGTAGACTTGAAGGTTCAACCCGAGAAATCAATCATTCTAGTGGGTATACAGGTCTGGCAAGAGTTTGGGGGGGTGGGGGGGGGGGGTTGGGCGGGGAAGGTCTGACTTCATGCCAAACTTAACAAACCGAACCGGTGGGCCTGAGTCAGAGATTATTAACCCAAGCAAGATTGGCTCAAGAACTGAAAGGACATTTCATTGAACGTGGACCATGAGAAGATACCTCTTCGAGAATCTTGGTAAGGTGTAAACATAGGAAAGATGGTGGAATCTGATATAACTTTACAAAATCATTGATGCTCTTAATAAACTGGGCTTAGGTAGAAACCAGAGTTTGGCTTTCTTAAACAACTACAATAATAAATGCAATAGATTTTGTGGTACAAAGTTGCTGGGAACACTGATTAGCAAATATGGGACCATTGTTCCTAGGGAACATGCAGGTTTAGGTTCCTGTGAGCTGTGGTCACATTTTCATCAACTGATTAATACATAACTTTGTAGGGGCGCCTGGGTGGCGCAGTCGGTTAAGCGTCCGACTTCAGCCAGGTCACGATCTCGCGGTCCGTGAGTTCGAGCCCCGCGTCAGGCTCTGGGCTGATGGCTCGGAGCCTGGAGCCTGTTTCCGATTCTGTGTCTCCCTCTCTCTCTGCCCCTCCCCCGTTCATGCTCTGTCTCTCTCTGTCCCAAAAATAAAATAAAAAACGTTGAAAAAAAATACATAACTTTGTATTATATATGTTCCTCTTTAAAGACGATTTATTTCCTTATTTAATATGTATTATGCATTTATTAACATTGAACTCCTGGCCAACAACACTGTAACTTATGTCTTAACAAAGTTTATCTAACACATATAGTTCTCTAAAAGGTTATTCTTGTGATTGGGAAGACTAGAAGGCACTTTGCACTGCACTTGGCAATCATTTTAAACAGCAAAATCACCAGTAAAAAGCACAAAAATGTGGAAAATGTGGCACTAAATATATTACAAAAAGGACACTTGTTTCTAGTATTGGAACTAAAACAAGAATAGTGTTACCTTGTTCACCTTCAGCTGGGAATGTGTAGGTCAGGTGACTCAAATTTTTCATTGCCCACATCCATGAATGACCATGAAAGTGCCGTATTGATTTGGGGGTTACACATAAATTTTAGGAAGTAGGCAAATTCACAAAATTAGGACCCACAAATAATGAGAATCCACTGTATTTACAGTTTGTTGAACACCTACCCCCTGTCATTGAACTAGGTACTTTACATATACACACATTGTCAAGCTTATCAGAGTTCCACTCTTCAAATGAGATGACTCAGAGTTAACAACAGTGCACATATCCTTAGATCAATAGGCTAACACCACTGGAAAAAGTAAACCTTTATAATAAGATTAATGTTATACAATTTTTACACTGAGCTTATAGATACATTAATGGGACTAGAAACTTGGAACAGGCTAGGCTTCTGCTTCTCTTAGAAATATCTAATTCAATAGTCTGAACTTTTATAGAAAACTCACATTGCACAGTCAGCAGTAGGGGCTATTGACTGATTATGCTTAAAAACCTACAACCTACTAAGGTCCGAAGAGAATCTTTCTTATAGGGAAACATGACCAGCAGTTAAAAGCACAATCATCTTCCTAAGCAACATTATGTAAAGCCAAAAATAGTCAAGTAAACAAATTCAGAGACAAATATGTCTTTCAGGGCATTGACTGACTGAGTAGGAACCTGAGAAGTTAGCAAGCTTTAGAACATATCAAGTTTTGAAGCTTCATGCTTGCAAAATGATGGTCTTAGGTGATCTGAGCATCCACAGTCTTCCTATCTGCTGCTTGCTTTCCATTCAAGTCAGTCTGGACTCTGTTCCAAACTACAGTATGCTCACTCTTCCTCCTCATCTTTACTCTTAACATAATGTCACTCTCTTCCCAACCAAATCACTCTTAACTGGGAAAGCACCATTTAGTCTCACATCTTCCATTAACCTTCTGGACCTCCTCAGCCCTCCAATCTTCTTATGTGGGGGAGGATCTGGGGCACCCAAAATCTAGCTCACTTGTCACTATGTAAGAGGGAAATAATAATGCATACCTCAGAATTTAAGTAGGGTAGCATGTGCACATGCACAGTACTAAGTGAATGCTCAACTTTGTTGGTGATTCTGAATCCGAATTCCGTTCTTCACCTTGGTTCATATAAATTAACTTTTTGTTACCTCTTCTGAGACAGCTTTTATGAAGAAAAGGATAACAAGAGACATAAGAGTCATAAGAGACAAGGCAACAGCAAGAAAGAACATGCTTTGGGGAGTGATTTCCAGATTCTGAACTTTCTGGATGAATACATGAATTTGGGGAACTAATATGATATTGCTTAATAGCTCCCATTTGTCTAAAATCTCCCTAATAACATTTTTACCTTATGTAATAATTTTTACAAAATAAACACATTTTAAAGGGGAAAAGCAAGAAGAACATATTATTAGAAGTTCTGAAAATGAATAGGAGCACCTAGGTGGCTCAGTCAGTTGAGCGTCCAACTTTAGCTCAGGTCAAGAGTTCAGGCCACACATTGGGCTCTGTGCCTACAGCTCAGAGCCCGGAACCTGCTTCAGATTCTGTATCTTCTTCTCTCCCTGCCCCTCCCCTGCTCACACTCTATCTGTCTGTCTCTCTCAAGAATAAATAAACATAAAAAAAAAAAGAAGTTCTGAAAATGAATAAACTCAGCTTCAGGAAAAACTCACCTCATTTGCACACCCACTTATCCTTTTTGTTCACTCATCGGCAAAATATGAAGTGATATGCACTAGGAATGTTTCTGCATGATAAGGTACAGTGGTAATGACAGGGAAGTTCTCTGTATTCATGTAACTTATGTTTTTTTGGTATCAGAAAACAGATCTGAGAAAACTCATGACCAACTGGTACCAATCTAGGCACTGGACATGCACTGGCTTTTGAGAGTGGTAGCATGAGAGTACATCCCCTGCCCCGCCATAGATGTAAGGCCCAGTCCCTACTTCTGAGTCTTGAAGAAAGAGAGGAACAGGAAGGTGTCACACTGTACAGAGACTGGAAGTAGCTCTCTAACTGATCATCTTCTGGCTCTGGGGCAGTGAGTGTGCCAGCCTAACAACTGAACCTCAGGCTGGTTACTCTTGGTGAGTACAGCCCCCATATAAACAGAAATCTTTCTAGAAGTTATTTTTGGCCGTGAAGAACGATGACATATATTTAGTCCAAAGAAACCTGAAATATAGGTCACAAGTGATTTCAAACAGTTGTCAAGGTGTGGAGATGAATCCGGAGAAAAGAGAGAGGTGGGGTAAAATCCTGGCTGTATTTGAGGATTTCCTCAGTTTGTTTCTCACCAGGATTCAAAAGAAAAGAGCTGGATGTTGTGAAATTTGAGCTTTTAAAAGTGCTATAGAAAACTTTTAGCGCTGTTAAACACTTGGAACACTCAGCCAACAAAAGTAAGACATTTGCTCTTACTCTGAAATACCAAATTAAACTAAGGTCAGAGTGACAGTTGTGTTTCATTCTAGCATGCCTTAGTAAGAAACCAGAGGAGAATCCCCAGTGACTGATAAGTTCTTTGTAACATGTTGAATTGTTAGGTTGGATAGAGAAGACATGATATATACAGTTGCCCCTTGAACAAAGGGTTTGAACTGCACAGGTCCACCTGTGCATTTTTGTGGATTTTTCACAGTACGGTGCTGTAAATGCATTTTCTTTTTCCTTTGATTTTAATAACATTTTCTTCTCTCTATCTACTTTAGTGTAAGAATACAGTATGTAATATAATATATATAACATACAAAAAACATATTAATCAACTGTTTATGTTATCAGTAAGGCTTCTGGTCAACAGTAGGCTATTATCAGTTAAGTTTTAGAGTCAAAAGTTATATGTGGACTTTTGGCTGCATGGAGGGTTGGCCCCCCAACGCTGGTATTGCTCAAGGGTCAACTGTATGGACTGTGCTTTCTTCCCAAAAGCCACAATTAAAGGAATGCAGCACTTCACATAAACCATCAGAACTCATCACAATACTTTCCATATGTAATAGATTGAGAGTCTCACATGACAATCTCTAATGCCCTGGCCTAAAATTTGTAAAATGGAGCAAAAATACGTTCTATGTTCCAGAGAAACTCTTCAGAGCGCCAATAAGTGTTTCCTGAAAACAATATGTAAAAACCCAACAACATTTTCCAGAGCCTCACTTTTGAGAGCTCTTTGCCCCTGCAGCATTACACGGCAAGGAAGAAGGGAGGCTCCCGGAGGTGTGTGAGCACCAGCTTCCTGAACACATTGGGAATAAGACCAAAAAGAAAATGATCAAGAAACCATAAGCAGAAGGTTCTTCCTTGTCACCCATTTTAGGATTAAAAATAAAAAGATTTACTAAAATTAGCCACAATGTAAAACCCTAAAGCAGAAAGTTTTAAATAAGGCAAAGGGCCTCAATGCTTCAGACAACTTTATCAATTTATGCTATAAACCATAGCAAGCCAATTAATTATTCCCAGATGCTGGGGTTGAAGAATACTTGCTGAATTGTTTTGCTTCTCAAAGTCTCCAGTATAAACACACATTCACAGGATTGCATTCCCTTTTTTGGCTCCCAACATGCAAGTAATTATACAGTGTGCAGGATAATGTTGGATGAGCTCTCCTTTGAATACCAAGCAAGTTCTGGGTTCTGTCAGCCTTTTGGATACTATGTCCACAAACATTTTTCTCTGACAGTCTTTAGTAACAACTTGTAAACAAATTGTTTCAAGTTCATAAAAAAAAAAAAGTTCAACAGCAGCATTAACCTCACTTCCAGATCGTTCCAAACCCCTCAAGAACTGAAGAGGGCAAAATTCATCTCAAACACAGTATAGCTCTTGTTACATCAAGAACAGTTTTTCTGCAACCCCTATGAGGAGGGTCAGAAATCATATTAGTAGTTTTTATATTTTTATATTCTTCACATTTTGCCAACATGTAAACAAAGAGAAAAAAACCAGGCTGTGAATCAACTGTGAATTGAGAATACATTTAGTATTAAAACATAGATTCTCGGGGTAGCTGGGTGGCTCAGTCGGTTGAGCGTCCAACTTCGGCTCAGGTCATGATCTCGCGGTTTGTGGGTTTGAGCCCCACGTCAGGCCCTGTGCTGACAGCTCAGAGCCTGGAGCCTGCTTCAGATTCTGTGTCTCCCTCTCTCTCTGCCCCACTCACGCTCTATCTCTCTCTCCTTCAAAAATAAATAAACATAAAAAAATTTTAAAGAAAAAAACGTAGATTTTCTGGTCATGGCCAGAATAATGTGAATAAAGGGTCATTTTTCTGTTTCACCTCCAAATTTTCACAGGACAAATGAAATATGCCTAATGTTGGGTGAGTCAGGAAGAGTTTTAGGGGTTATCTGAGCCTAAAAACTTCTTGAAGTAATTAAACTCTGTGTATTTGTCCTGCATCTTTATATAATGAGGCAAAGGTGTTTGTGTGCGTGGCGGGGTGCGGGGTGGATGGGGGAGATAAAGAAGGTACAGGGAAAACCTCAC